>NC_090924.1:955083791-955395561 GCF_040938575.1 Ambystoma mexicanum | reverse complement strand
ACTGTATTAATCTGCACAAATGGCAAATCTAACCCAGAATATCCCGGCTGGAGCCCCCACTTTTGTAAGCGATATTCAATCAACACTACAGCCAAGTCAATGCCTAGTCTGGGATGCTGAGGAAAACCCTTATTAATGTATTTTTATGTCTAGTTCAGTACTCTGGATGACCACCCTTGTATAACACCCCCCTCTTAGAATCCCCCTGACCCCACTGAGCCAAGAAGTAGGTTTGTTTTGCAAATTAAAAGGTTTATTTGAGAATTTAAACAATATATATATATATATCACACTAAATAAATTGATAACTTATATCACACTTCAGAATATGATGTTGATCAACAATGGGTAATCTGGCGCTAGCACTCTTCTTTACAATCAATGAGGAGTTAGTATAGGATGGATAAAGTAGCAAAAATACTTTTATGATTTCAAGGGAAAAGCAATGAGGAATAACATGCAGTACAGAAATACTTGATATGATTTTAGCAAAAGATAAGATAATCACTTTTTCTCTGGCAATTCACCCCACTCCCCTATGCATGTAAGAAATGGAAGGAGATGGAAAGAGGAGCAAACAGTTCTCAGGAATGCAATCAAATACAATACGAAATTCAGTTCCCCCCCAGCATGCTTAGAGGAAACAGGTAGGAGTTTGAAACACAGGCCCAAAATACTTTTTAAATGTGATGGCAATGGATGGGAAAATGTCCCAATGATTTTAATTCCCTCTAGAGATTCAGGGTGAGTGGGAGATGCGTGTTGGTATTAGTTCAGGCTCACTTTAGCAATGCTCTATGAGTTATTACCAAGTTGCAAACGGATTTTAACAAAGGAAAGAATGGAGCTGCTATTTTGACAAGTGGAGAAATTGAGCCAAAATCGCAAATCGCGGTAAATTCACGAGTGCGTGAATCGTGATTGCGGCAAAAGTATAAGGAGTAGCAAGTCGGTTCTAGGCTTGTTGGAAAGCTTGGATCCTCAGCTTTCAGAGGATCCAGAGATACGGACGATTAAATAAAGGTAATTTTTCGGATTTAAAATAAAACTCAAAATGACAGGTGACAGCTTGCAGCTTCAGAATTGACAGGTGACAGTTGTGCAGCTTTACAAATGACAGATGACACGATTTCTAGGAGGCTGTTCTACTTAGGTTAAAATAGTTTGGATTAGATTATTTTAACTAAGAGATTGGTTCTGCACAGTTCTTCTAGGTACTCACAATATAAATTTGAACTAGGCCTCGTCACGGATCTGGTCAACACGTTCGGCTGCGGTTCTGTCTGCTTGGCGGGTCAATCAGGCACCGGTTCTGCTCACAGCGATCTGGGTCAGCTCTGCTCTGCTGGTCTAGCCTCTCTGGATTCAGCGGCCTCTGGTTCTGGATACTGCTCTGCTTTCCGGTCCGGATCAAGTAGATTCTGGATGTAACACTGCTTCCTGGGTACTGGCAAGAGTTCTTGGCAAAAGAATTCAGACAGCTCGCCCGGCTGTGGAATAGTTTGCAAATGATTTTGAGGCCTGCTGACAAATACTTTTGCTTGCAGTGGGCCTTCTTGGTTCAAAGTTCTGTAGTCTCTGTTTAGCTTGGAAGTCTAAGTGTTGGATCTCTGGATGTGAAGTCGTCGGTCAGCATGCTCCGCAGCAAATGGAATTGAATCCCTCTACCTGTCCCAGCAGTCTCTTTTTATGTGTTTTGAAAATGGGTGTGTGCCTGGGCCTAGCTAAGCCTGCCCCTCTCTACTTGTCATTGGCCCAATTCTCCTCTCTCCCATGATTGGGGGAAGGAAATGGATTGTCATCATGATGAGGTCTGTTTATGGGTCAGAGGATCCTCCCCTGGTCAGTTTGCCCACAAATCTATATTTGATTCAAATACATCTTTCCCAGATATACAATTTGTTGAAATTACATGTGCACATTATATATTCCTTATGGTCCATGCTTGTCCGCCTCTGATCTTCCTGGGGGCTTGAATTCAAAAATGACAACATTTTGTGCTTTTTAATTAGTTTTGCAATATCGGACATTTACCCAAAATTACTCATGTGCGCAAGGAGTATGGACATTAATTGATGAAGTGTCAGATTTTTAAAATGCAGACATTTGGAGTAAGACCCTATTTTCCGTTAGCAACCCCCCAGAATACACCACAGGGTCCTAACGCCTCTCAAAATGTTCACAGAAAAATCACAAAAATAATGATATTACTTATATAATTCTGAAAAGTCCGCACTATGAGTTATCTATCTTTTTAAAATTATGCCCTGGTCAAAAAGGGGTGTGGCTTCGCACATCACAGGGTGGAATAACTGGTTTATCCACTTCCCCCAAGCCAGCTTGTTCACAGAGGCACAGCTGCCCCCCAGTTTCTCCCAAGAGGAAGCTATTTTACGACGCCCCCAATATAACATTTGCCTGAGTCCAGGACAGGCCTTTGTTCAACTACCTGTAGTCCCCAGCTGCTCCACCCCTAGTCTAATCAGGTAGGTGTTAACTCCTTTTGGCCAGGGGCAGAGTGGCTGAGCATCCAGTTTCAACTCCTGTCGGGGGTAGTTGTCAGGCAGAATTCGGTTTCATTAAGCCAGGTTTCAGCTAAATGTCACTTTTTGTTCCCAGTTTTCTACATTCAAATCAAACTGACAATTTTTACCTATACATTAAATAATTACTTCCTTCAAGTCATTTCAGAATATAGTTTTACATTGTATCCACCTCTTAGCAAGTATTTCCTTGGTCTCGTTTTGTTTCATTTGTTCAGTTTTACTCAAAAGTCTGGTGGTTTTAAAACGCTGGCTTTCTGATAGTGGTGAGTACTGGTAATGCAACCATTTTTGGGATTAAGAAAATGAATTCGCCAAAGTTCTGGGTTGCTTTTGGCAATCAGCATTGCCATTCCCAATGGTTTCAGGCTACTGTGTGTGTAGCCCAATGGTGGTTTTAGGCAGTGCCCTCCTGTGCTCACAACATAGGCAAAAATGGGTGGCAGCCTATTCTTCATGTTTTCCCTGTGCACTCTCTGGGGAGTTCTGGCCATCATGATGTTTTCCATGCCAGTACTGCACAGTTTTATGGTAGGGCTTGTATGCATGGGTAAAAACATCCCACAATGCATAGTGGCGGCAACACTAACTTGAATTCAGCTGATCTAGCTGCAGTTTTCAATGCATGTGTATGTCTCTGGTGAAAATAGAAACGTTGAGAATTGACTGGCTCAGCTACACTGATGAGCTGCTCCTTCTGGATCACACCCCTCAGGGTTTGCAATGTATGTTAGACGCCCTGAACCAATTTGCTAAGACTAATGGTCTTTGTATTAACATAAGTAAAACTAGGATGTTCATGGGCAAAAAAAAATGTCAAGCGCAAAAAGTGTGGTACATTGATAAACAGCCCATAGCAACGTGGTTGACGATAAGCTAAACTGGGCAGTACATTGGAAAGAAACGCATGACAGCTGCACGAGAATAGCCTATGTATTAAGCAAATTCATCGGCATGCAGGGAGGTTGCTCTATTAAAACCATTATGCTGTTATACACAGCAAAAATAGTGCTGTGTATTTTGTATGGAGTTGAGGTCTGGGCTGAAAAGTACCAGCACCAGCTGAAATCACTTGAAGGAAAACATTTACAAATGCTATTTAGGATGCCTAGGTCCCTGCCAATTGAATATATATGTTTAGAATTTGAGCACACTGACATGTTGCTCGTGCTAGAATAAAAAGCATGTATGTGTTACGGAAAATTACTCCGTCTTGATAATAGTTTGTGGTTGAGGTTTTTGCTGCTGCACATAACATTTTAAATTTTGACAAATTGGGGATCATGGGGACACTGTCGACCTGCTATAGAAAGTGGTCGTTTGAAGTAGCTGAAAGCAGCAATGAAGTTACACTTTTGTTACAAAAGAAAATAATTAGATGTCTCCTTGCTAACTATAACAAAGACACAGATTTGGTGTGACTAGCCTCAACGTAAATAGTGGTCCCTACCTATGTTATTGGGTGGAATGCACCCAGGCCCCCATGTATATTGATGCCTACCCTAATAGTAATTTAATTAAGCAATATTTACTTTTTAAATTGAATGCCACTAGAGTGCTTGAGATGAAGGAAGTCAAAATTGGAATTGAATGCCAAAATTGCCTCTGTAGATTGTGCAGTGAATTAGAAATTGACAGGCCGATTCATGGAATAATTAGCGCGGCGCAAGTGGCCAAAAACGTGCGATTCGCAGTGGAATAGCAAAAATCACAGTGCAAGTGCGAAAATCGCACAAAAAGCAGCGCACATCGATTCATGGAAGGCTGTGCGCGAGAAAACCATCGGATGTGCGCTAAAAAAGTGCGCGGCACACGGCACACAGGCCATCTAACGGCGTGCGCCAGGTCACAGCGAAAATCGCACAGGCCACAGCGAAAATCACACATAGCGCAGCGCACACAACAAAAGTAGGTGGAACACAGGGCGTAACACTCGGAATGGGGAACAACTTGCCAAAATGTGGGCGTCAAGGGGGAAGTACAGGGTGCAAGTGCGCGGAACGCCCACACGCTCGCCTACAACCCGTATTCATGGAATCGAATAGGGCAAAAAAGCGCACGGTCAAACCAGCGCACAGGCACAAACACGACCGCCACAAGAAAGCAGGCGGTAGCGTCTCTGCGTCTGTAATAAATGTGCGCCAAAAGGTGCGCCAACAAATAGCACCTATATACAGCCATGATGAATGTCCTATACTGTGGCCCTCCAGGACAAATGACGTGCAAAGGGGTACCCACAAACACGGACACCCGCTGACTGAAAAATAACGTGTGCGTGTATTCCGGGTGCGCGGGAAGTCTCACACGCGATTTGGCCGGGTACGTGCGCGGGAATTTCCACACACGATTTGTCTGGGTACGTGGATCTCAGGGGTGCGCGGGAAGTCACACACGCAATTTGGCAGGGTACGTGGATTTCAGGGGTGCATGGGAAGTACCACATGCGATGTGGCCGGGTACGTGCGCGTGAATTTCCACACGCGATTTGGCTGGGTACGTGTATGACAGGGGTACGCGGGAAATTCTACACGCGATTTGGCTGTGTGCTCCCAGGTATTCCCTGCAGGCAGCCGACACCACAGGGGACTACCCTGCACACCTGCTCATGTCACCCAGCACCCCCACCCCCCAGCAGTGCAGGGGCAGCCTCCACCAGGCCCCCACTCATGTCTCCCACCACCCCCACCCCCAAGCCACCAGGGGCAGCTTCCACCAGGCCCCCACTCATGTCTCCCACCACCCCCACCCCCCAGCATCCAGGGGCACCCTCCACCAGGCCCCCACCCATGTCTCCCACCCACCCCCAACCCCACAGCAGTGTGGGGCACCCTCCACCAGGCTCCCACCCATGTCTACCACAACCCCCACCCCCCAGCCACCATGGGCAGCCCCCACCAGGCCCCCACTCATGTCCAACTCATGTCTCCCACCACCCCCACCCCCCAGCAGTGCAGGGGCACCCTCCACCAGGCCCCACTCATGTCCCCCTGCACCCCCACCCCCCAGCATCCAGGGGCACCCTCCACCAGGCCCCCACTCATGTCCCCCTGCACCCCCACCCCCCAGCATCCAGGGGCACCCTCCACCAGGCCCCCACTCATGTCCCCCTGCACCCCCACCCCCCAGCATCCAGGGGCACCCTCCAACAGGCCCCCACTCATGTCCCCCTGCACCCCCACCCCCCAGCAGTACAGGGGCACCCTCCACCAGGCCCCCACTCATGTCTCACACCACCCCCACCCCCCAGCATCCAGGGGCAGCCTCCACCAGGCCCCCACTCATGTCCAACTCATGTCTCCCACCACCCCCACCCCCCAGCAGTGCAGGGGCACCCTCCACCAGGCCCCCACTCATGTCCCCCTGCACCCCCACCCCCCAGCATCCAGAGGCACCCTCCACCAGGCCCCCACTCATGTCCCCATGCACCCCCACCCCCCAGCAGTGCAGGGGCACCCTCCACCAGGCCCCCACTCATGTTCCACACCACCCCCACCCCCCAGCCACCAGGGGCAGCCTCCACCAGGCCCCCACTCATGTCTCCCACCACCCCCACCCCCCAGCAGTGCAGGGGCAGCCTCCACCAGGCCCCCACTCATGTCTCCCACCACCCCACCCCCCAGCATCCAGGGGCACCCTCCACCAGGCCCCCACTCATGTCCCCCTGCACCCCCACCACCCAGCAGTACAGGGGCACCCTCCACCAGGCCCCCACTCATGTCCCCCTGCGCCCCCACCCCGCAGCAGTTCAGGGGCACCCTCCACCAGGCCCCCACTCATGTCTCCCACCACCCCCACCCCCCAGCCACCAGGGGCAGCCTCCACCAGGCCCCCACTCATGTCTCCTTGCACCCCCACCCCCCAGCAGTCATGGGGCAGCTTCCACCAGGCCCCCACTCATGTCCCCTTGCACCCCACCCCCCAGAAGTCTTGGGGCACACTCCACCAGGCCCCCACTCATGTCTACCACCACCCCCACCCCCCCAGCCACCATGGGCAGCCCCCACCAGGCCCCCACTCATGTCCAACTCATGTCTCCCACCACCCCCACCCCCCAGCAGTTCAAGGGCACCCTCCACCAGGCCCCTACTCATGTCTCCCACCACCCCCACCCCCCAGCCACCAGGGGCAGCCTCCACCAGGCCCCCACTCATGTCCCCTTGCACCCCACCCCCCGCAGTCATGGGGCAGCCTCCACCAGGCCCCCACTCATGTCCCCTTGCACCCCACCCCCCAGCAGTCTTGGGGCACACTCCACCAGGCCCCCACTCATGTCTATCACCACCCCCACACCCCCAGCCACCATGGGCAGCCCCCACCAGGCCCCCACTCATGTCCAACTCATGTCTCCCACCACCCCCACCCCCCAGCAGTGCAGGGGCACCCTTCACCAGGCCCCCACTCATGTCCCCCTGCACCCCCAACCCCAGCCACCGGGGGCAGCCTCCACCAGGCCCCCACTCATGTCCAACTCATGTCTCCCACCACCCCCACCCCCCAGCAGTGCAGGGGCACCCTCCACCAGGCCCCCACTCATGGCTCCCACCACCCCCAACCCCCAGCATCCAGGGGCAGCCTCCACCAGGCACCCACTCATGTCCCCCTGCACCCCCACCGCCCAGCAGTGCAGGGGCACCCTCCACCAGGCCCCCACTCATGTCTCACACCACCCCCACCCCCACCCCCCAGCATCCAGGGGCACCCTCCACCAGGCCCCCACTCATGTCTCCACCCCCCCACCCCCCCAGCAGTGTGGGGCACCCTCCGCCAGGCCCCCACTCATGTCTCCCACCCACCCCCACCCCCCAGCCAACATGGGCAGCCCCCACCAGGCCCCCACTCATGTCCAACTCATGTCTCCCACCACCCCCACCCCCCAGCAGTGCAGGGGCACCTTCCACCAGGCTCCCACCCATGTCTCCCACCACCCCCACCCCCAGCCACCATGGGCAGCCCCCACCAGGCCCCCACTCATGTCCAACTCATGTCTCCCACCACCCCCACCCCCCAGCAGTGCAGGGGCACCCTCCACCAGGCCCCCACTCATGTCCCCCTGCACCCCCACGCCCCAGCATCCAGGGGCACCCTCCACCAGGCCCCCACTCATGTCTCCCACCACCCCCACTCCCCAGCATCCAGGGGCACCCTCCACCAGGCCCCCACTCATGTCCCCCTGCACCCCCACCCCCCAGCATCCAGGGGCACCCTCCACCAGGCCCCCACTCATGTCCCCCTGCACCCCCACCCCCCAGCAGTGCAGGGGCACCCTCCACCAGGCCCCCACTCATGTCGCACACCACCCCCACCCCCCAGCATCCAGGGGCAGCCTCTACCAGGCCCCCACTCATGTCCAACTCATGTCTCCCACCACCCCACCCCCCAGCAGTGCAGGGGCACCCTCCACCAGGCCCCCACTCATGTCCCCCTGCACCCCCACCCCCCAGCATCCAGGGGCACCCTCCACCAGGCCCCCACTCATGTCACCCTGCACCCCCACCCCCCAGCAGTGCAGGGGCACCCTCCACCAGGCCCCCACTCATGTCTCACACCACCCCCACCCCCCAGCCACCGGGGCAGCCTCCACCAGGCCCCCACTCATGTCTCCCACCACCCCCACCCCCCAGCAGTGCAGGGGCAGCCTCCACCAGGCCCCCACACATGTTTCCCACCACCTCCACCCCCCAGCATCCAGGGGCACCCTCCACCAGGCCCCCACTCATGTCCCCCTGCACCCCCACCCCCCAGCAGTGCAGGGGCACCCTCCACCAGGCCCCCACTCATGTCTCCCACCCACCCCCACCCCCCAGCCACCATGGGCAGCCCCCACCAGGCCCCCACTCATGTCCAACACATGTCTCCCACCACCCCCACCCCCCAGTAGTGCAGGGGCACCCTCCACCAGGCTCCCACCCATGTCTACCTCCACCCCCACCCCCCAGCCACCATGGGCAGCCCCCACCAGGCCCCCACACATGTCCAACTCATGTCTCCCACCACCCCCACCCCCCAGCAGTGCAGGGGCACCCTCCACCAGGCCCCCACTCATGTCCCCCTGCACCCCCACCCCCCAGCATCCAGGGGCACCCTCCACCAGGCCCCCACTCATGTCCCCCTGCACCCCCACCCCCCAGCAGTGCAGGGGCACCCTCCACCAGGCCCCCACTCATGTCTCCCACCACCCCCACCCCCCAGCATCCAGGGGCAGCCTCCACCAGGCCCCCACTCATGTCCAACTCATGTCTCCCACCACCCCCACCCCCCAGCAGTGCAGGGGCACCCTCCACCAGGCCCCCACTCATGTCTCACACCACCCCCACCCCCAGCCACCAGGGGCAGCCTCCACCAGGCCCCCACTCATGTCCAACTCATGTCTCCCACCACCCCCATCCCCCAGCATCCAGGGGCACCCTCCACCAGGCCCCCACTCATGTCCCCCTGCACCCAGGTCCTCACAATCCCCAATCATGTGCGTTATGGTCAGCCTCCACAGCCAAAAGGCCCTACCAAGTAACCCATTCACCCACATGGAAATGGAAATTACATGTTACACCCCCAATGTTCATAAAGCAAATGAACCCATGTCCGTCACACACAATGGTTGCAAATGAATGGGAAAACACCCAACATGACATGCATGAAACCAATGAGATGATACCACACAGTGAAGTATGAAAACAAAATTGTATTAAAAAAAATTGAATGCAAATGAAATGAAACAAACTACAATGGCAATGAAAAAAAGATAAGCTGCATGTCCGTCCAAAAAAATCAAAACTACAAATCCAAATCCAAAAAAATGTTGTTCAAAGTCACATTAAAAATAAAATCAATCCGAGAGATAAAAATACATGCAAAGACCATTGCTCCATGGAGAATAAATCAAAAATAAAAAAATAAAACAATCCAATGAAGAACTATGTACAAAACATCCAAGGGTCCATGAGTCCAACTGAACAAAGGAAACCTACAAAAAACCCTAACTAAAATGCAAATATATACAAAAAGTGGAGCAGTGTCCGTCGACTCCAAATCATAAGAAGAAACAAATGAAACCTAAAACTAAAGAACTATATACAAAGGCGGCGGGCAAGTCCAGCGGCTCACTCCTTGGTGTTCCGGGCCAGGGCATCATCAAACTCCTCTTCTATGTCCCGGAGGCGGTCCTGTTCCATGGCCCCGAGGGTCCGCAGGGACGACGCCATCTGCTCCTCCAACCCCCTGCGGATTGCCTCGAGGCACTCGGCCCGCCTCAGGGCCCTCCGCATGGAGTTCTCCACCCTGACCATCGTGAGCCGCGCCTCTTCCGCCCGCCGCCGCTCCGCACCTATCTGCTGGCCCAACCGCAGCCACACGGAAGACACTTCCTGTCCTGGGTCCTCCTGCCCTCCGGCCGATGCCTGCCCCTCCGATGTTGATGGCCCCGAGCCATGATGCCTCCCACGTTGACTCTGCTGCTGCCTCCGACGCAACTGCCTCTGCCAGCACGACGGCATCCAGGCTGATGGAATCCACCGACGCCGTCGTGCACGTGCCCTGCCTGATGATTCCGGCACATCCTCCATCTGCTGGGGTACAGTTGCTGTGGTGTCCACCCCTGCTGGACCTCCGACTCCCGACTGTGGCAGGGATGGGATCCCCACCGAGCTGGCTGCATTGGTCAGGGCAGGTCCACAGGGGGCCCTGGTGGCATCTGGGCCGGAAGACGGCAAGGAGAACGACCGGCGCATAGCCTCCACAGAGGAGGAGAGGGCCGCCAGATTGGCCGACACATGCAGGAAACCCCCGAACATGGAAGATCCCAATTGGGCCACGTCGGCACGGTGCTCTTCGTGATGATGTGCGTGCTCCTCCCGGGAAGCACGCACATCATCACGAATTGCACCCGCGCGCATCGCAACCCCAATCAGGACCTTCTCCATACGGACAAGGGTCCCCTCGTCCGCAGGTGGAGGGGAGTCAGGTGGCATGGACATCCCCTCTACCTGCGGACGGGCGTGGGACGGGGCATCCCTGCTGGTGCATGGTGGTGCACTCACAGGGTCAGGGACAGCGACATGCACAGGCCCCTCCACGGTGACCTGTGCTGCCTCCTGCCCCTGCCCCTGGACTGCACCACTTGCACCAGCAGGGATGCCCCCACCAGGCCCCATGTGTGCCTCAGTGGCGGCCTCCTCCTCCTCTGTGGAAACCACCAACCTGGATGGCTCCTCACCGTCTTCCGCCGAAGCAGGCCCCTGTGGGGGCTCACCCACCCCTTCCGCTGCAGCCGTGGGGGCATCCCCGCCGCCTTGCTCCACAGCGCCGTCTCCGCCCTCTTCTTCACTAGCCGCTGCGTAGAGGGAGACATAGAACACAAGCATCAGGGTACTGTTCAATGGTCCCCTAGACAGGAAGCAATAGCAGAGGAGTACCACTGTCAAAGTACACTTCCATCATGTCCCTCCACAACACATGGGTCAGTCCAGGCAAAACACACACAGTAACAGGCATGGTGCATGCCATGGACATTTCCATACATGTCCAATGGACTCTTGAAACATACAATGATATGGAACTCACATGCATCATGGGTCATGCCTATCACATGCACACACTTCACCTCAGTCACATCCATCTGGCCTCATATACCCCAAACACAGCAGATACAAGGGTAACTAGGCTGCATCAGTGAATCTGTGCATTGTCACACACATGTGTCATGCATCCATGGCATTCACAAGTCACAGACACGCTGGTCAGGCACACAGACATGGCTTCCATATATGTACCTGGCATCAGCACCCATCCCTCACCCCCACCCATGTCCAGGAACAGAGACTGGCATGCTCTCATGTGTAAAATCTGCATAGGGCTCCCCATGTGGCATTTAAACACATGCAACAACCATGTGGTTCACACATCACCGGTCGCACATGCATTACCATGATGTCCCTGCACACATACATGCATACATGGCCTATGTCACACATACAGGCAAGTATCAGACAACCAGCACACCGCAACATGCCCTGTCTCACACAGCAATGCTTGGACACTTACCGCTCAACTCCAGACGGGTCTCCCTCTCAAGGATCTGGGCGTGGAGCGCTGGGCGTACGCATTCCAGGACCCTCATCTGGATGGAACTCATGCGGCCCTGGCCCCCCTCCACGAGGCGCTGGGCCTTCATGAGGGTCCTGGACCTCAAGTCCTCCCAGCACTTCTTGATCTTCTGGAAGTCGCGGGTTACCACCCCCTCCGCGTTGATGGCAACCACACAGTCGGCCCAGATCCTCTCCCGTCCTTGCTGGCGCGGGACGATCCAAAGAGGGCATCATACTGCCCCAGGACATGCTCCACCAGGACACCAACTTCGGTGGCAGTGAAGCTGGTGCCCCTCTGCCCCTCTGGCCTGGGGTTGCCACTGGTGCCAGATGTGGAAGTGCCCGACATGGCAACCCCAGAGGCAGGAGTGGGTTGGCAACTGGGTCCTGGGGCTGGGCTGTGGAGCGATGTTATCCCAGTCGGGAGTCTTCAGTTCCAGCAGGGGTGGACACAGCAACTGGACCCCTGCAGATGGCTGATGTGCAGGCACCAAATGGCAGGGCACGGTGGCAGCAGGCAGGCAGGCAGCAGCAGCACAAGGCACGTGGGAGGCTGCTCGGGGCACTGGGGGGCAGTCATTCGGCCTTCTGGGCAGGAGCGTGGTCTTCCGTGTGTTTTCGCGTGGCCAGCTTGATACGGAGTGATTTGGCACATGAAAATCCTGCACGTCAGCGTGATATTCGAGGAAAGGCCCTTAGCGCGTAAGCGCGTCAGCACGCATACACGATTCTATTGGACCAAAGGCCCTCAGCACGTAAGCGCGTCTGTGACGTGACCCGCACGGGTGTTTCCCTCATAGCACGTGATGACGGAGCACACGTGGAAAGACTGCACGTCAGAGTGTCATCGCGTGTAATTGGACAAAAGTGCGCGTACACGCGATTGGCCTATGTACGTGTATTTCAGGGGTGCGCGGGCACTTACACACGCGAGTACATCAGCGCACGTGTATACCGGGGTGCGTGGGAATTTCCACACGCTATTGGCCTGGGTACTGGATTTCAGGGGTGCGCGGGAAGTTTCACACGCGAGTACATCAGCGCACGTGTATACCGGGGTGCGCGGGAATTTCCACACGCTATTGGCCTGGGTACTGGATTTCAGGGGTGCGCGGGAAGTTTCACACGCTCGCCTACAACACGCGCAAAGAAACACGTACGCCAGTAGGAAGCAGGCATACGTCGACCCACGACGCATAAATTTGCACGCAAACAAAATAACAAGCTCAGACGCCAGGATGAATATACCGTTCCTAGCAGCAGTGGCCGTGGGCTACCAAAGGAGGAGGAGGAGGATAGTCAGGGCCAGAATATTCACACCCAGAACCAGCCTTTTCGGGATGCCTGATGACCAGGTGTATGGGAGGTACAGGTTTCCACCACATATAATACTGGACCTGGTGAGTGAGTGGGAGGATGACCTCAAATCACCCACCCTGTGCTCCCAAGCACTCAGCCCCCTGGAGAAGGTCCTCAATGTACTGCACTTCTTAGCCACTGGATCATTTCAGCGGACAAGTGCCATAGTGGGTGGGGTGTCACAGGCCACGCAGTCACGCTGCCTACACCAGGTCTTGAACATCATCACTGCACGCCCATCAGTCCGCAGGCACATATACCTGCCCAGAACAGATCCAGAAAGGCATGCTGCCGCCCTGGATTTTTACGGTGTGGCACGATTCCCCAAAGTGCTAGGTGCCATCGACTGCACCCATGTGGCTCTACGTCCCCCCAGGGCATCTGAGCACATCTATAGGAACCGCAAGCACTGGCATTCCATCAATGTACAGGTAGTATGTAATGCCAAGGGCATCATCACCTCAGCATATTTCAACTATCCCGGGTCCACCCACGACAGCTTCATTTACCGAATGTCCACCCTAAACCGGGACCTAGAAGCTGGGCGGCATGGTGATACATGGCTGATTGGTGAGAATGAATGCCACTGCACATGCATGCATGTCAGATACTGAGCAAGGTCACAACCCCACCAATGATACAAATCACCACCTCCACAGGGGACAGTGCCTACCCTCTCAGCCCCCACATGATGACGCCAATTCGGAACCCCACCACGCCACCCGAGGTAAGATATAACACAGTCCACATTGCAACCCGGGGCATAGTGGAGTGCACATTCGGAGTGCTTAAGTCACGCTTTCGCTCCCTTGACCGTTCTGGCGGGCAGCTGTTATACGCTCCCCCAGTAGTGTGCAGGATCATAGTGGCAGCATGTGTCCTGCACAACGTTGACACACGCCAGGGCCTGGCCGTGGACATGGTGGTGGCCCCACATCCCCAACAACATGCACGGCCGCTGCGCATGGGAGGGGAAAGGGCACGGGGGAGGCAGCCCGTACACAGCTAGTGGCTAATTACTTCACCTAGAAATCACACCCCTGTGGAGTGCACACTGCCCTGGCACATACCATCTGACAATCAATGATGACTCAACCTGACACTGATCCTGAATGTCTGGAGAATCAACCGTCAAAACCATATCAGCCTGAGATTGTTCACCTGGAAGTGTTACAATGTGTGCATCCCTACCTACAAAGACACCACCAATGCAGTTTTGTGAAAAAACACATTCAAGCAGCTAAAATGAATACCCACTTGCAAAATGCAACATGAGGACAGTGCCATGTCACCCAACCCATCCCTAGCACCGCCACACGACACACCGTGCCATGTCATGCTATGTGCAGGTAAACAAAGTAATCCCCACAACATGACACAAGTGTCACAATGTACAGTGTCCCTAATTGAAACTCGCGACACCTGAAATGCTCACAGTAATGCAGGACCAACAACACACTTGAGCAGGTATTTAGCAATAACACTTATCAGCCACTGACCCTCAAAACTACCATTAACATGACATTACGAATGTAAGGAATTAGTAGTCTCACCACCTAGAAATGCCTGCACTCCCACCACTTCCAACTGTACAGTGTTGCCGCCATGTAGAGTTGTAGGTGCACTGCTGCCAACATGGACCCCATCTTCAAAGTAGAGGGCCTTGTGTAGACATGAGGAAAGGACCTGCAAATTAGGATGTAGACACGGATGATGAGTTACACATCAATGCAACATGCAGTGTACAACACAACAGCAATATGCACTAGGAATGTATACACAGTATTGACTAGACTACCCACACATGTAGTGGGAGTCCAATGTCACCATGTACGTCAATGTCACTTGGGCACACCCTTTGCAAGCCCATGGAAACAGGAAGCAGGAGCGGTGTGTGTGACAAAAACCCAAGCATCTGAACCTAATACATGACAAGCCTGCATGTGCCCAGCCACAATGCAGCGTATGCCCACAGGAGCCACGGAAGGCAGCACATTGTCCCAAAAAAAAAAAAAAAAAAAAAAAAAAAAAAATGGCCATTAATGGGCCCGGGGGAGTTGGGGAGGCCACCCAGGAGGTCCGAGGACAGGGTGCACACCAAAACCCACCTGTGTGGATCTTGGGGAAAAAAACACCTCCATGGGCTCATGGCCAACACGGCTACCCTATTGTGGGAGTATCACTGCTGTCGCTATTATCACCCTGTGCAGCTGCATCCGGAGTTGGTTGCACTATGGGAGGCAGCCCACGCAAGGACCTAGTCTGTTCCTCCATGGCTGCAAGCATGAGGGTGTGGTAGGTCTCGTTCTGGAGGATGAGGGTGCGGAGGTCCCCATGCAACAACTCACGGGATGCCCGGACCTCCGCCCTAGTTGCCTGCATCTCAGCTGAGAGCGTACGGGTGAGACGCTCCAGCTACTGTTCTGTCCTTCGGTTTGTTGAAGCCTCAAGCTCAACAAGAGTCGTCCTGAGGTGAAGGAGCTCCTGCCTCAGGGCTTCCCTGTGGCCCTGGGACTCTATGGAGATGGCTTCCTGCAGAGTCGCCAGTGCCGCCCGCCTGTCCCTGTTGGACGCCAACATGTCCTCCCTGTGTGACTGGCAGATGGAGTCGATTACTTGCTGTAGTCGCTCCATCAGCCTTTCAGGGATACAATGGAAGTGGCCACCCTATCCATGGCCTGAGCCATCATCTCTGATGATGCTGCCTGTTGGGTTGCCATACCGTAAATGGATTGCTCCCATGCGGTATTGGATTCAGGCGCACACACCCTCACCTGGCACACAAACAGAAGCCCTCACACACACACCATGCACATGGATGACACACACATGCATGTGCACTCACCGGACAATGCCTCATAATCAGGCAGATCTCCCACGCCTTGGATCTGTTCCTCCGTGACGTAGGTCCCAGCGACTGACTCATGTGGAGTGAGTTCCATGTCTTCTACTGGAGACCCACCTCCAGTCACTAGAGTTGCGGCATGACTTGAGGCCAGCTTATTCTTTGCCCTGCGCTTTAGGTCATTCCAGCGCTTATAGCAATCATTGGCTGTGCGCCTCACGATTCCAAGGGCACTTACGATGTCTGCAACGGTCTGCCAGTGTGCCTGGCGTTGTGCAGGTGTGGTCTTGGATCCTGCAACAATGACCATCTCGTTATCATGTGCGGACACATACTCGACAAGTGCATTCAGTTCGGCATCCGTGAAGCTGGGCTTCCTCGACGGGCCGGACTGTGTAGCCGTGTCTGGGGCATCAGCCTGGGCCGGACGAGCACTCTTCCTCTTCCGCTTGGAAGGTGGTGGTGATCCTGAGTGTCCTGCGCCGCTCTGGACACTAGGGGCAGGAGCCCTGGTGGACTCTGTATCAGGAGTGTGGGATTGCACACTCAGCATGTAAGTTGGTGCAGGCATTGGCTCAAGTGTAATGGTGTCAGGGGGAATGTCAGCAGGATGGACTAGGACCGAAACTGTCCTGGCTGGGTGTGTGAGAGCTGGGGTGGATGGAGCCGCAACTGCCCCTGCAGCCTCTCCACCCTGCCTACTTGGGGCAGCAGATGACCTTGCTGCCCCTGATCCATGTGGCCTGATGACATCAACGTGCACCAGCGCACGTGTCATAGGCCTGCTGACCTGGAAGTCAGCCATGGAGTCAGCCAGGTCTGGTGCCACAATGGTCTGGTCCAACAAGGGCTGAGCATGGATGGTGTCAGCCACATCAGCCTCAACCAGGGGGGGGGATTATGGGTGCCCTTGACTGGTCCTCCACACATGGGGGGACAGGGTCACCCTGCAAGTAACGACCACGTCCCCTACCGGATCCACCACGGCCACCACTTGTGGCTCGTCCCCCCGCCAAAAGAAGATTTGTACGCTGTCTGAGGAGACAGGACAACAGTAGAAGGGAACACTGTTTGAGGGAACAGGCCCAGGAAAACCAGAAAAAGAGAAAAAAAAGAAAAAGCTGTCAGAGGTAACAGGGAGTACGAACTTGAAACGCCGTGAAGTAAATCACGTGTGAAACGACAACAAGTACAGAATTCACCCACTCGCTCTCCACAAAAAGCACATACAAGGAAATGGTGTTCTACACGTACCTTTTATGCAGGCCCACACGTCCAGCATCACTTACGTGGCGTGTACGCGCTAGGGCCATTTCCACCAATTACACGCTTTGTCACTTCTGCGTGTACGCGCTATGGCCATTTCCACCAATTACACGCTTTGTCACTTCTGCGTGTAGGGCCATTTCCACCAATTACACGCTTTGTCACTTCCGCGTGTACGTGCTAAGGCCATTTCCACCAATTACATGCTTTGACACTCGGACGTGTCTTTCATTTTTTTAACACGCAACATTTCCAACGTGTGCCCTATTCAACGTGCACGTGACTTCATAGACGCGCATACGCTGGTGACGCGTTTACCCGCTAAGGGCCTTTCCTCGAATTACACGCAGACGTGTTGGATTTTCACGTGCAAAATCACTCCGTATCAAGCTGGCCACACGGTCACACACGGAAGACCACTCTCCTGCCCAGAAGGCCAAATTACTGCCCCCCAGAGCCCTGAGCACGCTCCCACCTGCCATCTGCTGCTGCCTGACTGCCTGCTGCCCACGTGCCCTGCCATTTGCTGCCTGCACATCAGCCAGGGGTGCTGTTGCTGTGACCACCCCTGCTGGAACCGAAGACTCCCGACTGCTTTTCCATCGCCCCACAGCCCAGCCCCAGGACCCAGTTGCCCACCCACTCCTGCCTCTGGGGTTGCCATGTCGGGCACTGCAACATCTGGCACCAGTGGCAACCCCCAGCCAAGGAGGCAGAGGGGCACCAGCTTCACTGCCACCGAAGTTGGTGTCCTGGTGGAGCATGTCCTGGGGCTGTATGATGCCCTCTTCGGAAGGTTGCGCGCCGACAAGGAAGGACGGACTCGGATCTGGATGGACATCGTGACTGCCTTCAATGCGGAGGAGGTGGCAGTCCGCGACTACGAACGTGTCAGGAAGCGCTGGGAGGACTTCAGGTCCAGGACCCTCAACAAGGCCCGGCGCCTCCTGAAGGCAGCGGATGCTAAGGGGCGCCGGGGCCACTTGTCGGAAGATCAGATGAGGGTCCTGGAACGCATATCCCCAGCGCTCCACATCCAGGTCCTTGAGAAGCAGACCCGCCTGGAGTCGAGCGGTAAGTGTACATGCATACTGATTGTAAGCTGTGCATGTGGTGGTGTGCCAGGAGTGTGCAGGTTGAACATGTATTTTTATGTGGCCAAGTAGGGGGGGTGTACAGGGCCGTGAGGGTGACACATGCGAGGGGTCTCATGTGTGACACATGGATGGTGCTTGTGTGTGTGGGCTTTCATGGCACAGGATGTGGAGGAATGATTGTCAGGTGTGACATGGATGTCGATCAAAACACTGCGACAGTTGGCGGAGGTGTACACATGCATGCAAGTTTGGTGTTGTGTGTGCATGTGTAGTTTACTCCCTATGTTGCATGTGATGTGTGGATGACCTTTGGCTGCTCATGCTGTTGTATGTGAATGAATGGTGCTGGCTGTTGCAATATGGCTGTGGTATGGCTCATGTTTGCAAGATTAAATGACATGTGTGTTGGGGATTGTGATGCCATGTCTGAGGTTTACCAATGCCACTCATGTATAACTGTCATGTGTGTATTAGTCCATTTTACAGTGCCCTGATGCCTGTGTTTTCTTTCTCCCTGTCTGCAGCGTCAACTGATGAAGAGGGCGGAGAAGGTGCTGTGGAGCACAGCAGCAGGGGTCGCACCACCAGCCGGAGACGCAAGGCCCGGATCCCCTCCCAGGTTGTGATCTCGTCGGGGAGTGAGGAGTCCGGTGCCGCGTCCCAGGCCGCAGCTGCCGAGGCGAGGTCCAAGAGGCGGAGGTTGGAGTTGGACTCCTCGGCAGCAGAAGGGGCAGCTGGGACCACACAGGGCCCAACGGAGGAAGATGGCACGGAATCATCCAGGTTGGTGGGGGGTTTGGTGGAGGAGGAGGCCGTGCAAGCGACAGTGGCGGGGTCTGGAGGTGGGGATTCCACTGGTGCTAGTGGTGCAGTGCAGGATCAGGGACAGGAGGCAGCACAGGCCGCCACGGAAGTGCCTGTGTGCAATCCTGTCCCTGCTCCTGTCACTGCATCATCTTGCACCAGCGGGGATGCCTACCTCCAGACCCTTTCTCAGGGAGAGGATTGGCTTACAACACCTGGCCTTCCTCTCCCTGCGGATGTGGCTATCCTGCACCAGGTTGAGTCTGTCCAGGGTGGGGTGGCGTTGCGTCAACGGGCCATGCGAGCTGACCTGCAGTCTTTTCATGATGAGTCTGCACGTCTTCTCGCATGGCTCGTTGACCGCGTTGACCCACTGGGACAGCTCACCAGGGCTGGATTCCTCCGTTTCCTGGACCTTGTTCCGACCCCCTTCTCCACAGAACCCCCTATGTCCCAGTCGTCCTCCATGCCATCTTCCCACCCATGTGTCACCTGGGTGCCCTGTGGAGCTGCCTCCGACCGTGCGGCCAGGCTGGTGGACAACAGATCCCTGCCACAGCCGGGAGTCGGACGTCCAGCAGGGGTGGCCACATCAACGACTGCACCCCAGCTGGAGGAGGATGTGCAGGCACCATCGGACAGGGCACATGGACAGCAGCAGCTGCAGCAGCAGGAGGCTGTAGGTGGGAGCCACGATAGCTCGGGGCCTTCAACATCGGAGGGGCAGGCATCGGCCGGAGGGCAGGAGGACCCTGGACGGGAAGTGTCTTCCGTGTGGCAGCGGTTGGGCCACGCCATAGATGCGGAGCGGCGGCGGGCGGAAGAGGCGCGGCTCACGATGGTCAGGGCGGAGAACTCCATGCGGAGGGCCCTGAGGCGGGCCGAGTGCCTCGAGGCAATCCGCAGGGAGTTGGAGGTGAACATGTCGGCGTCCCTGCGGACCCTCGGGGCCATGGAACAGGACCGCCTCCGGGACATAGACGAGGAGTTCGATGATGCCCTGGCCCGGAACACCACTAAGTGAGCCGGTGGACTGGCCCGCCGCCATTGTATATAGTTATTTAGTGATAGTTTTCCTTTGTAGTTTATTTTTATTTGGAGTCGACGGACACTGCTCCACCTTTTGTATATAGTTCCATTTTAGGTTTTTTGGTAGGTTTCATTTCTTGTCTTGGGATGATGCAGCCTGAATACTTTGTACATAGTTGGACTTTGGATTTGGATATTTTTTTTACTATGAATATTTTTTCCCATGGAGCAATGGTTTTCTATTTCTTTTTTCCCTTCATTTCCTTTTCATGGACTTGAACTTTGGAAGATATTTTTTTGGATTATCATTTATTGATTTTAATTTGAAAAGGGACAGCTAGCTTAATTTTGTTATTTTTTTACTTGTGTATTTTGGTTAATTTTGATTGCCATTGCTGTTGTTTTTAATACATTATTTGGACTTTTTCATTCTTCAATGTGTGGTTTCATCTCATTGTTTTCATGCATGTCATGATATGGGTTTTCAGGTTCACTTGCAACCATTGTGTGTGTGTGAGACACATGTGTTGATTTACATTGTTTCCATTGGAGTAGTATCATGGGCACATGTAATACTTGGTTGTGTCTTTGGGCTGTGGTGGCTGGCCATGAGGCACATGCTTGAGGATTGTCAGGGCCTGTGGGCAGGGGGACATGAGTGGGGGCCTGGCGGAGGCTGCCCATGGTGGGTGGGGGGTGGGGGGGTGGTAGACATGGGTGGGAGCCTGGTGGAGGGTGCCCCTGCACTGCTGGGGGGTGGGGGTGGGTGGGAGACATGAGTGGGGGCCTGGTGGAGGGTGCCCCACACTGCTGGGGGGGTGGGGGGGGGGTGGGAGACATGAGTGGGGGCCTGGCAGAGGGTGCCCCTGCACTGCTGGGGGGTGGGGGTGGGTGGGAGACATGAGTGGGGGCCTGGTGGAGTGTGCCCCACACTGCTGGGGGGGTGGGGGTGGTGGGAGACATGAGTGAGGGCCTGGTGGAGGGTGCCCCTGGATGCTGGGGGGTGGGGGTGGTGGGAGACATGAGTGGGGGCCTGGCGGGGGCTGCCCATGGTGACTGGGAGGTGGGGGGGTGGTAGACACGGGTGGGAGCCTGGTGGAGGTTGCCCCTGCACTGCTGGGGGGTGGGGGTGGGTGGGAGACATGAGAGGGGGCCTGGTGGAGGGTGCCCCACACTGCTGGGGGGGTGGGGGTGGTGGGAGACATGAGTGGGGGCCTGGCGGAGGCTGCCCATGGTGGGTGGGGGGTGGGGGTGGTGGGAGACATGAGTGGGGGCCTGGCGGAGGCTGCCCACGGTGGCTGGGGGGTGGGGGTGGTGGGAGACATGGATGGGGGCCTGGTGGAGGTTGCCCCACACTGCTGGGGGGGTGGGGGTGGGTGGGAGACATGAGTGGGGGCCTGGTGGGGGCTGCCCATGGTGGCTGGGGGGTGGGGGGGTGGTAGACACGGGTGGGAGCCTGGTGGAGGGTGCCCCTGCACTGCTGGAGGGTGGGGGTGGGTGGGAGACATGAGTGGGGGCCTGGTGGGGGCTGCCCATGGTGGCTGGGGGGTGGGGGTGGTGGGAGACATGAGTGGGGGCCTGGTGGAGGCTGCCCCACAGTGCTGGGGGGTGGGGGTGGTGGTAGACATGGGTGGGAGCCTGGTGGAGGGTGCCCCACACTGCTGGGGGGGTGGGGGTGGGTGGGAGACATGAGTGGGGGCCTGGCGGAGGCAGCCCATGGTGGTTGGGGGGTGGGGGTGGTGGGAGACATGGGTGGGGGCCTGGTGGAGGGTGCCCCACACTGCTGGGGGGGTGGGGGTGGTGGGAGACATGAGTTGGGGCCTGGCGGAGGCTGCCCATGGTGGGTAGGGGGTGGGGGTGGTAGTAGACATGGATGGGAGCCTGGTTGGGGCTGCCCATGGTGGCTGGGGGGTGCGGGTGATAGGGGACATGAGTGGGGGCCTGGTGGAGGGTGCCCCACACTGCTGGGGGGGTTGGGGGGTGGGAGACATGAGCAGGTGTGCAGGCTAGTCCCCTGTTTTGTGGGCTGCCTGCAGGGGCCGTGGAGGGTGTACAGGAAACACCTGTGAGGACCCACCCAGCCTAATCGCGAGTGTAACTTCCCGCGCACCCCTGTAATACACGTACCCAGCCAAATCGTGTGTGATAATTCCTGCGCACCCCTCTAATACACGTACCCAGCCAAATCACGTGTGATTATTCCCGCGCACCCCTGTAATACACGTACCCAGCCAAATCGCGTGTGACAATTCCCGCGTACCCCTGTAATACACGTACCGTGGCTAATTGCGTGTAAAACTTCACGCGTACCCCTGTCATGCACGTACCCCGCCAAATCGCATGTGATAATTCCCGCGTACCCCTGTAATACACGTACCCTGGCTAATCGCGTATATAACTTCACGCGTACCCCTGTCATACACGTACCCTGGCTAATCGCATGTAATACTTCCCGCGTACCCCTGATATGAACGTTACCCGCTTTGCGTTCCTTGTTTGGCAGCCCTGTAAACTTGTCCAGGGTTGGCGCAGCCCTTTGCGATGATTTAGCGATTTTGATGGCTTTTCCTTGCGCGAGGGCGTTCTTGGGGGCGTTACTGGCGCTGCTGCAGGGTCGCTGCGATACTCTGCGCCACGGCTGGTTTGGGAGCCTGAAATCCATGAATACGCTGTGCGCGGAAATCGGTTTTGGCGCACGCGCCTGGCGTAGACAATCGCACGCGGACACTCTGCGCCAGCCGCTTGCGACACTTTTCTGCGAAATTCTATGAATTACCCTGTGAGTCTTTTGAGCACATCATGAAGCAATGCCAACGTTTGTGCCCTATAAGGACTAAGTCCATTAAATCCTATAACAATCTGCTCCCTGTTGAAAGTATTGATGTATTGTGGAACACCTTAATGGAAGGCAACAATATGAATTGTATCTATCACCTGATTAGATTTTATGAGATCTGTTTAGAAATTTTAGATGAACTGTCTTAACTTGTGTGCATTTCATGTATTTGTTATATAGTTTAATGTTTTAGAATATTGAGTATAGATGATCTGTAATATATGTAAATGTATTGTAGTGACCTTTCTATAGTAAGTCATTTTTATTTCAATCATCTTTAAATGTTGTATTGTGATTGTAGTCTCTTTTATCTCTGCTTTTGTCACGTGACTGTTTTAAGATAACAAATGTTAAATAAGATAGAGAATATTGTTGTGTATGTATACAAAGTAAAATGTGACTATGGTGGATCCTGCATTGCTAGCACTGATATATGACTAAATGGAAAGAGGAGGAGGGGGGCTAGAATGTTCAACACCTCTGAGCAAAGTGTTATCATCCTTTCACTTCCTGGCCACAGAAAAATGTGAGCGTACCGCAGCCATTGTTGGGGTTGTGGGATACATCTAAAGGCCCCAAACTCGGCCTGGCTTTTGCTCTCCCTGTTACATGAGTGTCAAGAATTTAAACTCTGCAACAAAAACGGTCTGGCTTTTGCTTTTATTTCACCTAAGTGGCAAGAATTTAAACACTGCAACAAAAACAGACTGGCTTTTTCTTTTTGTTCATGTAAAATTTAAGAACCATGGGGAAAGGGGCCTACCTGTCATTATCAATGCACAAATAGCAATTTAATTCACCCAAGAAGGAGGAATCAAATAATCCTGTGACATGGAAAGCAGGATTTTTAAACATTAAAATCAAAAAAGGCCTGCACATGTATTTGCAAATAAAAATGGCTTTAGATATCACTGGTCACAAAAAATGTCAGGAAAGCAAAACCTGATGTGGGGGGTGGGGAGGAGCTGACCAAAGCCAATGTATAGGATATTTCACCCACAGAACTTCAGTGACAGTTGGAGAGACACTTACATCAGGAAAAACCTGTTTGACTAGGGGCAGAAACTGCACAATGAAAAGGCCCATTCCAGCTCCCATTCCAGCTGGATGTCGCACCTTCCAGCTAACAACCCTGCAATAAAATGTGATGCTGCTGAAGGCAACAAACTTCCCTATTCTGCAGACTGGATGGCACTGAAGGCAGTTAAAGCTTGGGACTTCAACGAAAAATCATGCCTAGCTGAAGCATGACAAAAAGGTGTGAGCCCTTGTTGCACCCACTTCAAAAGAGCCCACACTTACTTCAAAGAGACTCATAAAAAAAACTCTGCTCGCAGGTGAGCCCATGGAGACATATGGCTGTGGGGGATGATTCAGCCCTCCCATATGGTGAACAGACACCCGCAATTAGTATTAAAAGACTATTTTCATTTTAGGCATTTTGCGCAGCCATCAAACTGAGGATTGATTTCAATTTCATGTAATTTTTAATGTAGTTTCAAGGTGGTTATGGGGATATATATAGTATTTACCTGTGACTCTGGGAACTGTAATGGCCAGTTAGACTAAGTTCCTGACTGATCTGAACATTTGACAAGTATGAGAATGGATGAAAAGATAGAAATTGAAATGAGGACCATGCTTGATAACTTACATATTCATAACTGTTGTACATGTTATGAAAACGATAAAAGTGTGACACATGACCATGCTACATCATATAGATTTGGTGGTCGGCTTATCTAATTCACCATGATCATCTAAAACTGAATATATGTTTTATATGGCAGTGGCTAGTACAATTATGAAGTTATGAGCACCACACACCGTGGGTAATAATAAGCTACACTCAAATACCTGAGGGTTTGTAGCGCTATATAAATGCTAAATTCTTCTTATTATCATGATACATACAATTATTTGCCAAAAAGCTGTAAGGGGAACAAAAGGATGATGACACATGGGAAAATATATTACACATGGAGTCATGGGGTAAACATGTTCTGTCATGCTTCTAGATTCCCTACAACTAAGTATATGTCCCTACAAAGAGTCTATTAGTCCCTCAAGGATTATTCTGTCCCTAGAAAGCGCTGTTGTAACACCTATCTAGTGTGAGGGATAGAGAAGAGACTCACCCTAACCTCTCTCACTACTTTCACTGTGCTAAAAATGTGCACACCTCCTGGGAGTCAATTATTCAGCTTTATTCATATCGCTTCCAGTATGTGTGTCTTAATTCTATAAAAAATATACAGAGGAAAGACTTCTTGTCTATTCTACTCCAAACATACGACACACAATATTAATAATGTGTGCCTATGCTAGTCCTAAAGAGTTTGCTGGTAGTAAGTTTACGCCGGGCTCACAACCACAACTAGTGTGGGTCTTGTGGCTCAGGCCAACATGCCCAAGCCTATTCTTTGTCGACCAGTTTCAGCAGATCTTGAGACCTTTCTGCTTTCTTCATGACATATATGATACCATTATTGCATCATATTCAAACTCAATTGGCAATTAAAAGGGCAATATTTGTATTTGTTGTCTTTTCCACATTTTAGATTAGGGAGAGCATCTCAGCAGTTCTGTGCCGGACATCATGGTTTCCTTCCACAACCCTTTCTTCTTCTATTGGTAAGTACATTCATTGTTTGTTTCTTGTGATCCTAAGGGGGTTGTCTTTCTGCAGCTTGGTCTATATGTAGCCCACGTGTTTTGAAATATGCAGTGTGTGTGTGTATTTCCTATTCTTGTGACCATCGATGTTGTAAAGATGTTCTGTATTTCAGGTCCACTCTTGTTGTCAATCCTGGAGGGCTTAAGGTAGTAAGAGGTCCTCTCGCCATTAGGGCTAATTGCTTTTCCTCAGTTGAGCACTGTTTAGTCGTTCTGCTCCACCGGGGGTTGCAAGTCTGATGTGCCTTGTATCGTCATGTACTAGCCTTCTAACCTTCGTGGTTCGTATCGGTAATCTAGTAAGCAGGAATACATCTGTCTCTTTTGAGATATGACAAATGGGAAAAGACAGATGGTGCGCTCCTACCCTAAACCAATCCTGACTGGGGGCGGAGAGAGGGATGGTAACTGTCCAATCCATAGCAGCATGGATAATTACAGGGTACGCCCCCTAGATTGTAAAATGTGTGATGTCATTTCTGCCATATAAGGGGGACTGTACTAAGACTCAGGACTGACCCAAAAACTGGGGAGATTGAAAAGGAGGATGGAGAGAAGCCTGATGAACCCTACCATCTTTGATCGTGGAGTGACCAGACCCCCTGCCCTTTCTTTCCAGAGTGTCCTTAGATGCAGCCGGCTTTCCTAAATCTTAAACAAAGGCTTGCTATGTAAGTAGCAATAACTCAGTCCTAAGTTGCATGAGCCCTTCATTTTTGTAGCAGTGCATCCAATATTTCCCCAATAAGAAAACCCTGCATTTGTCTGCGTAAATCCTTAGTATTTTTGTAAGTAAATCAATTAATTCCCCCATTGAATTTCACGGATCGGGATTGATGAAATTCGAAACAATCATCCTTGTCGAGTATTTTTACTTAATTGTTATAGTCATTAGCGGCCGGCCTAACATTTACTTCTGAGCACACAGAGCCTCCTTTGCAGACCGCCTACTTCTCATACCTAGTGTCCCTTGAGTACTATTTGACGACTGGGTTTCATGGTCTCTGGTTCCGGCCTTAGGAAAATGGAGTGTTACAAACATGAAATTTAACAGATATGAACTTATAGCTCACACCCTGAAGATGGATTTCCAATTCGAAATGTGTCAGCAATTGAAACAGTATTTAGGAGCTATTTGATGCCTTAACTATTGTACTCCAGTGTGAATGTTGTAAACACTATGAATTCAGACATATGTTTCGATGTACCACTTGGAATTTGGCACTAATCATTTTTAGGGTGCTGACATTTAATTTGTGATTTGTTCTAATGATTTATTGTGTTGAAAATAAATATTTTTGTGATTCACTTATGTATAATCACGAATATGAAAATTATGCGTTTTCGCATTTCTACTAAGTTGCATGTACAGTGAATTCATGAAAGCTCTTGAGTAAAGACTCATCCCAAAAATGTGTGTAGTCACTGCTCTGGTAACTACACAAACTAACACAGGGGGTAGGAGTGCATCTGGGGCCACTGTGTAACAATACACGGTTTTGTTTTTTTACCTCAAAATAATTATTCCCATTGTGAACTGAAAACCTAATTTGTCTGTGTATTGTGTGCATTCCCAAAAGAATCCCTAGTTGCATATGTCAGTTAAACCCCAACTGGTTTCATTAGTGTGAGCAATCCCTTTTGCATAGAGGTCTACCTGTTATGTGCCTTTGTCATTGTCACTGAAAACCGTTTTTCTTATTGTAAGCTAAACCCCTTCTCTGAGCTGCCAGTCATTGTAAGCCTCAGTGTAAACTAATTTCCATTTGCCACTGTACTTTCCCTTTGCATTTGTTTTCTCCCAAAAATAATTTTCCTACTTTATTTCTATTTTGCCTTGGTGTGCTGATTATAGTCTCTAAACTCCTAAGTCTAAGCAATCAAAATGTTCTTCTATTCTGTTCCCTAGCAGTTGTGAGAAATAGTCAAAACCCCATTCTTCCATTGTGCTCCAAAAATGGGCTTTCCCTTTCTTTGCTGGCTTCCCATCTTGTGATGATGGGCTTCACCACAAATCTGATTTCCCCCTATATTCCTACCCCTTGCCACTGCCTTCCATTCATAGGAATCAAGTTTAATTGATATTTGGGGGTGCGTATTGCAGGGGGGAGTGCTAATCTGTAGGTGCTATCACTTTGTGGTAAATTATTCTTTTTCTGTCTGTCATTAAAAAAATTGAATTAAATGTGATAGTGTATTTTAACCTGGTTGTTCTGTAGAGATTATTGTATTTTGTGTTGCCACACCATTGGCGGCTGTGTCATTGGGTGATTTTCCTTTTTCATTAAATAGAAAATTGATAAATATCTTACTGATACACACCGGCCTGGTTCCTGGTCTATTGGAACAAATGGTGCTGGTGGAAGTTGGGTGTGAAACGGGTTGGAGGCCTCCTTAAAAGAATTTGATTGTAATAATAAAAAGCGTTATCCTGTGTGCCACCTTCATATTCAGGGGGCGAGATCCTTGACTGCGGGTGCTGCATAATATATTGTGACAGGGGTTATATCACAGCCCACACAATCAAGGTGGCTCCACCAGGTCTTGTGATGAACTCTAACACATGACACATACAGTGTAGGCAAGGCAGGGTGTTAGCCAGAAAATGTATGTAGTTGGAAACCTTTTTGGGTCCTGGGAGCCATCGATTGCAAACCATGTATTGCTGCAACACAGCCGAAACACTGAGCACATATATAGCAGCAGGAAACATTGGCATTCCATAAATGTGCAGGTGGTCTGTGATGCCAAAGGTCACATCATGCAAGTGAATGCAAATTACTCTGGACTCACGCATGACAGCCACATCTTGCGTCATTCCCCTATACACCAGGCCCTGGCAATGGTAACATTTGGCAACACCTGGCTCATAGGTGAGTAACAGTTATCATGTACACACAAGCAGTCACATGCAAGCAGAAACACAAGAAATGACACTCCATGTAATCAATGATCATCATCATAACTATCCTTATAAGGGTATTTATTGAGCATAGACCTAGCTAATGGAAGCTACAGATCACTATAAATCATAGGGTGAAGAACACAGTGAGGGAAGCAGAGCAAAAGGGAACTGGGAGCTAACATGGAAGGGCGAGGGTGGGCAATTGGCAGCAAGGAATCTGCAAGCAACCAGTGGAGGAGACCGTGGGGAGCAGATCACTGTGTCTCAGGTAGATTAGACAGGCAGGGTGTCTGGACCTATGTGTTAGGGAGGAGCTATTCCTTGAAGAGGAAATTATTGAGCTCCTTCCTGAACTGTAGAAGTGTTGGGGCAAGTCTGAGGTTCATGGAGAGGAGGTTCTAGATTCTATGAACGTAGCCAGAGAAGGCTGTCTTCTGTTTCTTTCCTTCCTTCACTGTCGAAATTCTAATTAGCACAGTTCCTTACTTCTGGTGGATGGCAGGCCACTGGAGATGCTGAGGTTCTCAGTGAGGTAGCTTGGGGACTCCAGGGTGACAGCCTTGCAGATGATGCAACAGGATTTGAAGATAATACGAGTCTACAGCGGGAGCCAGTGCAGCTTGTGGATGATGCAACAGGTTTTGAAGATAATACGAGTCTGCAGCGGGAGCCAGTGCAGCTTGATGTGGGTTGGAGTGATGCAGTTGAATTTGCATAGACCCTTGATGAGTCTTGCTGCAGCATGCAGGACACATCTCAAGGCTGCCAGTGTAGCTACTGGAAGGACATCCAAAAGGGTATTGCCCCCATCCAGGTGGGAGAGGGCCAAGGCTTGGACAGCAGATCTGAATTTAGTTTTTTGTGATGAAGGGCTTGACTTTACAGAGGAGAACAAGTAGCTACCAAGATGTGTGTGTCTTCTTTGCTATGTGCGGTTTGAACGTACAGTGTCTGCAGATGTTTAAACCAAGATACTTGGAATATTGTGGCCAGCTGAAATGTGAAGCCCTTGAGAATCATAGCAAAGAGTCAGGTCTGGATGTCAGGGTATTTGGTGTTGTTGTTCAGCATTAGGAATGCAGTCTTTGAGGGGTTGAGCTTCAGTTATGCAGTGGACTTCCAGGATTGGATCAATGTGAGGCAGGCCTTCAGTTTGTGAATTTCTTCCATGGCATATATCTTCAGGCATATCTGCATATGTTTGGTTGTGGATGTTGTGTGGAGTGAGGAATGTTCAGAGAGGTTCCATGTTGTTAGGGAGATGTATTATTATTGTGCTTCATCCCCTTATGGGCAGTGTTGTTCAGGACCCTTAGGGTCCTCCGTTAAGATTTATTTTCCTATATGCTTAAGTTAACTACAGAGATACCTAGTGTCTCTCGCAAAATTCTATAGTCTGTGAGATTGGTACACACCACCTGAAGATGATCAGAGACGCCTGCAGACCCTTGCAAGACCCTGAAGCCACCACTGCTGTCCTGACCCTGTTCGCTATACAATACAGGAGTTCCAAAGAGGATGACTCCTTCCCTTTAGCTGATGAGAACATCCACACCCAAGACAAACTTTGAAATGAACCATCTCCTGTGGTCCTAGGAGTTTCCAGAGCTGCGGAACCCCAATGCCAGGAGACCTGCTGCCCATTTCAAGTGCATCATCTTGGAAAGACGGAATCCATACAAATCTGTGCCGAGGCTGTAAGGACACTCCAGAGATCTGATCCAAATGACTCCCCCTGGAATATACTGCCCATTGTCCTGGCTTTCATCAGCAGACCAAGGAATCCGGAGGTTGGGTCCAGAGATGCCACATCATGGAAGAGCCACCACAAGCACTTTCCTCAAACTCAAGGCACCGTGGGGAAAAGGTATTGCTTACCTAATTCCAAAAAGTCGCTCCAGAGCATTGGAGTACATGTAGAGGTGTGCAGAGCAACCCCCTCTTACCTCTGACCCAAGCCGCTGCTTGTGGCCCCTTTTCAAGTCCATTTTTAGGTCTCCTTTGTTAGTTGCTTACATGCTGCTTCAATAACTTTATACTCTTGAAGAAACCCACAGGAAATCCTCATTAGTCGCTGTTTGTCAAGACTTCAAAACCTCTCCAAACTGCCTGGCGTTGCGTTTTTGGACTTTAAAGACTTTCCAGGTGGAGAAACCATCTCTAGCACTTTGAACAAAGCTCATGTTGTACTAACCACTTATTTTCCTCCCTTTACGTGACTTTTCTATATGTGTTTGCAGAGTAAATGCATTACTGTATAGCCTCGTGAAAACCGCATGAGTGTGCACTTACTGATAATACGAGAACCATGGCTTTTCCCTTTCTAGCGTTGCTACAAATGTAACCGTGAACAAAAGTGAAAGTACCCTATGAAGTGTTTTATCTAGTATTATTAAGTGTTCTACTGTCTGCACTATTTAAAGTGATTCTGGTGTAAATATATATATTATTATTATTATTTTTATATTGTGTGTTTTATACAAATTGTACATTTACAAAAACAATGATCCAGTTTTTATACATTCATTTTAACATTGCTCAAGTTTTCATGCAACATAATAAAATAAAATATCAAACAAACCGAGAAAGAAATTCTTCAATTCAATCACTAAAATAATTGGATATACAGACATTGGGCCTCATTAGGACCCTGGCGGTCCAGTAATGAACGGTGCCGGTACAGGGACCGACACCGTTCATTACGGGATGCCCTATTACGAGGCCTGCTAATGTGTCCCGCTTTTCACGTCTGGTCTGACCAGACATGAAAAGCGGGACCCGCTAGCAGGCCAGGATGCTAACAACGGGCCTGTCATTAATGGGCCCGTTGTTAGCATCCTCCCCATTCCGATTGAGCCGTATGGGGCTCAAATGGGAATATGGATTGATTTTTACCAGGTCTAAGAAAAGGGCAATTACCGGGTCCGCCAAGGTCGGCATAACCCGGTGATTGCCCTTTTCATGGACCCGGTAAAAAATCATTACCGGTCGCTGTTGAGTCCTTAATAAGGGCACGGCTATCGCCAGGGTCGTTATGAGGCCCATAATCACAATTCTAGTAGGATTAGCAGTACTATCAACACTTCAATAATATCCTTCCACCATATTAGAAATACTGTACTCTACATAGAATAGCGATAATTACTATACACATATCACTGTGGCTGTGGGCAGCGTCCAGATTCCTGGCCACGGCCACCACAATAGAATTCAACCATATCATAAGTGCACATATTACATCTTCAAAAAACATAACTCACCCCATTTGCTTTTAGGATTAAAATGTGTTTAAATATACGAAGACACAGAACACCTCCCAGGCCAAATGATGTCCGCAGCCACATGTCCTTGTTCGGAGCTTCAAATACAGGTGTGGACAGTAAAATAGACCGTAAATTCAGCGGTCACCACACAGGCATTTCTACCTTATGACATTTGCATGTTTTTTGACCTGCAAAAGCCTTTTTTCTGCACTTAATGTTTCAGATACACTCATATATACCCACGGCTATCTCATTCATTCATTTCAGAAAACCATGATCCTGAAATGCACCTTCAAATATTTTTAAAAACTACTGCACGGAATAACGCCAAACCACAAAAAGACCTCAAGCTAGTGCTTTGTGCCCATGTTGTTTCAGACCGTGTCCGAATCCGTCCAGCTGTTTGGGCTGTGTGGTCCGGCCAAAATATACCTTTTTTGTCTATGGAAAAATGAATCGGAAGTAGGCCCCAACTTTTTTCATTTTTTAATTTTTGTTTTTTAAGAACGTGTTCATGTTTTAACAAATCTTTCCCAAACTTTGAAGTCTGGGGAGGGCTTCGGCGGGTGAGGGGGGGTTGGTTGGGAGCTGTGCCTCCCTAATTGTCTTCAGAATTTAGGCCAAATCCATCACATGCATTAAACATAATCAGCTATTCATTTTATTTGTGTTTCCTATGGGAGTCTGACTTACCTTAAGTATAGGGAAGCAGCTGCTGTATAATATGTATATATATATAGATAAAAAAAATGTGCAAAAGGCATTTTATGGTTACAAGTAAAACCAAAACCCCACAGAAATTCGACAGTTATGATAAGCTAAGCAACCATAACTCATGTCACCACAATGCACTGCTAAGACTAATGCCCAGGAGATCAAATATGACATCACAAATGTCATTGGTGACATCACTGATGACATCATATATCTGGGCCACTTGTTTGTGTTCACTGACATATCTAAGACAGTTGGGTTTGTTCACTGGGAGTCAAAATATGAAAATTGAAAAGGTGCTATTGGCCTAGACATTAAACTTCTTGTATGTACTTAAAGTACTTTCCTTAGGGTTTGGTCTCAGCTCAGGGTGCACATATATGGGGTAATAAGCAGGCCTCAAACACACACTTCATTTGTAAATATGATGATGAACTTTAATGTTATTGACATTTTCTGGTTATGTTGTTTCTTTCTTCCATACTTTAGTTTCCCTGTATGTGTCTCTGAATTGTATGCATTGTGAGTCTTCATATGTATTGTTTCTACTAACATAAGTATTTAGTAAGTCTTGAATAATTAGCTATTTATTCCATGTTTAACATTACTCAAAATTCTGATAAGGTAGCATTCATTAATTTACTATCCAAAATGTCCAGATAAAAAATATTGTACCTCTATGGTGCATGCGGCAGCTGTTGCCTATCTGTATGTATGATGAGGCTCCTGTATTAACTACAACACTCTAATACATTGTTTTGTTTAGATGAGTTAATTCTTTAATACATTACGTAGTTCATGATATGGCTCCCGATCACCTCTGACATCTTGTTACCAACATTGTAAACACAACCCCTTGTAGGGACTTTTCATCAAAATTAATTTCATATGCAATGTCATCTTTGAAGTCCTCTGTGTTTGGTGGTGTCACGAGTTATGCTTGCTTACCTTACCATAACTGGTGAATATTTGGGGATTTTCGGTTTTACTTGGAACCATCACGCCCCTTTAACAATGTTTGTTCACTGAATTTGATAGTTTTGTATTAGTGCAATTTAACCACAACTTGAGGAAGAAGTGTAGAAGCACCTTCTTTTCCTCTACTCTTACCTACAGGAAAAGGACAGAGATATGATGAAAGATCCACACAAATTAGTGCATCAGACTATCACTCTTTAAGAATGTATTCTGAAGACCCTAGATTCAGACACAATGTTGAATACATTTTCCACCTCCTCTGTGAAAGTGAACAAGCAACTCTATGTTATGGAGTTGCATACACATTAAAACCAGGTTCTAACTTTTTAAAAATTTCCACTACCCAACTTCTTCAAAAGATAAAAGATAAAGATTACGTTTTGCAGTCAAGTATCACAAATCTATTGGCAAACATGCGTGGTACAAAAGAATACTGGTCCCAATGTCATGCTGATGTACGTTGTATGCTAAGGAACCTAAGCCCACCCACATGGTTTGTTACTTTAAGTTGTGCAGGGTATGCATGGGATGACTTGCACAACTTCTTACACACTGCAAATCAAAATAAAGATGGAATAGATATAAAAACACCAGGGGAACTCTGTTCTCTTGACCCTGTCAATGTATTAAGGTACATTTACCATCGCTTTATTGCTATGCTGTACTTTATGTGCAATAAAACTACCCCTTCGTTCGGTGGAAGTAAAACACTTCCTTTGGAGAAAAGAATATCAATCCAGAGGAGCAACACACATCAACATCATTTTGTGGATAAAAGATGCTCCTACATTTGGCCAGGATAGTGATGCCACTGTTTCACAGTTTATTGAAAAATACAACAACCCTTCAGAAACCACAGATAGTGACCAACATACAGAAATCTAATGCTTACAAAAACATAAGTGTGGCAAATACGGCCGATGTAGATATAAAAACAAAGGCAAATATTGTACCAAAGGTAGCTTTGGCTTTCCTAGAACAGTTTGCAAAAAAGGACAAGTAAATAGCTTGATTTTGTCTGCCAGACACAGTGTTAAAGGCAAATCCCCTGAAAATACATTCAACATTAAAAGGGACTAAGCTTTCAATTACATCAATGATTACGAAGCAATCATTGCCCTCTTCTGGAATATAAACATAGACATACAGTACCTTACAGACTATTCCACTGCAGTTGCAAGATATGTCACAGCCTATCTCACCAAAGCCGAGATAACAGAACTATAAGACCTCTGGGATGACATATCATCTAACAAAACACTATTACAAACATTGTACAGCTTTGGTATAAAAATGCTATTCCATAGAAAATGCGGGTGCTACGAAGCTGCAGACAGTTTAACAGCCACAGTCTAATATGGCAAATCTGAACACCTTGTCTGGCTGAACCTTAATCTAGCTTTATCCTGAAAAGAGTACTAAAATCCTCCAAGAGATAGAAACTATAGCCAAAATTGATCACAACAGCCAGGACATTTAAAAAAAAACTATTGAATTGACACATACTACCCAAACAGAAGTAACACATTGGAAAACATGTGTCTGTACGACATTGCCCAAAACTACACCTACAAAAGGAATGTAACACTGAATGAGACAACTGGCAAATATTCAGTCTCAGCTTGTGAAGGAAGCCTAGTGAAACTCACCAAACCCAGTCTAATGAATCATGTAAAGTTATCATTTAAATTCTCCAAAACATAGAGAAATGTATGACATGGCCCTACTCCAACTTTTTAAAACTGGGAGAAAAAAAGAATTATTAGGTGACTATGACTCATTTGAAGCTGCATTCAAAGCAAATGCAAGCAGTATAACAAATGACAAAGAAATGTTGCACAATGAACGCCAACAAGAGCAAGAAATTGAAGCAGAACTAGATAAAGACACACATGAAGGCAGTCAACCTTCTCTTACAGGAGGCCTAGAACCACTTGGAGAACCACTCATTCTAAGTGAAGCAGAAATAGCAATGAGTTAGTTAAAAATATCATGTATCAATATAAATAATCTGAGTAAGACTTGTCAGTGCTCGAATCACAGTTAAATGATGAACAACTCACCATTTATCTAGAAGTCACACAAGAAATTAAACATGAACCTAAAACCTGTAGCTGTAAACATGTATTAAAATTATAGACCTCTGCTCCTGAATGTAAGTGGAGAAGCTGATTCTGGTAAAACATTCTTAATTAAAAGAATCAGCACATTTCTACAAAGCTTAAAAAAACAACAACCTTTCAGCTGTAGTAACAGCCTTCACAGTTTTAGCTGCCTACAAAATAGGAGGTATAACTTTACACCGACTACTGCTTCTGCCTGTAGAACACCAAAATAAATTATAATGTTACTAATTATCAGCAGAAGCAGCTACTGAAGTGCGCAGAATTCGGAAACAAATGAAAACGCTCCTGATAGATGAACGAAGCATGGTTTCCAACCTCATGTTGGCTTTAATTAATCTCAGAATGCAAGCAGTCCGAAAAACCAACTACAAAGAACTGTTCGGAGGAAAACATGTTATTGTTTTCAGAGACCTCCTACAGTTAACAACAGTAAAATGTCAACCTATTTTCAAAACGTTAGGACACAAACAATGCCGCAATATGCTTGGTAGCATTGGAAATGTAAATCTCTGGCAACATTTTCACTACAAAGAACCTACCTCAAAACATGCGTCAGGCTGCAGACCTCACCTATGCTAACATTTTAAAAAGCATTAGAACTTTTCTGCTAAATAAAGATGCAAAATTCACCTTAAATGGTAGACTAATACATGAGCTATATGAATGAAACACATCTTCTCCTGATGTCATGGAAAAATGTACTCAACAAAATCTAAAATGCATGTCCTTAATGCCAACCCTTGCAAACTGTAGGCAATTCAACAACACAGTGTTGAAAACAGAAAGGCAACCTATACTGCATATCATCTCCACAGACAAACTAGAAGTGCACGGCATGACACTTCCTATGTATGACCAAGCAACAGCATGACTAACTAGCTCAGAGAAATATATCTCCAACACAGTTAGATTGGCAAAGATATTGACTTTGTGTCTAAGCTGCAGAGTCATTCTAAAATGTAACCTTGACGTAGAACAAGGTTTAGTCAATGGAGCAATTGGTACAGTTGTTGACCTCCAAAGATACATATCAACAACATTCAGTTTGTCAACATACACTTTGACAAACTCACAGAAGTAAAAATAGCACGCTTCCTTCATTTCAAAGACATATACGTACGCAGAGAACAATTTTCTCTATCTCTTGCATATGCTGTCATTATTCACAAATCACAAGGTCTAACCCTAGATCAAGCATTGATTGACATTGGCAGCACAGTCTTTAAGGAAGGTATGGTTTATGTAGCACTTTCACGTCTGCGTACACTCAATGGTCTATTCCTAGTTATTTTGATGCAAACAAAGTCAACGCTGACATTCCTTGCATCCTGGAATACAACAGGCTATATGCACTGTACACCCCCATCTAGATATGCGCCCTCTACCTCAAAAAAGGAAACCTTTAAAAAGACCACTAATACAAACAGAATCTATAGGAGATCTCCCAACAATTCTGCTAAAGAAACAACCAATTCCTTTGCATCAAAAAATACAACAACAAAACTGTCTAGTACCTAGTTAACTGCATGTCCATCAGAAAACAAAGACACAAATGTCTCTTCTCCAGAAAAATCTGCTGGCCTATCAAACGATCCAAAAACAGAACTCTCTGGTGAATTTAAATTCAGCAACACAACTGGAGAAAATGATTATGCTAATGTAACAATCAATCTTCTTTTTTCAATTGCCACCAATTGTTCACACAATTTACTTAAGCGACTCAGACCAGTTGTGTTTTCAAATGCTCATCCTTCGTAGAATTGCCACAAATAATCCCGACAACACTTACAGTGTATCAGGCATAAGACACGAATTTGACTACTCTGCAGGAAGGGTACAATTTACCATAAACACACAGGAGGATCCACAAGAATTCCTAATGTACTTACTATAAGTACCGGAAACCAAAACATCCCTATAAATAAAATCTTCTCGATTTCATGAATGTTGAAGCATGCATGCACTCTCTGCAACCATGTTTCACAAGATCACATCGCTAATGAATGATTTATATTCATACCAAATTCTGAATCCATTGCATTTAACCAACGTCTGCATAGTGCAAATCATGGCATACTATGCCCTTTTTGCCATTCAGACAATCGTTCCACCATAAAAAATTAACTCACATAGGGCCTCATTACGACCCTGGCGGTAATCGCCCGTCATTACCGCCATGGCGTAATGAGCGTTTACGCCGTGGGACGATGGCGTAAAGAGCGCCACATCACGACCCATCGCGCACGAGCATTACGCCATGGCGGTAATGCAATTAACGCCATGGCGGAAAAAGCCCCTACCGGCATCGCTAAGCGAGCAAGGTGCCCTTCCGCCAGCGTAAGTAGCGGCCACCGTAATTTACGGCCACCGTAATTAGCGGCGGCCGTAAAAGGCCAAACCGGAAATAGCGTCATCGCGCCGGAACGGGAAGCAGCCCGTCGGCCATCTTTAAAAACACAATCCATCGCCATCCTACCAAACAACACCAGACCCAACCCTGACACCTGTCCCAACCAAACACCCACCCATCCAAGTTCCCGAAAATGCCAAAATCCGTGAAAAAGGCATGTGACCGCCAGCGCCAGGAGCGATTCAGCCGGGAGGAACTCTGCATGCTAGCGGAGACCCTGCAGGACAACGCAGGTGTTGTTTTCTCCCCTGAAATGACCAGGACAGCAATCGGGAAGAAGAAGGCCATCTGGGCCCTGGTGGCTGAGCGCGTCAGCGCGGTGGGGACCGTACCCCGCACCCCACAGCAGTGCCGGAAGCGCTGGGATGACCTGCGCATACGGGTCAGAGCCGTCATCTCAGCAAACCGCAACCTTGCCCAGGGAACCGGTGGAGGGTCGGAATCCCCCCTGAAACTCCAACCGTGGGAGGAGATCTGTGCAACCACCATCGGCATGGAATCCATCGAAGGCGTTGGAGGGATGGAAAGGGGAGCCCCGACATCAGGCGATGAAGGTAGGTGCCTCATACAAGACATGCCATAGTCACAGCAGTCCAATCATGTGTAGCACAAGGTTGCCCTAGAGTGTAAATGCAACACAAATCAATACTGCCCATAGCCACATGCGAGCACCACCCTGCATACACTGCTGGCACCCGCATACCTGCATCCACATACCACACTAAAAGGAGACAACCTGCATGGCACTGCCTGAAATCTGCCTCATCCACTGGCCAAAATAATGTCAACCATTGTCATTCCAAAGTCCGTAGACCCATCAATAACGCCCTCCCACCTTTGCTCCACCACAGGCACAGAATCACACCCAGAGGACCAGGACACCCCTGCGCCGAAGAGAGCGAAGTCCAACAACAACGTCCCTGCACCCTCAACCTCAGCTGCAGTGAGGCAGACCCCACGACAAGCAGGTCCCACTGCAGGCATACCGGAGGTCCCACCGGCAAGCACCCCTGTTGGCAGCAGGCCAGCAGCAGCTGCTCCACCTCCACCGACATTGCCTGCCAAAGAAGGCAGGGGGTCAGCGGCCAGCAGCAACATCGGGGAGACAGCTGCAACAGCTGCATGTTCTGACTCGGACATGGAGCAGGAGGTCAGAAGCCCCACTGACCAACTACATTCCCCCTGTTTCTCAGATGCCAGCCCCCATGAGGGTGACACACAGGGGCACACTGAGGCAGAGGAGTGGCCTTCCACCCCATGCCCTGTCCACACTCCACAGGAGGGGAGCAGCCCCTCCATCACTCCACCTGCACTGGCCATGGGCCAGCACGGCCAGCAGTCCCTCGAGGACATCACTCAACGGCAGCATCAACTGTCCGCAATGCTGGATGAGCATGCCGCGGAATGTGTGGGGGCTAGGTTTAGCATTGAACAGGCCACGGAGACACTAAGGGCCGAAGTGGCGCAGAGCACTGCCACCCTGAGGGATGCCATGCAGGCCATGTCCAGGGACATCTGTGCCGAACTTGCGGGCTTGCGTCGTGCGGTCACTGACCTCACCCACACAGTACAGGAGCTGCATGCACAGGGGCAGCCAGGGACATCCTCCACTGCCAGTTCTGCGCAGAGCAGCCCCGTGCGACGTTCCGGACGCAACCTGCGCTCCACAGCCAGGGGTGCCCCGGGGGCCGGGAGAGGGGGCTTGTGACGGCCTGTGGACACTGTCACAGGCATCTGTTGACACCTACATGGGGTGTGTTGGGGTGTGCAGGGGGGAGGTGGGAGGTGGGAGGGGGTGTGTTGGGGTGTGCAGGGGGGAGGTGGGAGGTGGGAGGGGGTGTGTTGGGGTGTGCAGGGGGGAGGTGGGAGGTGGGAGGGGGTGTGTTGGGGTGTGCAGGGGGGAGGTGGGAGGTGGGAGGGGGTGTGTTGGGGTGTGCAGGGGGGAGGTGGGAGGGGGTGTGACACGACAGTTCATAGTTCCAATACACTTTTTTCTTTCAAAAAAAGAAATGTGTGGACATTTTCATTGCGTATGTGTGCTTTATTGGTGTACAGTCCACAGTGTGCATGTCCCAGAGACACACAGTGCCCCAAGTGCAGTCTCCATGCGATAAACACCAGCCGTGTGTGCTAGAAGCAGTGGTCGATGATACTTTGGCGCATGGCACGCCCCTCCTGTGCATCGCCTCCTCCATGTGGTGGCGCCCCATCTGCACCCTCCTCATCCTCATCGTCAGGTGGTTGCAGTTCTGCGTCAGGGGGCAGGGGCACATTCCGTCTGACGCACATATTGTGCAGCATGACACATGCCATGACGATCTTTGCCACCTTCTCATGGCCATACAGGAGTGCCCCACCAGACCTGCTGAGGCTTCGGAACCGTGCCTTCAGGAGGCCGAATGTCTGCTCTATGACCACACGAGTACGTGTATGTGCACGGTTGAAGTCCTCCTTGTGCTGGTTCTGCGGGTTCCGGACTGGTGTGAGGAGCCACCTCTTCAGGGGATAGGCTGCATCACCTGTATGTAGGCGAGAATGTATGTGTCAGTCATGTTGTCTGATCAGGAACATGATGTTCCACCATGGCTGGCATGGAACTGTTACCTTGGCTCACTTCTACATGCACTAATTGATTCACACAATGCAACCAGTATATGCTCATTGCTGCCATGGCCTGTTTTGCATGCCATCACCCTATGTATGCAGAGGGGTTGTGTGCATTGTGAGTGCCCTTCCTCTGTCTCCGTTCTCTGTGTTACTCACAGCCAGGTGGAGTATGCATCATCCCCCCACCATTTCTGCCAGGTGGAGTATGCATCATCCCCCCCCCCTTTCTGCCAGGTGGAGTATGCACTGGTACGTCATTCCCATGCCCACTTCCATGACATTGCACTCACCGAGTAGCCAGGATCTTGGGCCTGCATGTCGCTCCATGTAGCGTGGTATTGTGGAGTTCCTCAGGACCAGTGAATCATGGGTTGATCCGGGGAATCGGGCACAACAATGTGTGATGATCTTGTTGGAGTCACAGACCATTTGCACGTTGATAGAGTGGAACTGTTTCCGGTTGCGGTACGGTACCTCCATGGCACGTGGAACCACCAATTCCACATGGGTGCAGTCGATGGCACCAATGCAACCGGGTATGCTGGCTAGTGCATGGAAACCCACTTTGGTGTTTGCAATCTCCTGGGCAGTCCGTGGTAATGAGATGTGGTCGTCTGTGTGCTTGAGGAGGGCATCGAGCACTTGGATGAGTGTTCGTGAGAATAATGGTTGTGAAATGCCATGCAGGTGCCCCACTGTGTGCTGGTAGGTGCCTGTGGCCAGGAAGTGGAGTACAGCCATTACCTTCAGTAGGGGGGGGATGGCGGTTGGACTTTCTATCATGCTGACGATGTCGTTGTGTGTCATGTCTACGATGGCGGTGATGGTGTCCCGGTCCAAACGGTGCAGGGTGTGGATCTGCTCAGCAGTGAGGTTGTTTGGATTGGCTCTGATGCGTGGGATTGGGGGCTGCCTGCGTGGTGGCACTGGCTGTGCTGGTGGGGCTTGCTGGGCCTGCCTTGCCCTCCTTCTCCTCCTGCGTCTCCTCTGTGCTGCCTGTTGTTGTTGTTGCTGTTGTAGTAGCACATGCATTGCTATCAGGTCCTCCAGCCCCAACATTGCTAGTCGTATTGGCATCATTGTGGAGTGTGACTGGGTGTGGGTAGGGGTGGGGTGTGCTCTTTTTGTACTCCCCTGAGTCTGTATTGCCTTCACCTGTGCTGTTTCTGTGCACCTGTGGCAGCTGCATTCACTTGACATGGCCCTTTACGGTTGGTTCGCGATGGCGTTATTTGCACCATGGCGGTAAGGTACTTAGCGGCCTCGGTGATGGCGTTAGGTGCATGTCCGCTTGGGTCGGCATTTGCGTACCTTTCCGCCATGGCGCTAAGTACGGTGTGGGCGGTCGCGTGTGCGCACCCTTAGCGCAGTTAGCGGCAGCGTTAACTACGATGCCGCTATTGGCATCGTAGTTTACGGTCACGAGTCATGATCGGACCTGGCGGAAAACGATGGCGGTAACCATTTACCGCCATCGTTTTTCACTTAGCGCCAGGGTCGTAATGAGGCCCATAGGCTATTTGTCATACTAATGCATCTAAGGTACAATGCAGATGGTACCAAAAATAACTGTAACCTTACAGGCTTCACACAAAGCCAAGTATCTCTTGGAAATAACACCTTTACAACAGTAGGTATAATGTACTACACTGGTGCCACAACCACTTCAGGACACTATGCTGCATTGTTCAAAAAAGAAACGGTTGGTTTGAATGTGACAACACCTCTGTTACTTCAAAACATACGATACATGCAAATCTAACGAATGCCTACTTAAAATTCCTTCAACCCAAATCTAGACACTAAACTGTGCCACAATTAACAGTAAGAATACGGCGAAAGGTATCTAACTACATTACTAATGCTACAATAGTTCTTTTAAAAGTCAAGATAGTTATAATACACCCACAGCTATCTGACTACTTAAAAAATACCCTCCATTGCAAAACATTTCAACTTTGCCATCACAATTCTTATAGGACAAAACATCTTCTGAACTCTAATGTAGTTAGAATACACCAACAGGTATCTAACTACTTTAAGCATTCCCTTAATCACAACATACTTCAAACAAACATACTATCACACTTACACTAACAAAATTGTAATTGTTTTTTTTAAATCCAGTATGAATTTTTTTTTACCAATGTACCAATGACCCAATGATTATTTAATGCCAATGCAACACCAGTGTGTCATACACTAATGTTGTACCAGACATAGTACTTAGAATGTACTGTTTATGAGGCTTTAAAAAAGTAAATGTCTATGTAAACCTTTATACAAATAAAGCTTTTAAACTATCCTGCTTAACGAATTATACTGTTTCTTTTCCACAGAAAATGAACCAGAGATTCCAGTTTCATGATGCCATGGAGCTAAGTAACCATACCGAGTACAATCCAATACATTTTCTATAAGCACTATCCTCAATTGTACTACAATCATAAGTATAATATACAGTTCAATTATATCTTTCCACCATATTACAAACACTTTATATTCCCACTACATTACCTATAATTACTATACACATATTACTACTGTGCTGATTCTGGCCATACTCCTACAACATTACCTATAATGACTAAAGACATATTACTACTGTGGTGGCCGTAGCCAGTGGCCACAACCACAATACAATTAACCATATAACAAGTACGTACCATACACCATCAACTAATAAAACTCACCCTGAACCCCCAGCAATTGAAATCATGTCCACAGACATATAGAAACAGCTCCATATCATTGTTATTCCACTCCCGTACCCTTCCCAAACCCTCCTACACTCATCAAATAACTCTAACTGTGTTTCCAAAGCCGCCTGTTCATGATGCTGTCCGCAAACTACCACAGTGTTCGTGGACTGCCACGACACATGCCCAACCTTTTTCCACCTACAAAAATAGCACAATACCATCTTTTTTCCACTCCCCCTCCCTTCCCAGCCCCTCATTCCACCACCAAATAACCCAAAAGGTGTTTTCCAGACTTATTCCTCAATGCGATGTCCGTGGTCAGCCGCAACTGTCCGCGGATACAATATGGCAGGCGTTTCAGAAAATATGACGCACCTCACGCTTTTCACCATTCAATCAGCGGGTGCGTCGGCTGTCCGTGGACGTCATGCCGCCCACTGGACCAATGGGAGGCCCTTCCACAGAGTGAACAGGGAAGTGAGTCCGCGGACCGGACCCAGATAGCACACATTTGCTTTTAACTTAAAAACTACTGGATGGATTTACACAACATTTACAGAAGAACGCTTTTGGGACAAAGCTGCTGATTTTGGTGCAAATTTGGTGAAAATCTGACCAGCAGTTTCTTCCACTGCATCTATGGGAAAAACCACACATTTTGGGACCCTCTATACCTTTGCCCCCCTGCATATTACCTGACCAAGCTTTGCAGAATCACGCTGCCATATACCTTCTTTGCAGTTTCATGAGGATTCATCCAAAGGGGTGCACCCAAAAAGTGCTCTTCCTATTGCTTGAGCAACTTAACTGTAACTATGGGGCTGTTACCGCAGGCCCTGTAAAATATTCAGCTGAAGCCACCTTATCTGTTGTGCCCCTTGTTGCACAGCCTATGACCACAATGATGACATTACAGATGACATCACTGATGACATCACAGATGGCATCACTGATTAGATCACTGGTGACATTGCTAATAGCATCCTGTATGGCATCAATGATTATTCAACTAATGGCATCAGCTATAAAATTACTCTAGGTATTTGCCCATATTTAGACCACCTTTATGTTTCTTCACATGTGATATTAGCATTTAGAGTAAATTGCTTAAAACAGTAAACAGCTAGACATGCATCATATCACTACTTGTGAAGCTTTCCTTTGTAGAACTATGATAAAAGATGATATCTGAATTATAAATAGTAAACTGCTTAGAATGTTCCTGTTTGTGTCAAATATATTTAAAACACGTTCACTATAATATAATCTGTATATACATGTACAAATCAATAAGTAGAACAACATTGAAATACACATTTTGAACCCTAACTATTTACTACGTTTTAAAATAAACATACATAAATACTCAATTGTTTTATTGTAACAAAAATGAGTACACATATCATTTTCTAAATGACATGAGAAATGTTTAAAATAAGAGACAACTATGTATAAGGATATATTTTAAGATTTCCCTACATTGGTATTGAAATAAAGTGATTATTACTCTAAATTTATAAATGTATAGAAAAGAAAGGATGTTTCAAATTCATCATATAATTTACTTGAAAGCAGGTATATGGATGTATTTTTCTTTCTGTATATCTTTTGTATGTGATTAACATGTTACAACTAAAATATAACATATACTGTACAAAGTAAAAGTAATCTTTAAATAGTATTCAATTTGTTGTTACATTGACTTTTGTGTATGTCATAGATGATGTCATTAGCGATGCCACCAGTGATGTAATCAGTGATGCATCTGTGATTTCTTCATTGTGCTCATAGGTTGCACAACAGGGGGCACGAAGGTAAGGTAGCTTTAGCTGAATTTCAGGTTGTTGGTTGCTTTAAGTTCTCACCTTAACGTCCCTGCAACTGAAGTATTTTCCTTGCATTTCAAAGATTTTGTTACAATGTATTTCTCACCTTAACTTGCATTTGAAGGGTTTTGTTATTCCATACATTAATAATAGAGACAATTTGGGTAATCAAAACAATGTATCATGTGTAGAAAGTAAAATAAAAAGCAATTGAGCAACCTTATTCCCCAAATAACCCTATTCTTAAAAGACTTTGTTTCAATATTCATTTAATGTTTAAAAGTGTTTACAATTATATGTACTGTTGATGAATAGAAAGTACACTCAATATATCTTAAAATAAATCTTTACAAGCCTACTGCTCACATATATATGTACATATTCTTTTTAAAATCGCGTTATAGCCGCATATGCCGAAGATGCATGCTTGGCAGAGGTGGTTTACCCGCAACTACGGAGGCCGAATCGGTTTGAAAGCTCCATTGAGGTGGCAACGCGCCATTGCGCCTGTTCTCACCGGCCAATTGCATTGTGGGCTCCTATCTTTCTAGCCGCGTCAACGAATGAGCCAATTGCTCAGCAGGATTCATTGTCGCGACTACGCCCATGTCGTTCAATGACATCCCTGTGTGCAAAATCATCCCGTAGCATGTCGAATTACATCGACAAACCCATGCCTTATTCCCCAGCCAATCATATCACGGCGCTGTGGCTTTGCGCATATGCGTCATTGTTATCTGCATCTATGGACCGTCCAATCTCATATTCACATGTATTAACATGTCTACGCCCACGCTGATTGACAACATCCGCATATGCAAAATCATCCAGTAGCACGTTGAATTACATTGACCCGGCTACGTACGCCTGTGCCTCATTCCCCAGCCAATCATATCCCGCACTGTGGCTTCCCGCCTATGCGTCAGTTTTATCTGCATCTATCGACCGTCCAATCACACATTCAGATGTATAAACACAGCTACACCCACACCATGATAACATCTGCTCGTACGACACTGTCAAATAAGCACATGCAAAAAATTCTGTAGCCGCAAATAATCACCACACATCCACAAAAAAGAAGTTTACATTAATCATTGCTATCTGTGCTTGCTAGCAAAAAGTTATCTGAGTAATTTACAAGACCTTTGGCACTTCACCCCTTTATTCATGATCCTTTTTACCCACTTTTCCCCTAAGCCATTTTTTCATTGTCCTGTGATTTGTTTAGTTTCTCTATTTTTTGTTTTACTTTTCTTTCACTTTATTTTAAACTTTTTACATTTTTTTGAGGCATTGTTATTTTCGTGTTGCTATTTTGATTCTTTAACATATTCCTCCCCAGTTGGACATTCCAACATGTTCGACCACAAGTGTAGCAGCAGTGATGACGTTGTTATTTGGGTGCCCAATCCATTGCCACCCAGGAAGAAACCCACTAGAATGAAGACCACTGCAGACAGTTAGCGCTACTTCAAAGTGAAAGAACACTGTTCTAGAAAAGAGGCATAGGAGGTACTTTGCATATTGTGCAACAAAGCTCTACTACATGGCCCTTTGAATATTCCGTCTGAAAGCCTAGGAAGTTCTATCATCATCAACCATCTAGTGCAAATCCACTGGGATTACGTCGATGATGACTATCGGAAATCGCATGAACATCACAACAACAAAAAAATTCATGGGCCCCATTCCTTACGTAGACAAAGATCAGCACCACCTCCATCCACCAGTGCAACAACATCACCAACAGAAAATGAAGCCTAAACTTCAGCAGCAGTGTCAACTGCACAGTCTACAGTTTTACCGACGCCCAATCTCTCAGTGATGAGAGTCTTCTGTGAATGATGCTTCGAATGGGTATCCACAGAAAGTGCCACATTTGAGGATTGGAAGAAATTAATATCTGAAATTAATATCTGACACCAGAGTAACTGCTGTCCTTAACCTTTTTTAAATGGTAATCCGCTGCTTTTTTGAAAAAAGAAAAAGAAACAAATACCCCAAAAATATGTTTCTTTTTATTTTAATTCCCTTTGGTACATGTTTCATCCTTATGTCTTTTCCTTTGCTGTACGACCCCCCCACCCAGCCCCTTTCATTCAGAAAAACAGCCCTTTTAAAGGCCTCCCTTTAAGTTAAAAAAATAGAAAAATTGAGCACAGACTGCAAAAATATATTACAGTATCGATTGTAATTTATTTTATGCAGTTTGAGTACTCAAAACCCCCCGATTGTTTGTTTGTAACAGCGGTTACAACTTCAACAGGGGAGCCGTTTAGTCGCAATCCTGTATCCGTGGCTTTCAATAATATTATTTTAAAAATATACAACTCTGTGTCTGTACATATGTGCATTACACATATTATGTCATATTTATCAAATGTCTTACCAAATACCTTTATACGTGTTTTCTTCTTTCTTCCATATTACCAACTCTGAAAACAATGTATGTTTTTTTCATAATGGTACTAAGTGAATACTTTTTGTATTCCTAGTACACAACCAATAACAGGATGTATTCATTATTCCTGTTATAGAGGGAAAAAAAACTTCTTGTTGGAGAGAAAAAGAATCCTCTAATCAGTTATTTTAAATAGTTAACAATAATTCTATATACATATACAAATTATACAGTATCTCACGTTCTACACCTTTGAGTATTAATCTTTCTAAAGTATTGTCAAACCTATATTTCAAATAATAGGTAGACAATAAAAACTTGTGTGCGTAAACATGTTAAAACCTAGCAAAAACCATACTAATAACCTAACAAAATGGATTTTGTAAGCAGTGTGGATTACCTTTTTATTAAATCAAAATTAATTCTATATTATAAAAATGATATCTACATTGCCATTTCAAAACTTCTTTTACAATTTGGTGTGTGTCCTTTTTGTGGCCACCTACTCACCTACAAAGCTAATGACAATTTTCTTAAAGCTACCATACAAAACAATACAAAATGAGACAACATCCACGGTTTAATGACTGAATAGATTGCATGGCTTTTCTGAAAACTTCCACACTGAAGAAAATATTTAACAAAATAACCCTTTGAGTAAGGTATTTTCATTTTTTATTTCAATTAGAATACTTTTTTAAAATTGTGTTGCACAAACTTATTTTATCAGTATATCTAAATTCTTCCCTAACACTCTTAATAGTAGTTACATCTCATTTATTTTACAAACATTGGGCCTCATTACACGGATGGCGGTGAACCATGGCACTATTAGCGCCATGGTTCATGCCGGTAAAATACCGGCACCGCCTTGGTGGAAAGGGGAATTACCGCCCTATTCCAAGGTTGGCGGGGCGGTAATTCCCCCTTCCCCCATTGCCCTCCCCATTCCCATTTTTGCCCCATAGAGCTCTACGGGAATGGGGAAGGCGCTAATTACGGTACCGCAAATTGCGGTACCGTAATTAGCTCCCTGGTCCCTTTGCGGGTTGGTTTTTAACGCCTGCAAAAAGCAGGCGTTCAATTCCTCAACCCGCAAAGGGACCTCGTAGTAAGGCGGTAAGGATTTACCGGTACCGGTAAAATACTGGTACCGGTAAACCCTTACCGCCATCCATTTAATGAGGCCCATTGTGCTATATGGTTTTTGTATCTATATACTACTGTTTACGTGTTTCATATGTAAACAGTCATGATCTTCTACACTCCCTCACACTCCAAATAATGTAAATGGAACCATGTATGTAACCTAACACTTATAGGGAACACTTGTACATATTAAAATACACAGGGCCTCATAACGAGTAGCCCGGTAAAAACGGGTTCATTACCGGCATGCCGGTAAGAACGGGTCCGTGCTCGTATGAACCCGCCAATAGCGGGTGATCCACATGGAGTCAGTGTGTCACTGACACATGTCTATCATAGTGCCTGTGGATCAGAAGTATTCCTGAATGAGTGCTTGCCGTACAGCATGGCCATCCCATGCATCACGTACTGGCAGGGGAGCTACTTCACCTCCGTCTCCATCCTCATCATCCTCTCCCGGGGCATGCAAGTCAATGTCAGGTGGCAGTGTTCCATTTCTCCAGACGCACATGTTGTGCAGCATGACACAGGCCATGGTGATCTTTGCCACCTTCTCAGGCCTATATAGGAGTTCCCCACCAGACCTGCTTAGGCAGCGGAAACGCGCATTCAACAGGCAAAAGGTCTCCTCAATCACAACACGGGTGCGGGTGTGCACACAATTGTATTCCTCTTCATGGCTGTTCTGCGGGTTCCGCACAGGGGTAAGTAGCTACGGCCTCAAGGGATATCCTCCATCACCTGCAAGCAAACACAAATAGGTGTGTGTCACTTTGAGCTGCCACCTTCAGGAAGCACAGTCATGGCGGCTGCTATTTGGTGTGGACATGCACATGTCCCTGTACATATGCTGAATAGTACATGCATTCTATACTGTTATGAGGTGTGGTAGTCTGGATGGCGTACAACAGATGATGCAGGGTGTACTCATGCATGCTGAGGCGGATGTACTGTGGTAGTATGACAATGTTTAGCCTCCCATTCAAGCAGTTTACTCTACACTATGCATGGTCACACTAGCCACATTGGCACAGTTGCCATCCTGTACAGTCATGCATTGCTTGACATCACCATGGTGGCCTGGTTGTACCTCTTACTTGTTGTCATCAATATGCATTATTTGTTTGATTTGTGCCAGTGATGTGTCATGTTCTGTTTGGGAGGTTCAGGTCTGGAGGGTTTAGCTCTGCATGAATTCTCCAATCACAGACAATTGCCACTCAGGTGGAGTATGCACCCCCCACCTTTCCCACTGAGGTGGAGTATGCATCCCCCCCTTTCCCAACTAGGTGGAGTATGCATCCCCCCGTTTCCCAACCAGGTGGAGTATGCATCCCTCCCTTTCCCAACCAGGTGGAGTATGCTTCCCCCCCTTTCCCAACCAGGTGGAGTATGCACCCCCCCTTTCCCACCCAGGTGGAGTATGCACCCCCCCTTTCCCACCCAGGTGGAGTATGCATCCACCCCCCTTTCCCAACCAGGTGGAGTATGCATCCCTCCCTTTCACAACCAGGTGGAGTATGCATCCCCTCTTTCCCAACCAGGTGGAGTATGCATCCCCACCTTTCCCAACCAGGTGGAGTATGCATCCCTCCCCCTTTCCCACCCAGGTGGAGTATGCATCCCCCCCTTTCCCAACCAGGTGGAGTATGCAGCCCCCCTTTCCCAACCAGGTGGAGGATGCACCCCCCCTTTCCCAACCAGGTGGACTATGCATCCCTACACATCAGTACCCCAAAGCACTGCCATGGGCCAGTTGTGCAACTCACCAAGCAGCCGGGCACGAGGTCCAGCAGGTTGCTCCATGTGATGGGGTAGCGTGGAGTTACGCAGTACCATGGCATCATGTGTTGATCCGGGAAATAGGGTGCAGCAATGTGTGATGATCTTGCTGGAGTCACATACCATCTGCACATTGATGGAGTGGTATTGCTTGCGATTGCGGTACACCGCCTCTATGGCATGGGGGACTACCAATTCCACATGGGTGCAGTCCAGGGCACCAACACAATTGGGCATGCCTGCCAGTGCATGGAAGCCTACTTTGGTGTCGGCTATCTCCTGGGCAGTCCGTGGTAGGGATGTGGGTGCATGCATGCTTCAGGAGGGCATCCAGCACTTGGGTCAGCATGCGTGAAAATAGTGGTTGTGATATGCCATGCAGCTGGCCCACTGTGTGTTGATAGGTGCCTGTGGCCAGGAAGTGGAACACAGACACCACCTCTAGTAGTGGGGGGATGGCAGTGCGTATTTCGATGAGGCTGGCAATGTCGTTGTGTATCATGTCCACTATGGTGGTGATTGTGTCCCGGTCCAACAGGTACAGGGTGTGGATCTGCTCAGGGGTTAGGTTGAATGGGCTGGGTCTGGTGCGAGGGATTGGTGGCTGCCTACGAGGCACTGCTGGCTGCACTAGTGGTAATTGCTGGGCCTGTCTCACCCTCATTCTCCTCCTGCATCTCCTCTGTGCTGCCTGTTGTTGCTGCTGTAGTTGTTGTTGTAGTTGGTGTTGTAGCTGTAGTTGTAGCAGTATTGGCATGTCCTCCAGTGCCATGATTGCAACAGCTAGTGGTAGAATTTTGGTGTTGGAAGGGGTGTGGTGTGTGGGTGTGCTCATTTTATACTGGCCCAGGCTCCATTGACTCCACCTGTGGGGATTGTGTGCCCCTGTGGCAGTTGGCTTGTTTCCTGATTGCTGTTTGTGTGTGGTCCGCGATGCCTGTATGGCCGGCATCGTGCAGCCCGTGATTACCGGCTTTGTGATGCCGGTATTTGCATGTACGCGTGGGTTGGGATGTCCTCCTATTACCGGCATGCCGGTATTTGCTCCCCAAAGGGGAGTGTGTACGTGCCCATGCTGCTATTAGAGGCACCGTTATTTAGGGTGCCACTAATAGCGGGTTGCCGAGTCATGATACGCCGGAGCAGTAAGCGATGCCGGTAATCCTTTACCGGCATTGTTTTTTGCTTACCAGCAACCTCATAATGCGGCCCACAGTGTTTTACATAATAAAACAGAAGTAGAAGATTGCAGAATGCTGTTTGCTCTTCTAATTTATGTAATCTTCAAAATATATATACTCTTTTTAAAATACATCTAGTCACAATACATCTTCTACTTTACATGAAACCATATTTCACTATTCTTCCATTTCAAACTTGTATTTTGCATGTTTACATTCACAAACAATCTACAACATATATTTTAAAATGTTTGTTCTAACAACATTAAGTAAGCATTCTTTTAACCCAAGACAATCTACTTCTGTACGCACCCGTGTCATGAAATGTCCACAATCAATGGATGCCCCTCCCATGAAAATGAGTTGCACACGTATTAACTGTTTTCTTACTAATAAAAACATGACCAATTTTAAAATTAATTATTGACGTATTACTTTTCTACCCTCAACACTTTATCTTTGAAACATAATCAATACATACACAGTCACTGCATTGCATTGCATGTCATGGAATGCTTTAGTTACAAGATCAGACAAATGTACACTTTTCTGATTAGGGATAGACAAATATACAAATCGTTCACAAAACTTGTCAATAGAGTAATCTTTCTTACATTGTGGACACACATGATTCCACTTGTAACTTATTCCTACATATCTATCTACACTAACAGTTTCATGCACTAATAAATCGTAGATAGTCATTCAAAATTCTTGACTATGTTCCTGTGCATTTTGAGAAGATTGTTGATTTACACTTGCAGCAGTTACTACATTTCGGATTGACATTTCCGAATGTATACTGTGTGGTTTTTCATATACAGATATTTTAAGAAATGAAAGTTCCAAACACAGCTGCTTCTCTGCTGTGGAATATTTCTTAAATCAATGGAGTCATTTGAAACAACATACACAAAGCTGCATTACAATAACATTCAACTCCTGTTTCATTACAAAATCTGGAATGAGAGTGTTATAGTTGAACAACTCTCCAACTCCACTAGATTCCATTATTTGTTAGTCTGACAAGGACTGATTTAATTTGAATGTACTTTCACTGAGTCCTTATGTTTCCTGGATAAGTGCATCACAGGTACAGGTATAAGGTTTAGGTGATGAGCATACATTACACGCAACCTATTATATTTGTCAATGCAAGAAATGTCAGCTGTCACTTTTCTTTCATCAAAGGTTATAAAAAATAAACCTTCTATATTTGTCACACGTGACAAACCTACATATGACATTCCTTCTTTAATGTCCAATGTCAATAAGTGCTGCTTCTAAAGTTAACCCTTGTGATTCATGAATAGTTATTTCATAAGCAGAGCACAATGGAAACAGAGCTCTTTTCACAAAAGTATCCTTAAAAAGCATGAAACATGCAGAGATCTGACAAATCAAATGACTTCCATCTAAACGATCAAACTTTGCTTCAACATCTTCAATAGTTGTACTGCGAGGAAAAGTGTGAAATGCAATCACTCTTCCCATTGCTCCATTGACTAGACCAATTCCAACAATCAAGTTCCTCTTTAACATTACTTGTGCATTTATGCACAGTTTTAAAACTGCTTCTAGATGTGCTGTTTTAGAAATTGAATTCTCTAGTTGACCTAATCACGTTTTTGCTTATCCAACTATAAAGACATGATATGGCCATCTAAAATATCACACAATTTCATCACCACAATATTTTGCTTCTATGAGAATAGCATTGTAGATTTAAACTTGCGTAGATTTAAATCCTGCAAGTGTGCACATAATGCACAACAAGAACTCTTCCTTTCCTTAAGAGTCAACATGACATCAGACAGACTGCAATCTACATGAAACATGTAAGAAATCAGTCTTCCCTTTACGACTGCTTTTACATTCTCCTCAAGAACACCTATACAAATGACATTAAGCATGTCTGCATACTCTTAGTCTGCAGATTGCCTTCTATTAATGGTAAGTTATTGGAATCCAAAATAATTCCAAAGATTAAAATAACCAATGCTTCCTATACTTTTTTTGGCTATACTAAGATCGCAGCATTTTGAAAACATTTTGACCTTTCACAGGAGTTAATTGTAAAAAGTCTCCAAAAACAAGTACATGTTTACCTCCAAACAAAATGTTGTAGTCAGTCTTCAAAACCTCTTTCATTCGCAAGTGAATGAAAGCTAATGTCAAGTTAGACACCATACGTACTTCATCTGCAATCAAGGTATTTAATTTTCCAAGAACCTTTCCTACTTCTTGTGCTGCCCTTGATACAAGTTTTCAATACTCTAATCTGTTGTTATGATCCACTGGTAGCATCAACAGGAAATATAAAGTAACACCTCGTACATTCAATTCTGCCAAACCTGTTGGAGCAGTTACAACACATGAGAAAGAGCAATCCATTATATTTTGGGAATGTACAAGGTGTGTCCCTTACTTTAATGATGAAAAAAGACAATGGAAAACTAATGGAACTAGTTCCTCACATCATCTTTATATTTTCCAATTTGACTTACAGGCAAAAATGGAAATGGACCACCAGACTGAAGGGTAAAATTGAGAAATCATGGAGAAAAGTCAATAAAGTAGTTTCAGCATTCATGAGAGATCACAACCAATTGTGGATTTCAAACAACAACATACAGTTGTGCATGGTCAATTTTATAGACATATCGTAGTACACCTAACCGATTAAAGAAATGCATTGTTCCTTCATAAAATTAAAACAGTACTCCAGATGTGCTAAAATACTACACTCAGTGTACCCCAAAACATATCATATATAAATACACCAATACAGTAAAATAAGCAAAAAATATGTGTTATCATACCCGCAGCTATAATTCATTGACTTTGATTATAATCACGGTTAAAAAAAGGTAGGTTAAAAGAGAGGGCTCTCTTTTGATTTTATAATACAATAGAACTTAAAAGATAAATGCAGCACAACACTACTCATGTATCTATGTAAAGTAGCTGAAGATAAAGAAAGCAGATAATAATGCATAACAGTAAACTGAGTAGGCAAAAATTTCACAGCCACAAAATATAATACTGTAAGTGAGAATACAAACAATAACATACAGTGTATGGGCATCTACAACTAGAGTACTGTAGAGAAGGAGCCAAGTACCCCCACCTCAAGCATTTCGCCCATATTGCCTATATGATGGGAGCCAGAGTGTGAGACACGTGCAGTACCAGTGAAAACACTGATACCAAGGAAAATCCTGGAGGCAAGGTTCCCATTGAGAAAGCCATACCTACATACAAGGCAGTTTGATGGTCATTTGAATGAAATCCCAGAAGAAGCAGGACCAATGAATGAAAGAGCATATTGGTGACATCACACAAAGCCAGACTGATGTACAAAGGAAGAGATGCAGAGGCAAAAGAAGTGAATATAGTCTATAAGGCATCAAGACAGTATCAAAGATAAGTGACATCTCGGGATCGAGATGAAGAAACATATGCTACAGAAATAATGAAGATATCAAGTCATTTTACACGTGTACAGATGCAAAGTAACGCAAGTAGACAAAGTATTCTTGAGGCTAGCTATGTATTGAATAGATTGCGGCATGCGCCATCCTATATATATATATATATATATATATATATATATATATATATATATATATATATATACATACATATTACATAGACGTGGTAGCGTCCATGTAGTTATGGTTAAATTGGTGTTTCCATAGGAAGAGCATTTCTTGGGTGGCTTATAACTTTGCTTCCTCTGGACGAATCCTCACCAAACTTTGCAAAAGAAGTATTCTGAATTTCTTTGCAAAGTTTGGAGAGATTTGGTCTAGGGGGGGCAAAGTTATAGGGGGGTCCCATAACTTTGGTTTTTTCACATAAACATAATGGGAAAAAACTTTGCGCACGCAGCATACAGAATCCGGAAAACAACACAGATCATCTCACAACACAGCGCGCCACAATTCGGAATATGAAACTGTGATTTTAAAGCAAACAGCAAGATTGTGCATTTCATAAAATACATTTATTTGACATCAAATGTTTAGAGACTATTCAGCGATTTGCATTTGTCTTTGCTGTCGATCTGCAAAAGTTCACCTTGAGTCACGTGCTGTTCCTTTGCGTTACACAGGGTGTTGGTTTATGATAAAAGAAGGACTGTGGTCGCACTGATAATTGGAAGGCTGTTCCAACAATGAGGCATTAGACCACCATAACGGTTGGTATGTTGCTTTTAGCCGCTAGTAGCGCTTAAAGGCATATTAGTCCTTGGCGATTGTCACATAAAATGGTGAGGGTCATGAAGTTGTTTACGCAGAGCTGCACCTGGCAGTTAATAAATGCGTCGGCCGGGGTCTGAAAATCGTGGCATTGACAGTAGGGAAGGATGTATCTGTTTTAAAAACATAAATTAGTCTCACGAGCCGATCTTCATTAAAAATATTCATTTTATTTATTAGGGCGTGAAACTATTTGCTAGCGAGGATAGTGCAACAGAGTATGTTAACTTATTCCCACTAACCCACCCTCTCTCCTCTGTCTTTTTCAGAGCCGTCTGAGCGCAAGCGGACCACTTCGGCGGTGATAGTGCGCAGTACAAAACAATATGCCACATTGAACGAACAAGTACAACTTAACCGGGCTTTTACGCCACGCTATTGTTATTATATTCTGGTATAAAATAATTTAAAGGGTTACTTATATTATATTGGCATTTTCCATTGTCTACGCGTAATGCAGTCCCTAAATATGACTCCGTCTGTGCCAACGATCTTTCTCATAGTGATATAGTATATAAAAGCAGTTTCGTTTCAGAAATTTCATCCTTATCGTCTCTTACATTTTTGCACCCCTCCTTCAAAAGAAGTCTTTTGGCACGATCCCTGTCTGTCAAGGTCAAAAAACAATAGAACCTTATAGTGCGAGTCGTGGGCCACTCCGGCCCACGAGCAAAAAATGGAAGCAGCGACCTTCACTGTGAACAAGCATAAATTCTTACTTTGCAACATTCTGTGTAAAGCCATCTCTGAGAAAGTGCTTTTTACACTCCATCTTTGTATATTGTCTGCATGCTAATGAAACAAGTTTGTTAAAGGGAGTTTATGGTTAACTTGCGCTACTAAAAACCTATGAAATTCAGTAAAAAAACGTTGTTAACGGGACGTTTTGGTTAAGTTGCGCTAATAAAAACCCATGAAATTCAGTGAAAAAACGTTGTTAAAAGGGACGTTATGGTGAAGTTGCGCTACTAAAAACCTATCAAATTCAGTAAAAAAACTTTGTTAAAGGGACGTTATGGTTCAAAGAAAAACCAAAAAACCACTGAAATTTGGCAGTTATGGTAAGATAAGCAACCATAACTCGCGCCACCGTGCACTGCTAACACTAACACCCAGGACATCAAAGATGACATCACAAATGTCATGATAGGCTTTATCGATTGCATCCCCAATGTGCATGGGTGGATTTTTAAAAACCATTTTATGAATTACAGTACAGACGATATACTGGTGCCAATGGGATGTGTTTTAAAGGTTGTTTTGAGCTTTAATGTACTATACCTTTTGTATCTGTATTAATAATCATAATTTTCTTTTATTGTTTATTTTATTTTTGCTTGTATTTGTATTTCTATTTTGTATCTGTGCTCACACATTTTCTTTTGTGTTGTGTTGTATTGTATTGGTTAATTATTGACACACTTACATATGAATTTTAATGGAATTTATTATCTGAAATGTGATTTTTATTATTACTATATACAAATAAACAAATTAAAATTAAAAAATTAAATTAAAATAAAGATTCACAAGATCTGACGTCTTTTATGTTTCGTCAAAGTTAAAAAGCATGAGATTGCCTCAGGGGTACTGCGAGTCTCTATCGATTTTTAATAGAGTCTTACAGATGAACATAAGCAATATCGATTTGCAAAGTTTTGTGTTGCAATACATAGATGACATTTTGGTCTGTAGCATCTCAAAGGAAGAGTGCAGATGTGACTCAGTTCAGCTAATGATTATTCTTGCAGAGACAGTATATAAAGTAAATAGGGAGAAATTGCAGTATTGTCAAGAGGAAGTGCTATACATAGGCCAGCTAATTTTGCATGAAGGAATGAAAGTTACTCCTGAGAGAGCTGAGGATATTTAAAAAATTGCAAAGCCACATACGATAAAGCACATGCAAAGATTTTTGGGACTATGCAATTATGTGAGAGCATGAGTCTTTGATTACAGTTCATATGTAAGGCCCTTGTTGCAGGCTCTGAAAAAAGCCAAACAAACCAGAAACATTTACTCTGGACTGAAGAAATGGAAGAAGGGTTTGATGAATTGAAAAAAAGCAATTTGCACAACTCTAGTTTTAGGGATTCCCAATTATGCTGAGGAATTCTTCTTATTTTTGCATACAAATGGCACAGTTATGTCGGCAGTACTCACACAGAGAACCACGTTGGGGTACAGGCCTCTAGCATATTATAGTGGGATTCTGGACCCAGTAATGAGGGGTCACTTTCCCTGCAAACAATCTTTAGCAGCCGCTGCGTTCGCCATTGAGAAGGCTGCTAGCATAGTAATCGGATGTTCCATGACGTTATTTGTTGAACATGCTTTGTTTGCCATTTTGGAAAAACTGAAAGGTACATTGACTTCTCAAAGGGCTTCTGCCTACGAGGTGGTCATATCAAATCCAGCGATTAAAATAGTCAGATGTAGAATGGTGAACCCTGCCATGTTTATAGCAGAACCACTAGCAGAAGATGAGCATGCACATGATTGCTCGAACTATGAGGAATTCTATGATGAGATCCCGAGAGTGAAAGAAATGCGTTGGCAGCTGGGGAGATTCTCTTTATTGATGGTTCTTCTAGAATCAATCAAAATGATGGACAAAGATATACAAGTGCCACTGTGGTGAAGCACAATGCCAATGGGGAGTTCGAAGTATTGGTAAGTGCACAACTACCGTCTCACTTTTCGGCACAGGCTGCAGAATTAGTGGTGCTGATTGTCGCGCTCGAGAATCATGCAGACCAGGAAGTAACCATGTACAGTGACTCTGTCTATGTGAGGCCGACGGTTGATGCAGCACATTGTAAATGGAGAGGCTAACTCTGAACGGATGGCACTCCAGTGCAACATGCCACCTTATTGGACAGACTTATTAAAGCACTACAACTCCACTCCCAGTAGCCATTGCAGTCTTTAAATGTGCAGCTCACACTAAAAGGGGAGACTTTATCTCACGTAGAAATCAAGCTGCAGACGAGGAAGCAAAATATGTTGCATGTTCAGACAATATCATGAAGCTTGATACACTTGATGTCAATGAAAGTAAGATGGTAATGATGAGTGTGCCTGATTGTTATAACAATTTGTCTAAAAATCAGTTAATGGACATTGAAGGGGAAGCACTGCAGGATGAGAAATACCTGTGGACGTGAAGGGGTGTTCTTTAACTCCTTGCAAAGCATTATGGTGACTGGATAACACTGGTAAACCGGTGATGCATGTAGCCTTATTAACTATGCCATTGGAACAGTTAGACTACCCTGCACTTGTCACTAGACAGAGCCTTGCTGCAACAATTGCAGAGTAATGGTTTGTTCCGGATTTATTAGAACAGCTTGCATTTTATGTAGTAAACTGTATCGTATGTCAGAAATGTACTGCAGGGCACACACTGCGTACAGTTAGAGGAGTTATTCCAAGACCTAATGGTCCCTTTCAGCATTTAAATATTGACTATGTCGATATGCTGCAAATCTCTTATGGATACAGATATATGATTGTTGTTGTATGTACCTTTCCAAGGTGGATTGAAGCTGGTCCATGTACACATCCAGATTCCATCTGTGCAGCAAAATGTTTAGGATGAGAAGTATTTCCTAGATGGGGAATTTGTGAAGTATTAAGATCAGATAATGGCCCTCATTTTGTTAATGAAGTCTTTGAACAGATAAACCTGTTGCTCAGTATAAAGCACATATTTTCATTGGATTATCACCTACAAGTCAACAGAGTCTGCGAGAGAATCAACGGCCTGCTTGAAGAAAGAATAGCCAAACTGAAGTTTACCCTGAAGAAAGGATGGTTGCATTGCCTACCACTGTCATTGTTTGCATTGAGAAATCAACCAGGTTCCGACCACTATCTTACGCCCCGTGAAACAGCGACAGGGAGGCAGATGAGGACACCCTCACACCTCCATCTAGAACTAGAAGTGATGCCCAGACAACAGCAGAATTGTTAGAAAAAGAGTTATGTAATTACTTAACATGCATGTCTACAAGTATCTCTGTCATTTCAGAACAGCTCAAACGGAAGGTGTGTGGGGCTCATAACACAGATGGAGACAATTCAACAAATGGATTTGAAGAATTACGTCTTACCAAACGTTTCCCCCATGATCAGATCCTGATCAGGAACTTTACGCATAGGTGGCACAAGCCATGCTTTAAGAGCCCACTTGTCGTGGAGGACATAACGCCATCAGCCGTGAAAGTACTAGGAAGACGTGCATGGATATTTCTTGTGGACATAAAGATCTACGCTGGAGAACCCCCTTCACCCACACCACCATCAGTAGCAAGCATCAGGGAAGAACCTCAGCAGGTGCAGACGAGATCCATGACCAGGAAGAAGAATGCAGAAATTGTCAAATAAACAGATACAGAGTACATTGGACGGTGGCTTGTTTCAGGACACTCTTTTAAGTTGCTAAAAAAGGAGTGAAAGAAGGCTATTTGTTCTTGGGCCACAGGAGCTTGCTAAACATTGGACTGAGACGTGTTTAAGTCTTGATCAGGAAGGACAGAATGCCAGATCTGGATTTCCTTTTTGACGACTGGAAAAGGGAACAGGGCCTTGTGTCCTTTCTCACTGAGTTTCTCTTTTGAGGCGTCCATGATGGTGCCTAATGATGACATTCATTGGATCATCCTTGCTATTTTTCTCTATATTCTTTGTTCATGGCCTTTGTTGGTGGGGAGAACATTTGACGTTCGTAATTTCCTGCAAGATCATAAGAACGGTCCAATCGTGAGGAGATTGCATGCAGCCATAATAGAGCTAGTTCTCTAGCTTCCTGAGTACAGTGGGGAAAACACAAATGTCCCTATCTGATGTAAATGCTCATAGACTAGTAGGGTTGGTTTTCTACTGTCTAATTGAGGAATGCCCACATCTTGTTGGAAGACAAACTGATGTTCACACCTTCTTGAGAGATCCGAGGAATACAGTGAGACTTGAATTGCTGCGTGATATAATCAAGCAAGTTAATCTATATTCTGAGCGAGCACTGAGAATGTCCTGAATAAGACTTTTGAAGGAAGAGATCAAGAGCCTACTATCTGTAGTCTTCTACTTCTTGCTGGAAAGATATCCACATTTTGTTTGGTGAAAGGACGACTCTTTTCTATACATCAGGAACCCTGTCAATCATCCTGCGATCAAACAGTTGCTTGAAGAGCTTGTTGAGAAGATTAAGATATTTCCAGAGTATAGCATGATGTTGCCCAAATAAAAGTAGATTTTACCTTCCTTAAAAAAAGATTAAGAATGGGCAGCATCAATAGGAATATTGTCATGGCCAACAATGAGAGATCTCCACGATGGGCAAGAAACTACTGCTGCATGAAGTGGGCCTACCTATACATCATTTATACATGCATCTTGTTTATTGTGATCCTTATTTCGCATACAGTACGTACTGCTTACTATTTTCATCCAAAGAAGGCAAGGATTCCTGTGTATCTTCCTATGCAGAAGGAGGTTACAGATGTGGCAACTACAAGGCATCCGAGACCTTATGTAATTGTCCCTAATCTAGAGGTACATTCAAAAGCACCTAGTCCTAGGATAGATACATCTAGGCTTCCTTTTGGGGGAATGTCACGTATGGAGATTATACAAGACACCTTTTTTCCTCCATAGTATGTTAATGGGATGAGGCTTCTGGAACTTTCTCCTACACAGGTAGTAATACATGCAAAAACACCTAGCCGACTAACACATGTTTCTGTAATTGGTCCAGTAAGAAGGAATTATGCTGACATAATGCATGAGATTACTAGAGAAGCTCTTAAGAAAAGAATGAGACCTAAGAGAAGTGCTAGGGAGGATGATCAGGAGTTAAATGATTACCTGGATAGTACAGCACACTTGGAGAATAACAAATGGAATCAGCATATGAAAGAAGTGGGAAGGAGGACCTCGAAGGAGAAATGCTTTGTATGAGCACTCCTGCCTTATAGCATGGGAAGTCTAAGATCTTCATAGCTATTGAAATAGACGTCCAGACAGCACATTGTCTATCACACATAGCACTCTGCCCTACAAGAGGTCAGTTCATGGGCCAAGCAGCCTATCTCAAATGGGAAACTGAATGGACAGATCCAGAAGAAGATGATTATGTCCAAGATACAAAGACAAGGTAAGAGCTCATACCAAGAATAACCTGATCAGATACGAAAAGCCTGGGGTGAAAGGAGCTGGAATCAGATGGGAAGTAAACAGAAGACTGGAAAGTCTAGGAAAATCTGCAGAAGAAATTTGTAGATGAAACAACAGAGGACAGATGCAGATTTAGGGATCAGTGATTTCACCAGATGGATGGGAAGAAGGAGCGGTCATCTGCAGAGCGTGGGTGGTCATCGGTTTCTATTAGCCAACCCCTGACATAGTGCAGAATGGATGCAAGCCTCTAAGGCCGACACTTGCCAAATTGCTGACATGGGTCGAAGATAACGGAGGACCCTTACAGATAGTGCCTTTGGAAAGTGCAAAATTGTGCTTCAGAAACAATGGCAAAAGAAAAGTCGAAGAAAACCAGAACTGTGGTTGAATCTTTGATGTACCAGGAATGAGCATTGGAACAGCAGTGATCATGGATCGCTACTGGGCATGTGGGTCCAGAGGTTATATGAAGCTGCCCAAAGAATGTGGAGGAAGATGTTCCATAGTAAATGTTCATCTTCTAGCATTAGGTATTCCTAAAAGTGACTTAAACCTTGACAGCTTTCAAAAAGCAGATGCTCACCTAAGGAAGAAGAGGTCTGTGGAACTGATAAATTGGATTAAGAGAGAGAACAATTTCTCAGCTAAGTCAATAGAAGCTTTTGATGCCATTAGATATGAACACTGACTGTTCAGCCTGACTTCATCGATATTCACGTTGATCTTTATGCTGAGTATCCAGGTTGGGGCAAATACTAAATGGATGGAAATTACCAGATGGGAGTTGTTGCAGACAATCAACACTACCATAAAGGGATTCAATGGTATCAGGGAGGAGCTGAGAGCCATACGACTAATCAATCTTCAGAACAGATACGTCCTAGACATGATCACAGCTATGGATGGAAGGGTTTGTGCAAAAATTGGAGAATCATGTTGCCCATTTATTACTTCTCATGATGACGAGAATGGCACTTTGACAGAGGCCATAGAGATGCTGACGAAGCTGCATGTCCGAATGGTGGACGAAGTGGCAGACATTGCTAATGATAGCTGGTGTGGTGCACTCTTTTCTTGGGTTCCACACTGGATGGCAGATATGTTCAAGTTACTTGCAGGCCTGATAGTGATGGTATTGCTTGGATTGTGTGTGATTAGGATAATAATCTCACAATGTAAAAATACTGCAAAGAAAACCATAGGGATGAAGATCATGATTGATGTTGAGTCCGGATGAAAGACCAAAGAGCTGACAGATGAAGAAATTAGAGATCCATGCACCTGGAACAAAATTCCTATATCCAAAGAACCATTAGAAGTATATGGGAGGATGGATCTATTGCAGTCCAAGTGGTCAGTGCATGTTCATGACTTGGAACAAGGATGAGCATGTGAAATCAGCAGGATGCCTGAAAGGAGTAATCAAGATCTGGATCCCAAAGAAGCATTTCTTCAGGAAAGGATGTCTAGATGTGAAGAATGATGGGAGAGTGGTCGATGAATCACCCAGAGGGGGCAGGGTAGAGAAGAAGCCAAGTACAACCACCTCAAGCATCTCGCCCATATTGCCAATATGTTGGGAGCCAGGGTGTGAGACACGTGCAGAGCCAGTGAAAATGCTGATACCAAGGAGAATACTGGAGGCAAGGTTCCCATTGAGAAAGCCATACCTACATACAAGATAGTATGATGGTCACTTTAATGAAATCCCAGAAGAAGCAGGGCCCATGAATAAAAGAGCAGATTGGTGATGTCACATGAAGCCAGACTAATGTACAATGGAAGAGATGCAGAGACAAGAGAAGTGAATATAGTCTATAGGGCATCAAGACATTATCAAAGATAAGTGACATCTCAGGCTCGAGATAAAGAAACTTATGCTACAGAAATGATGAAGATATGAAGTCCTTTTACACATGTACAGATACAGAGAAACGCAAGTAGACACAGTATTCTAGCTATGTAGTGAATAGATTGTGGCATGCGCCAACCTATATAAATATATATATATATATATATATATATATATATATATATATATATATAGGAATAAAGTAAAGAATGGATGTTTCCACTACATATTTTAACAGAGCTGGACCAGAGAAGGAAGGCCTTTTCCAGTGTTTCGCAGTTGAAAAAACAACTAAATTACAGATGTGAATCTCAGAAAAGCGAGACTGGATCAGTTCAAGAAGCCAAGGTCTTATCGCACTGGGCTGAGCAGACATTAGTTATAATCATGTGAAAGAATGAAACTCCTGTTCAGAAGGCATGGACTAAAACAAGGAAGACGTCAGAGTTTCATTTAATAGTAGTATTTGAAATGCACCAGAGCTCAAATGTGTGGTCTTCAGTCATGTGAATGGATGGATCTAGACAAACATGATGAGCCACACCTACACAGAGAGGCAGAGGCTAACACTACTACCCCTGTCTGCTCCAGAGCAAGGAACATTTCCAAGGCCAAGTTTAAAAGCTTAATTGACGTGCAGACCACTGAGGTGTTGATAGATTATATGCTAAATGGTTGGAAGCTATGTGATATGATGTGAATATTAATACCCAGAGGTTTCTAAGAGCAGACCCCGGAATCAAACCTGTGTTGCTCTGTGCCGTCATGTTTCCAAGGTGGCACGTTGCTGCTGAGCTATCCTCCTGAGACAGGTTGCGGTTATGACCAGCTCACCAGCACTTGGAAGTCCAGCCTGCGTGCTGCTAACGTGGGTGGAAAAGTACTGACGGATGTAAGAGTGCCAACCAATTGTGGGGGGGTGCATGATTTTAAGAGCCCTATAGTTTGTATAACCAATGGGATGTTGTGTATTTAGTGATGTTCATAGTGACCTGTTTGAGAAGAGGGTTTAGTTGCCCCACCTGATGTTAAGAAGCCTATCAATGTCTTAGACTAGTATGGAATGTATACCTTTATGTTCCCTCTAAGCCTATCACATTTGCCACTAGGTTTTTGAAGTTTGCCACATAGGATGACGTTAGTGAATACGTAGGTTAACGTCATCAATGATGAGTTGTTACTATAAATATGATGTTTTTTGTTAAATGCATTGAGAGACTATGCTATTAGATGTCCTTTGATGTCCGTTGTACTCGTTTTGATTATTGATGTTTGAGAAACTTCTGCATTCCCATTCATCTCAAGGTATTGCTACCTCATCTTAAAGGGCTGGGACAGCTGTCCCGGATCAGTACAATTGCTCCTTTTTATATTCATTTTGTTAAAGTATTTACTTCTGTTTTTCTCCAAAGTCTCACATGTACAAAAGTCTGAAAATATAAAGTCAAAATAAAAACGACTCACAAATACCTACCGTCTCAATTTCATGGCCAGTGATCTTTCTCCCCCAACATCACTATGCCTATACAAATAACTTTCAAAAAGAAATAAAACACTGAAACCCCATAACATATAAACTACTCATACCCGCTCTTATCTGTTGTCTTGTCATATCCCGTGATGTAGCCGTGAATAACAGAAGAACGTCCGTAATAATTATTACTTCCTCTCCCCCCTAAGCCCTCACCAAGCGGCCCCCTCGTATGTGCCAACTCTCCCTAATCCCCAGATGTCCTCCTCACCTCCCCTACCATTTTGCTTGCCCCCATAAACACACACTGTTTCTGTGACAGTTTGCTTTCAGATGTCGGCTATTCGCGGCTATAGCCGAGGCTACAGAAAACGTTGTCTTGCAAAATTGGTCCCTGGACCTCCTATAATTTCCACATTTCACTTGCTGTCCTCAACCAACCTCCCCACCTCTATAATAAAGCCATTTGAAATTATTTTAACCTGCAGATAGCTTTTTAACTACTTTTCTTTTTCTGTTATCATCGGCGGCTCGCATCTGCAGAAAAAAATATGGCAGCTTTTTCACTTTGAAAAACACCACTTTTGGGATAAATCCACAAACTGAACTAGCAACCAAACATCAAAGTCATTAATCTCATCATCAGTCAGTTCAAACAAAAACAAAACCTGCATTCTCATTTCAAAAGAATAGCTTTTTTTGCATTTGCAAACCATGTCAGCAAAACTCAGCTGAAAAAGCAATTGATTTAAAGGCCAAACAAAGTTTGCCTGTAAAAACGGGTTTCAAACTGCCCCAAATTCCATCCACTATGGACTTTGTTATGCTGATTGACTAAACAGACAACTTGGTACCATGATTTAAAAACCAGAAACTGAGTCTCTGCATCGACTGACGCGAATCATTCATCTAATGACTGAGCCAATGCTAGCCAATGCTAGCTACAACATAGATCTCAATACAAATCAAATCGCCATGTTGAAATGGCGTTCCCAATACGAACCTGCAATTATTTTGCCCAACACATCATAGATCCTACTAAGTAAGAACCTTAAGTTCAAACATATAACTTGATGTAAGAGATGCAGTCTCCCAAACACCATATCTATAATATAAATAAATTGCCAAGTAAAACAATATAACCACATTAGGTGCAAATGTGTTGCACAATTCACAAGAAATACAGTGCAAACACAATATTGATATGATATGATGTCATTTATAATGTGCCTATACAGAAGTGTTTCAAGGCGCGACGAGGCAAGGAAGGGGGAACACAGAGAAGACAAAGACAACGATCTTACTAGGCCAGGTGACATTGAGATCGCGCAAGTGCAGGCGAGGGGGAAAGGGAAAAATGAGGGGGGAGGAGGGAGAGGGCAGTGCAAAACATAGGATCAACAGTAAAAAATAAATAAATAAAAACAATAGGTAAAAAGTCCGGCCAGCTTGGGGCAACTGTAGGGATAAGTGCAGACATCAAGTGTCAAGAGCTAGTAGGGGACTATAGGGATACAGAAACAGCCCCCAAATGCAGGGGTTGCCAGGGAGGCAGTGCAGGTGTGCAACTGGTGGAGGAGGGTGCCTGGGCCCGAGATCAGAGGGCAGCCAGGTGACCAGTGCAGTTTACAGCCAGGAGTTCAGCAGGGGAGAGGAGGCGAGAAAGCAGAAGCAAAGAGGAAAGTCTTGATGTGCTTCCGGAACCAGAGATGGTTCTCCTCAAGTTTCAGGGAGGCTGTTCCAGAGGGAGGCCTCAGCTGAAGAAAGAGATCTACCACCAACTCGCTGCTTGGAGAAACGATTAACCATGAGGAAGTTGGAGGCAGATGAGCGAAGAGCTCGAGAAGGAAGATATTTAGGAAGCGAGAGTTGAAGGTATTGAGGCCCAGACCCCGGAAGGCCTTGTGGACAATGCAGAGAGTTTTGAACTTAATCCTCAAAGCCACTGGGAGCCAGTGCAGTGATTTCAGTCCTGGAGAGATACAATCCCTGGGCTTGAGGCGAAGGACAAGTCTCGCAGTCCTGTTCTGGATGAGTTGCACAGGGCAGAGAGTAGAAGCAGATAGATATGGGCTGTTGCAGTAGTCCCGCCTAGAGAGAACCAGAGCTCTGGAAACAGTGAGCTTCTGGGGGAAGGAGATGAAAGGAAGAATACCGCTGAGGAGGTGCAGCTGGTAGTGTGATTTCTTAGAGAGGGTGGAGTCGAAGATGACTCCAAGGTTTTTAGCCTCACAGGTGCGAGCAGGAAGAGGGCCAAGAGAGGCCGGCCGATGAGGAGAATCCCAGTCTTACTGGCATTAAGGCAGAGATCATTGGCGGCTCACCACTCCTGGATAGCAGACAGACAGTCAGAGATGAGAGAGGGAGAAGAGTTGGCAGAAGGGAGCCTGAAAATGTCATCCGCATAGCACTGAAAGTTGGGGCAGAGAGTGGCAATGCGATGGGCAATGCGGTGGGCAAGAAGTGCCAGGTATTGGTTGAACAGCCAGGGAGAGCGGTTAGACCCCTGGGGAACACCACAGGTAGAGAAAGCGATAGAGAAGAGGAAGGACCCAAGTTGGACCTGGAAGGGTCAATCGTAGAGGAAAGAGGTCAGCCGAGCCAGGGCCTGATCGATGATACTCAGGTTATCACGGAGACGATTGAGCAGGATGACATGGTTGACCATGTCAAAGGCAGAAGAGAGATCAAGTAAGATAAGGACACAGGGGGTATTGGAATCAAATTTGGAGAGCAGGTCTTCACAGATGTTCAGGAGAGCAGTTTCCATGCTTCTGGCAGCTCTGAAGCCAGACTGATGGTCATGGAGACAACCAACCATTGAGAGCAACCACAGCAATTCTCATAGTAAAGCACAATCATTAAGAGCTGACCAAGCCCCAATGGGCAAAGCAGCATCAACAAGTTGGACCGAGTGGGCAAGAACCTTTATTATTATAATTTTTTTAAACCGCCCCAGTGGGCTGGCAATTCAAGAAATATCTTCATCACCTCAAATACAATATGACAAATTATTAACATCACAGTTAGACATCAACAATAATATACATTGTAGGATCTCCTCTCACTTATGGATTTTCCAATTAAAATATTGAGATATTTCAATCCAAAAAATATATATAGTTCCTCATCACTGTTATGACCATTGGCTTTTAATGTTCACATTCTGATTATTAATTGGGATTCCAGACATTTCAATTGTTTTTCCAGATCTCCTTTATGCTTGTGATCTTTAACATGTGCCAAGGCTCATAATTTCTTTAAGGAAACGTCTCCATTATGCTTTTCATGGACAGTGGACAGTGTTAGCGAGAATTCTCAAAAATGTGCTAATTCCTTTCTACCTTAGAGACCTTCAGCACTTTTTCTGGACTCTAGGTCTTTTTAAATTTTTAACCTGGAACGAGAGAGACATTTTTCCCACTCTCTCATGTATTTTTCGGTGTTTTGAACACTGTGTTTCTTTTGGTTTTGGAGTTTGACAAACTCCATAGGCATCATCTTTGCATTGTGACCCACAGTGGCACAGAGAAGTCTCTTAGATTTCCCAAAGGTTTAAATACCTTCTCTTTGTGAAACAACAGCAGTGAAGTGAAATTGACTTTACTTACATTTTTGTAACTTTCTAGACTCAGCACACACTATCTTACCATAGGGTGCTGGAGGGGTTACTTAGTATCCCCTTTTGTCTAGTTTTTCATGTAACATTTGTATGTTACCCGTTCTATAATTAATGGCTGGTTGCAGTGGTTTACTCTTTACTACCATTGTGTGTTTTTACTGCGGGCTGCATTCGCAGCTGCAGTAAGGCACCCATGGGTGCCCATTTTGTCAAAATGGCCCTGGTCTTCTTTTTTCGCCATTTCTTGTCAGAAAGTTCCTGCTTGAGATTTACTCTGCGCACCAAACCAGGTTTGGTCCCTTTGTTTTGTCTTTGGGGGGATTCACGAGTGAAGCCCGCTTCTGGCTCAAGTATGTCTGGCAGGGGCAGGAAGTGAGGGAGGTGCCTTAAACTCCCTCTGCTTAATCCCCTTGGTTACATGAATGCACCCAAAGGTGTTTGGCTGGCTGGCAGTCCTGCAAGGACATCCAGCCTGCTGTGTGATTGACAGCTAGGCTGGAATGAATGGGAGAAACCGGCATAAATGGTGAGGCTTTTTGGCTTGGAAGGCAGAGTCGATCACTGAATGAAAGAATCTGAAGAAGAACTTGGAAGAGAAGCTTGCTGCAACTCGTGGACCACTGGTTTGCCCAGTGAAGCCCTGCTGCTGTGCTGAAGCTCTGAATTTGCCTTGACCAGAGAACCCCTGCAAGGGCGCCTTCTACCCTTGAGCTGGTGGGACCAATCAACTTCAAAGTGAACTTGTTTGGACATCCTCTCATAGCTGGCTGTACTTCCACTGCTGCTGCTGCTGGAACCGAAGTTCCAGGGAGAGGAACACCAAACAGAGTGCATCACTTTTAAGTCAGACCCGAGCTGCTGGAAGATCCCCCGGACTCCCAGTAAGTGGGACTGACCAAGCCTGAGCCACCTCAACAGATTGCTGGACCCCAGATGCGAGGACAGTCCAGAGTGGTATCTGAGAGTCCACGGTGGTGCTCTTTGCTGAGACGTGTATAGCTGAAACCGTGTAGTTCTGCTGAATTGAAGTTTGTCCTTTGCTGCTGCTGACCATCCCACTGCAGTGCAGGAGTCCACAGAAGACCCCCCTCTTGTCCCCATGACTGAGGTCCAGGAACAAAAGGATCTGCAGAGCTGCACAGGAATAGAAGCCAGCTGGAACCATTTCTTCTAACCAAAGGTACTGCGAAGTTTGATAGGACTTACCTCTTGATGTTGTAGCCTTCTTGATCTCAGTTGAGACTTGTCTTGGTTGCTTCTGTAGAGTTGCTTGCATCTTCTACCTCTCACGAGCCTCCTGGCTTGTGGCCCTACATTGATTCTCCTTTTTCTAGAAAGACTTCTAAAACATTGTGCAAGACTTTTACTTACCTGCAAGAAGTGCTTCATTTCACCTAGACTTTTGTCCAATTGACATTGGCTGGCCTGGCTCCCTGAATGACTCTTCTCTCCTCTGCTTGTGACTTACCTTCCCTCCAGGAAAGGGTTAACTTGTGTTAATTTGTGTGATCTATTGTCTTATTCTGAAACCTCTTTACTTTAACACTCATCTCAGAATTGCTCCAATTGTACCAGTGATATATTAATGTCCACAGTGTCCTAGCTATTTAAGTCACCTAAGGGTGTAGGACGTGTCTGTGTGCCATCCCAAATGGGTACTTGCTGATTTAGAGAAACTAAGAGTGTGTATTTTAGAGTGTATTTGTGTGCTACTATTATACTGCCCCTTCTGAAGAAGGCTTATTCAAACTGACTGTTAAATAAATTAATAATTGTTTAAACCTTGAGTATCGTGTTTATTTGGATACTTGTCACTGTGAATCTCTATGTAACTCCCCTACTGCTCACATTGACCCATCTTGAGATAAGCCTGGCTACTCAGCCACACTACCAACATGTGAAGTACAGACCTATACCAAAGGTTGGGTTCCTATTGCCAGGAGGCCAAGGTTGTTGTAGTGCACCCAAAGGGTACTGCACCAAATCTTGCCTAACATACAGCCAAATGATAACTGGTATCTGCATTTGTACTGGCCTTATAATGCTGTCAAATTCTAAAGATCAATGGTCCTATGGTTGATCCAATATACCTTGGGCCTCATTCCGAGTACGGCGCTAACCAATGGCGCTATTAACGCCTTGGTTGACGCCGTACCCGGACCGGCAGCGCCTTGGTGGTTGGCGGAATTACCGCCCCATTCCAAGGTTGGCGGGGCGGTAATTCCCCAATCCCCATTTACCCTTCCCCATTCCCATTCTTGCCCCATAGGGCATAATGGGAGTGGGGAAGGCGTCAATTACGCCACCGTAAATTACGGTGGCGTAATTAACATCAAGGTCCCTTAGCGCCATGGTATTTAACGCCTGCTAAAAGCAGGTGTTAAAAGCACCATGGCGCTAAGGGAACTCGGAGTATGGCGGTAAGGGATTACCGCCACCGCTCTCGTTAGCGGTGGCCGCTATCCCTTACCGCCATACTCGGAATGAGGCCCCTTATGTCGCAAAGACAACCAATGAAATAAACCACAGATTTGTTAATACAAGTAATCACCTGACCAATTTTCCAGACATCATCTTGACCATAATAAACTGTATCACCAACTCTTGCAAAATTGCACATTTTACATTTCTCACATTGATAAAATGCATTTGGCTATTTAATACTGCATAACCAAGATTTTTGCTGCTATTCCAACTCCCTCGGCATGCGTGGAGCAAGCTTTACTTTAAGTGATGGTTCTTCTGAATATGTGATCTGTAGATTAGTAGTTAACACTTGATTCAAATCGCTGTCACTTGTTAATGTAGGCCAATACTTAATAAAGATTATTCTAATATTGGCAGATTGGACATTATAACATGTAATTTATGCATGTATTTATTTATTTGTAAATTTAAAAAATACAGCGCACAAAGCCCATGGGCATTTAGGTGCTGGTTACAGAAAAGTAGGAGAAAAGTGATAGCCAGGCTACCAGGGAGGGAATTGCACTGATGCAGAATGTTAATTGAACAAGTATGTTTAAGGTTCTTCCTGAAGCAATTGTAGGAAGGTTCTCATTGCATTTAGGGGGTAGCACATTCCAGAGGTTGGAAGCTCAGATAGGAAGCTGGAGCCCCTTGATTTTTTCCAATGGAATCTGGGTGCGGTGAGGCGATGAACATAAGCAGATCTTACTGGCCTTGTTGCAAAGTGCTTCTTGCTTTTCTGGGAGAGGTAGGAGGAAGTGTCATTTGATACGCATTGGACAGGATTCTGTCCTTAACCAGGAGCCAGTGGGCAGCGATGTGCTCTTGTCTGCCAATGTCTAGGTTAGCCTGCAGGGCGTTATTTTAAATGACTTGTAGTGTGTGTAGGTTTTTTTCAGTAGTGCTGCAAAAGAAAGAGTTACAATAGTCAAGTTTGGTCCTTTGAGGGCACATGCTATTTCAAGCTGATTCTTGGGAGATAGGAAGGGTGTGCTAGCGTTAATGAGCTAATGTAGAGGACGCCAGATTTTTAGGTATTCTCAGTAAATGAATCCTTTTCTTGACTTTCGCTTTCTGATGGTATGGTGTGGTATGGTATTGTTTATTTATATAGCACCTATACACAGGCAAGTGTTTCAAAGCACTCAAGGAGGGTCGGAACACTAGGAAAAAACAACAGTCGCTCAGAGCACTTGATAATCTGAGATGATAATAGTCTACACAGGCAGAGTAAGTGCATAAAATATATTCAATAGTATGGGATATAGCAAATAGGCCTGATGGCCATTCTGCAATTTTAACAGTACAATTAGGGGTGAAGACAGGGGAAAAACAGACAGACGATCTTCAGGCATGGCGCTTATGGATCGAGCAAGTGCACAGAGGGTCACAGGGAGGGGATGGTCAGTGCAGCCGGTCAGTTGGGACTGGGGTAAGTGCAGAGAGAGCCACACTCTTGGTTTAATTTCTCAGTCCATTGAGGGTGGGTGGGGTGTATGGCCCAGAGGCAAATGTGAGAGAGGACTGGCGGGGGCACCGGGGACCAGTGAGACTCTGAGGTACACCATGAGGCCAGTCAGCATGCTTTAAGGAATGGGAGGGAGATAGGGAAAGGACAGAGAACTAGGTAAGCAGGGTAGAGGGAGAGAGAAGGAAGAGGAGAAAAGGAGGTCTTGAGGAGTTTCCGGAATTTCAGGAGATCCAGCTCAAGACGTAGGGTGGCACGGAGGCTATTCCAGAGGGAGGCACCTGCTGAGGATAAGGATCTCTCACCAAATCTCTGCTTGAAGAACCGGCTCACTCGCAGAAGGTTGGAGGTAGATGTGCGCAGGGCTCATGAGGGACAGTATTTAGGTAGGCAGCGTTGAAGGTAGGTGGGTGCTAGGCCCCAGAAAGCCTTGTGAACAATGCAAAGCTTTGATAAACTTTGTCAATCACTTTGCTAGAATAACATATTTTCAAGAACAGATTTGCAATCGATCTAGACGTAAATGTAAAATCTTCATCCGTAGAGCTATTTCTTTTTGTTTGTAATAGTTCTCCATAAGGAATACAATTAATTAAAGTAAACAGATGAAAACTTCGAGCATGTAAAAGGGAATTGGTTACTGTTTGTTTTCTTTGTAAATTAGAGGTTAGACTATTACTATATACTTTGAACATCACATCTAGAAAAATCTATACATCTGGACTAGCAGTGATGGCAAATCTAAATTACATGTATTCATATTCAGACAATCCACATACTCATGTAAAAGTGACATAGGTCAATCCCAAATGATCAACAAATCATCTATATAAGGGTACCAATGTACCACATGATTGATAAATGTGTCATATTCTTCCCAACATGCTATGGTTGCCTCCCACAAACCCGTAAAAAGGTTGGCATAGGTGGGGGCCATACATGAACACATAGCGGATCCTACTAACTGCTTAAAGTACTCATTTGCAAAAAGAAAAATATTGTGCGTGAGGCACAAATTCAACATCTGTAAAAGCATCTAATTCTGCTGTTTATAACTGATGGATTGTGTGTTAAGAAAATATTTACATGCACAAACACCAAATTCATGTTAAATACTTGTGTACAAAGACACTACGTCAAGGGACACTAAAATCTAAGAAGGTTCCCAATCAATTTTATTCAATTTCAATAATAAGTCCAAAGTATCTCTAATAAAAGAATTGAGGCCCTTCACAAAAGATGAAACAATTGTCTAAACATTTAGAAGTATTTTCTAAAAGAGACCCAATCGAAGAGACACCAGTCTGCCAGGTGGTCATAAAATATCTTTCTGGACCTTTGATAGAAAATATAAAATGAGAGTTACAGGATGATGATTTCTTAAAAATAATAGATCCTCTCAATCTAACAGACCTGTCGTGAACCAACCATCCAAAAGTAGATCAAAAGATACTTTAGTCTCGAGCACAATTTCTACATTAACCAATTCATAGCAATTTGTATTTCATAATTGATTATAGACTTCTTCTAAACAGAGATATTTATCCCAAATGACTACACCACCACCTCTATACGCCTGATGAATAACGATGTCAGTTGCAGATAGGAGATTCCTTATAGCTTGATTCTGTTTTGGAACAAGATTGTATTTCTGAATGTGAATTCTCTTTTCAGGTCCCTTAAGATCTTTGAGGACTAATTCCTCAACTGTATCGATGTTCTCATTGACAAAGTCAGGGCACAAATTAGATTTAACCCTCAGATCACTCTCTCTTTTTATATATTGTCACAAAAGTAAGCACACTCTGCAGATCACACTTTCTGGGTCCAAATAATTTGTCAGCAAATTAGAAAAATAGATATTTATTCATCCATGACATCACAAGGCTCTTCCCAAGAAAGGCTTAGCTCTCTCTCTCCTGATACCTTAATCACAATACAATGCTGTATCACCTACTCAAGGACTTTGTGAGTTTTCTGAGCTACACCACGGTCATTCCATTCTCCTTTTAGTTTATTATTGAAACAGAACCTCTCAAGGGTGGTGTGTGACCATCACCTGTGGTAACTTCTTTCCTCGCTACTAAAAAGGGTAGAACTATTTTAGAGGTTGAGTTACTATGGTGTTCGCCCCTTTTTTTACACTATACTCTTCACATTGTATATGGGACTTGTCCACAATGGTGTCATTCAGGCATATTTCACAGATGTAAGTGATATAAAGCAAATAATAATCTGTAATGACAATGGAATTAAATGACTTGTGTTAAACACATCAAAACCAAAACATAACCACAAAAAATGTATTTGTATTAGTATTTATTGTGTTTTATATAGCGCCTTTGTCCAAAGCGCTTTACATAGGACAGTCAACAATATAATGAATCAGAATGAAAATCAGCGTTCATAAACAGTAACATTCAAACTGTGTTCATAAATAGTAACAATCAATTAGCATTCCTGGGAGTAAACAGTCAATTAGTGTTATAAAGAGTAACAATCCATTGCGTTCATAAGAGTAAGTGAATCAGGGTTCAAAGCAGATTAAATCAGTTAGAGGACTGTAGCAGGTGGGTTTTTAGAGAGGAATGAAAAAGAGGATAGGAAGTAATGGAGCGAAGAGACAGGGGAAGCATGTTCCAGTGAAGAGGGGCTAGGAGCTGGAATGAGCGAAAACGGGATTGGGCACAAGGGGGACGTGGGACATTGAGTCTAAAGAGATTAGTAGAGCAGAGGGAGCAAGATGGAGAGTAAAAAGAAAGGAGAGATGCAAGGTAATCAGGAGCAAGGGAATAGAGACATTTGAACACAAGACAGAGAAAGGTATATTTAAGTTGCGAATAGAAGGGGAACCAGCCAAGAGAAGGCAGGGACGGCGAAATTGGGTCATGGTAGGAGATAGTGAGCGAATTGAAGAATGATAGATAGATTTAAGAGGAGCAAGGCGTGAGTGGGGAAGACCAAAGAACAGAACAGAACAATAGAATAGTCGGGAGAAGACTAGTGAGGAGATGAGTAGTTTTGTAGTGTGGAAAGTGAGAAAAGGGTGGACTTTGCGAATGTTGTAGAGATGAAATCGACATACGCGGGATGTAAGGGAGATGTGGTGGTCAAAGGAAAGATCAGAGTCAAAGTAAATGCCAAGATTGCAGGCGGAGGGCGAGATTGAGAGACATGAGGGAGGAAAAGAGATGGAAGAGGGAGGAGATTGCGAGATGAGAGTGTTTTCAGGAGAGAATTGAGAGTGAGGAAGTGAGAGATCATCCAGTACTTGATGGCGGTGAGGCAGGATGAGAGAGTCTGATGTTTGTCTGAGGAGAAGGATGAGAAGGATAGAAAGAGCTGGGTGTAGTCAGCGTAGAAGTGGTGTGACACTCCAAAGGCTGAGATAATGGGGGCAAGAAAGGAAGTATATAAGGAAAATAGAAAGGGACCAAGGACTGAACCTTGAGGAACGCCATGGACCAGAGGAACATGAGGGGAAGTGTTGCTGCTCCAAGAGGCAGCAAAAATAAGGTTGGAGAGGTAAAATGAAAATCATGATAGAACAGATCCGCTAGACCAAGGGAGGAGAGAGAGTCCAGAAGCAAAGAATGATCTACAGTGTCAAAGGCAGTGGACAGATCAAGTAAAATAAGAATAGATCAGTGTTTGGAGTAGCGAGCAGTGAGAAGAGAATTAAGTTCGTAGATAAGGGCTGTTTCAGTTGAATAGTGGGGGCAGAAACCAGACTGAGTCGGAGGAAGGAGAGATAGACTAGACACAAATGATGAGATTCGTGAATAAACACGGCGCTCAAGGAGTTTGGATAGAAAAGGTAAGAGGGATATAGGACGGAAATTAGAAGCAAGAAGGGGGTTAGCTGTAGGTTTCTTTAGGATAGGTATGATAATTGCATGTTTAAAGGCAGAAGGAAAGGTCGAGGTGGTGAGACAAATGTTAAATAAGTCAGTGAGATAGGCTAACAGAGGTGGGAGGACTTTGGGGAAAAGTGAAGATGGGATGGGGTCAGTGGGGGCTGCTGTAGGGTAGGTTTTGGCCAGGAGGAGGGCCATCTCAGAGTCTGTTACGAGAGGAAAGGTAGATACAGTACTGGAGGGGGTAGGGAAGGATAAGGGGGAGGAGTTATAGGAAGGTGAAGATAGTATGTCCTGGCGTAGGGAGTGTACTTTGTAAGAGAACAAATTGGCAAGGTCAGATGCTGATAGTGATGAATTGATGGACGGGTCAGGTGAAGGAGGAGAGAGAAGTCAGGTTAGGGTTTGGAAGAGACCGCAAGGATGAGAGGATTGACTGTAAAGAAGGTCAGAGAAGTAGGTACATTTGGCAGCCTTAATACAGTTTTCATATAGGACGTAATAAGAGAAATAGGTTGCATGGTTAGTAGGAGAACAGTGTTTACGCCAGTGCCTTTTGAGGCCTGCGCATAGAAGAGAGATGAGGAGAGAGCCAGGTTTGGGCAGGTTTGCGGGTGGACCGAAAGAAAGAAAGAGAGTAGTTTATCAAGGCTAGATGTGACACATGAAGAGAGAGTGGACGCAGCTTCATCTGCAGGGAGAGTTAATTTGCGTAGATCATGCCTGAAGGGAGAGGTGCTAGAGGGAGTAGGCAGAAGCAAGGAAGCTGAGATTAGGGTGTGATCTGAAAGGTAGACGGTAGAAGGTAGACTGGGACAGTAGATATGGAGGAGGCTGTAAACGATGAGGTGACGATCAAGTCGAGGGTAGAACCAGAGGTATAAGTAGGAAGAGTGGGAAGTGGGGAAAGTAGGTGAGTGTCAAGTATTGATAAGAAGGGGGATGTTAGATGAGTAGAGGAAAGATGAAGATTAAAGTATCTGAGCAAGACAAGAGGTGTAGGATTAGGTAGGATGTGACCAAGAAGGTGTTCAATGTCTTCACAGAATGAGCCAACCGGTCCAGGTGGGCGGTAGATAATGAGAAGAGAAATGTCATGAGGAGTAGTGAAGATTTTATATATAAATTAAAATGAGGAATCTTCTGGTAAGGGTGCAGGGGATGGAATAGATGAGCATTTAGGACTGTAGAGTAGGTCAACGCCACAAAATGTTTTGTGGGAAAGACAGAAAACAGGCTTTTATGCATTTGTGTATACTAAAGAATGTTTTTTTAAGGGAACATTCTATCATTTGGTAAGATTGTAAAAAAAAATCGATTATCAAATGCTATTTATAAAGCAATGGGAGTGCACATATTCTAGGTGGCTTAAGTGTGCCATAGTAAATTTGCTTCACAACAACCATTATGCACTCAATCAACATAGCCCCACTGAGACTTCCTTCCAAGTCACTGAAACCCATATACATGCCAGACTCCAATATACCCACTTGAAAATGTGCCAGGGCTAGCTGCCTGCATTTTAATTTGACTTGAATTTGCCTTGGCACAACTTTGAAATAAAGTAGGAACAGTGCAGGCAGTTTGTGGATGGACGTTGCATATTTTCCAAAGGCTTGTCATATCTGTGCAAAATGGGGAAATATGCCACTTATTTTAGTGCAAATATTATATACCCCTATCTACATATGAAAGGGATAAAAGAATCGAAATATCCTGTTGGGAGGACAATCACCTAGAGGCTGTTGTATGTCTTGCAAGTGTAGTGGCTAATCATTCCAGCAGTCTAGACACACTAACAGGTGCAATCTCAACCTTATTATGCCAGCTATGTCTTCTTGTTCCATACAGCATAGCAGCCTGGTGATATATGTGAGCTGGATGTTCTGTACTGATCATGCTGTGCTTTTACTTGAATTGCATCCTGCAAGAAAACAGAGGACATTATTTGGCGGTACAACGGTTTACAACCAACGCATTTTCACACTAAATAAAGGACCTAATTCACAGAAGTGTTTTATAACAACAAAACCCCATAGGAAAACACTCTGCAAATACGGGCCTAAGTAAGAAAAAACGAGAAAATCAATAAGCCAGCATTTAAAAATTTAAAAATTAAAAACAATATTTATCCAACATCCATATAATTTACTTTTAACATATACCTGTTGATCGCGTGTACCTCAGGTAACGCGAACATGCGTCAAATAGGAACACATATTATTTAATTCCAAAATATGAGACACATTTGACTAAATGTTTGGATTAAAAAGTTCCTTCACGTTTTGTTTTACATAAGGTTGTCCCCTGCTATTGAGCTCATTTGTATCACTTTGACTAATTCGCCAGGGGCTGTATAGTATTTGAAAACGATTTAGACTACAGGATAAAAAATTAAAAAAATAATCAGAAACGGCCTCAGTAGCAACGCAAATGCTCCCATATGTTAATCTTTCCTCGTGAGTGCAGTGCACTGTAAATCTGATGTTCTGTTCTTAAAAGAGTGCCCCGTTTCTTTTTATACTAGCCTTTGCCACACAAACACCTGCAAAAGTATTTGTAAGGACTGCAAAGTGGGATTATAAAGTATCAAGATTTTTTTCCCCCCAACTACAACTGAAATTATTTAAATTGACAGACTCTTTTAAGCAAGTAAACACATTTTAACTAGTTTTTTCCACCACTTCCCCCATTCATTGCAACTATAGAAATTAGCCTTCACTCTTCCTTCACTTACACATGGATAGGCACACTTGCATGGACACAAGAAAAATTTCTTTTCTCCTGTCAGCATTCCTAGCCAACAATAGTTAGATTAGTGGAAATGAGGGCCTCTGCAGAGAAAGGACATTCAGCCACAGAAGGCTCCCTGCAGGAACAGCTGGTAGGGGTTAATGGCTGCTGAACCTCACAGCCAGGGCCTATTCTCTATTGTGTGTTCTACTCCTGGGAAGGAGGGAGGCTAGTGACAGCTTCTGGGGTACAGACGCTAGGAGGTAGAGCAGCTAGGTCAGAGGAACTGTGCTCATGCAAGTGGCAAGCAAAGGAGGATATGAAAAATGACACTGAAAACAGAAACGGCAGAGCACAAGCGATGCCAAATGCTACCAGTGGAGCAGAGAGCGACACTGCCCTTCCGGGGAACATCGGAATTATGCTGCCATGTTAACATTCTTTTTTTAATATGAACTCTGTATTTAGCTGCGAAGTAACTTTCTATTTGAAACGTTCATATGTTCACAACACACATCACATTTCAAACGAACAAAAACAAAATCCCTGGCATTAAAAAGCCATTCAGGATTTACATCTATAAAATCGGACTTTGCTCACAATACATGAAGAAAAGTCAATCAACTGCTTCCTGGCTTCCAGGAAACATATCCTGCTTCCTCAACCCTAATGCTAAGAAGTCTTTTCTCACTGCAGGAGAGCGTTTATTGGAGGGAATTCGTTCGGAGAGTGATTACATCATTTAATTCAAACTTAAGTGTACGGGAGTGGGTTAAACGATACGATGATAAAACAAAAGGCTCCACATGCAACAGCCTGAAAACAAAATGGATGAATATGACGTAATTGTACACCATCTGCAGGTTTTAGAGTTATTTGCTGACTTTATAGTGGGTGTATGGTACTGTAAAAAAACATACTAATAAATATGGGTATTTTTTTACGTCACAGAAAGAATCAGAAAATATTGTAAACAATAGCTTGATCCATGCATGTTTTTAAAACTCTATTTGGCGTCCATTTTGTGGAAGACAGGTGTTAGACTGCAGAAGGGACGCCTATTTTTCCAGGCTTGCAATGATGGTTGCACAGTCGCATCTATTGAATGCGAACTTACTGTTTATCATAGAATGTGTGTTTCCATTTCCATTCAAAATATGTCAGTTGTTATACACGTTGACCTCATCCCACGGGTGTGCCTAACAATACAGCATGGAAAGAGAGAAACATGAAATTAGCCATTTATTTCCACTGATAAAACTCCTGGTTTCCTTGCGGCTGAGAGAGTCATTTTGAATAGGTTGTTGTCACGTTTTGGAAGGGAGCGCAATTCAGGTTTATAAAACAAATTGAACAGAAGATACTGTTTACGAAATTAAATAGGCTTTTCTTCGTTTTCCAGCTCCCTCTGCCCACATTCGCCCACCAAGCTTTCAGGGAAAAAGCACCGCGAACGACAAGCTGGGGAAAGGGTTAAACTGCCTGATTTTGAGATACAATGAAATTATGACAGGAAGAAAATTGCGCCGTTTTAGCATGAAAATGCTTGTACAAATACTGTCGTTCCTTCCTTCTTACTTTCTTTATAATGCCTGAACGATAGCTAAGATGACAGGCGTTTGACAGGTATCTGTAAGCACACAGCCCAGGCAGCTCATTAAAGTTGGTCGTTCTATGCATCAGCTTTCACAAAGGCAAAAACCCATTAGCATTGACTATTTTGCAGATTAGAAGAATTAAGGGCTTGAAATGTTGGCTTATATCAGGCAATTCCATTTGTGGAGTGATGTTTGCTTTATTATTTTCCTTTCACTGCCTGTGAACCTCGCCTGACATGACTTTAGCTCAACGCAGGGTAATGTGCAAACCAAAGGGCTGGCTCATCTGTGAAAAGAAACACATTCCCTTTCATACATGACTGGAATGGCAAGGGGGGAGATGCTGCATGTACACTCTAGGCTCATTAGTGTACTGATTATGATAGTTCTCTGGTGTAATCGTTAATCGACTTTGACACCAGATTTGCCCCGTTACAAATCCTGTCATGCAAATGAAGCCGTTTGCGCTGTTTGATATGGAAAGATCCGCTATGAAATGAAAGATTAGTTCACAGACGAGGCACCAGAGACTGCCGGCCTTGTGCACCGCGCAGCTGATTACAAGAATGAGAGCATCCATTTTTACGCCACTGGTACCATTTGGGCGAGGAGATTAAATTGACATCACGTCTTCTTCTTCTTGTATGCAAACATTTTGACAAGTGATATATGATTGGATAACCTCTGATGCCACCGAGAACACAATAGGTGCATGCATGGTTATTTTAACAAGGAGCATGCTTATCTAATAGCTCGTGAACTAACAACAATACATCATGCTAAATACATTGAGATTCGGCAATGCTTTCACTTCACATTTTTAAACATCATTCAAAGACACCTGTGACAATTCGGTGAACAAAAAAAGGTTAAGAATATCCCCAGCAGCAGGCTTTATATGGAATGCATCAGCCAACATGACTGCTCTCCTGTTCTCCTTCTGCAGTACGATACCTTGGCCATGCTCACACATGAGAGCAATTACCGTCTTTGCAGTGATGTTGTTAGAGTCAAAGTCCACACTAGGCAATCTTATGCGGCAAGCAGTCGTGCAAAATCATGTGACGAACTCTCCCTGAATGTAGGTGATTCTAAACTGTCCTGCTAACTTGCCTCAAAATAAACACTCTGTTATGCAAATCCTGAAGTAGGAATCTTATCATGTTTCCCTGCAACCCCGGCCCCAGCTCCGGCTCCGGGTTCACGCTGGAGATTGAACTATTGTCTGAAATAAGGTTCCAGGTCTTGCCTGTAGCCTTTGCATGCATTCGTTTTAAAGAGAACGGTGTCACAAGCAGTTCCCGCATGCAGCACTACTAGCTGTCACATATGGAGTTCTCCTTTCTCACTCTTGCCTGTGCTACTCTTGTGCACAGGAGTCTAGGGCTTATGTGGTATAAGCACAGTTGGACCAGCGTCATCTGTGGCAATCTACATTAAGCCTGTCTTACCCACCCAGGCTATAGAACTCCAGCCATCCCTTGATGGGAGAATTGGATTGGTGAACAGATGTGCTGTGTAGGTGGTTCATGCTGCAGTCACTGAGGATCCTGATCCCCTCAAATCTAAATCAACCAGAAACCATAATCACTCTCATTCTCTCTACTGGGCACAAGCAGAGGATGGTATGCGTGTGTGCGACTGACCCTCCCCAGCATACGGCTATGTTAACCTGCTTACTACTTACTTTATCCTGTCTTCTTCCATAGTCTTTCTTCCTGTATCCTCCTCACTGATGTCATTTAATAGAACGGGTAATACGATACAAAGAAGGATGATTTGTCTTCTCCTTTCAGTTCTCAGGCCCACTTTCTCTCTCTCCATCACCACTCTGTCTCATCTAAGTGATTCCTTGCAATATTTTGTTACACAAATATCTTTTTCCAATCATTTCTCTTAATTCTTTCGTTATGAATAATTTTGTTTTTTGTATTTTACACATTGTTTTTTACATTGACATATTCCTTAGTCACACATTTTTCCTTCTTGTCCTGCCTATTTAAGAATTTTTTTGGGGCTGCTTGATGTTATTCCTTTCGTGCTTTTTGTTATAAGAGCCTGGGAGCATCACCCTACTGAAAGAAAAAGCTTATAATCAGTGCTTCAAAATTCACTAATGATTTAGTGATGCCAGAAATATTTGAGGAAGATGTTTTGAAAACATATTTTTCATAGATCTTTTGGCCTGAGATGCTTTATCAGAAAGCAATGATCATACTTTAGGCAACAAACAGAGTATTTATTTTTTCTTCACACTTCAAGGAAGGGCGAATATGCCAGTCAATGAAACAGTGCATGTGAATGTGTAAGGAAGAGTATGTGAATGAGGGTGTGTGAGACACAATGAGTGAGTGTGACAATATAATTTTGACAGTATTTGGCAGACAGTGAATGTGAACATGTGTAACAATGTAGGTAACAATGTGTGAGATCAAGCTTGAGACTGTATATATTTGTGTAGTGGCAGTGGCGTAACACAAAATGTGGGGGCCCCCCTGCGAGCCATGCTGAGGGGGCCCCCCAACTCGGCAACAAATCACGGGTTGCGCCACACTCTGGGCCGGCCTAGACTGTCACGCTTGCACAATACGCATGAACGTGCTGCTGAAGGGGTATGCCGCACACTGCACTAGGAAAAAGATATAAATATGTGTTTTAATGCAATATATAGCACACTTTCTGAGATAAATTGGCTATAAAGCCAGAGTGTTTGCAATTGTTTTGTAGGGTAACACAATCCAATACATGCAAGTCACCAACAGTGCACAGGAACATTAATGCTTCCAACTGGCTGCACAATGTAGACCAGGGTAAACACGTAATAACATTATAGTACAGAATGCCAGGCCACATTTAAACATACCTAGACTGTTTTCAGCAAAATGCCAGTCAAAGCAATAACACTCATCAAGAAGAGAGCACACAATAAAGCATGTGTCTCCATGGCCTCGAACAACACGGCCAAACTCTTTAAAATCTGCAAGGAACTGGTCAATCCTGTTGTGGTCTATACCTCTTTTGTTCCCTCCTATGCCCTCTGTACACCTCTGGCCTCTCATTTCTCTGCTAAATCTCAGGACATCCTGTCCTCTATGTCCTCTTCCTCTCTGCCCATTTTGGCCATCTCTTCTCTCCTCCTCCTTTTTCCTCTTTCTCTCTGACAACACCTGACGAGGTTTCTAGACAAGTCCGATCTATGAAAGTGTCGTCCAAACAGGTGCTCCGCTGCTCCTCCAGAACCATCAAAGCCCATATTGACACCCTCACTCCAGCCTTGGCCGATTTCTGTAATCACTTTTTCGCCACTGCAATGTTCCCCTCTCCCTTTGAGCACTCCCTTGTGCACCCACTCCTCAAGAAGCAGTCTGCTGATCCTACCTGCTGGAAAACTATCGCTCAATCTCCACCTTTCCTGAGCAAACTCTTGGAAAAGCTTGCCATCTCCCAGCTTACTCTCCACACTGAATCTGTTGGTTGTCTCCATGACCATCAGTCTGGCTTCAGAGCTGCCAGAGGCATGGAAACTGCTCTCCTTAACACCTGTGCTGCTCTCTAACCTTGATTCCAGCATTCCTTCTATTCTCATCCTTCATCTTTCCTCTGCTTTCGACAGGGTCAACATCGCCATCCTGATCAATCAACTCTGTGAGAACCTGGGCATCACAGATCAGACCCTAGAGTGACTGACCTACTTCCACTTGGACCGCCACTCCGCTCCCAGGTCGATCGTGGTCCCATTCTCTCCGCCACCTCTCTCTACCTGTGGCATTCCCCAGGGCTCTATCCTCTCACGCTGGTTTTTCAAACTCTACTTGGCCACTTTGTCCTCCCTGATCTCTACCTTATCCTCTAACTTTCAGTGTTGTGCGGATGACTCAGCTTTCCTTCAGGCTCCCCTCATCCTCCTCTCCTCTCTTGCTCATTCCTGACTGTCTATCTATGATTCAGGATTGGTGCGCCTCCAATAATCTCTGCCTTAATGCCAGTAAGACAGAGATCCTTCTCATTGGGACCCTTGCCACTGTGTTTCCTCTCTCACTATAGCAGACCACCTTGGGCCCTCTTCCTTTACCTTCCTGCGAGGCAAAAAAGATTGGTGTCATCTTCAACGCCACACTGTCTTTCTCTCCTAACATCTCGGACATCACCAAGAAGTCCCACTACCAGCTGCTCCTCCTCAAAGGGACTCTTCCCTTTCTCACTCTCCACCAGAAGCTCACTGTCTCTAAGCTGGACTACTGCAACAGCCACTTTCTCAATCTGTCTTCCTCTAGTCTCCGTCATCTGCAAATAATCCAGAACAGGACTGCAAGACTTAGCCTTGGCCTCAAGCCCTGGGATTGTATTTCTCCAGCCCTGAAATCTCTCCACTGGCTGCAAGGATCAAGTTCAAGAACCTTTGCATTGCCCACAAGGTTTTCTGGGGCCAGTGCCAACACTAAATCCAATGCTCTCTTCCAAAATACCTTCTTTCTCTAACCCTTCACTCAGCTACCTCCAACTCTCTAAGGCTTAGACATTTCTCCAGGCAGAGAGTGGGGGTAGACCTCTCTCCTCTGCTGGTGCCTCCAACTGGAATGGCCTCCCTGCCCCTCTCAAACTTGAGGCGGACAACCTGAAGTTTCGGAAGCAGCTAAAAGCTTTCCTCTTCTCTGCTGCTTTCACTCTCTCTCCCCCCCTGCTGACCTACCTGACCTACCTGTCTGCTGTACTGACTGGCTGCTTGGCTACCCTCAGAGTCTCTCTGAGTCCAGGCTCTTTCTTGATTGGTCACCCTTGCACTGCCTCCGGGCCTACCATGCACTTAGGGGCTGTAACTGTAACCCTGCAGTCCATTGTTCTCCTTGCACAACCAATAGCTGCTCTGCCCTGGCTGCACTTACTGAGAGCATTGCTGCCCTGTTTTCCCCTCCCCTCTCACTTGCACTTCCCTGCTCCCTTTTCCCTTGCACTTCTCGTTCTCACAATGACACAAGGCCTAGTGAGATCGTTTGTCTTGTCCTCCCTCTATCATCCCTCCCTTGTGTACACTTGTGTACAGGCGCATTATAAATGACTTGAATCACATCATATCATTTTATCACAGATGCCCAAAAAAATATACAATGCCGCAGTAAGAAATGGCTAGACTGGCAGCACCCAAATGCCAATCTAGCCAGGTAATTAAAGTTAGCAGGACTACTTTATCAGAAATGTCCAGTTAAAAGAAAGTCATACCAAACTGAGGAATGACTAGACTGGCTAAATCAAAATGCCTCTCTAGCCACTAATACCACATATCATGCCTGCTTAGCCTGGACATGGACAACCATTATGATTTATCACACAATCCTGCCCCCCCACACATCCACTCTCCCTCCCACCCACCACCCCAACCTCCACAATCAGCTCCTTGGCCCAGAATTACCTCTGCGTCCCTCTTCCTTGTCCCAGAGCTTTCGTATGAGGCTCCTTGCCTCATAGGTAAGTACTGGGATGAGGAACAGTGGGACTAGGAGTGATGAAGATTACAGGTAGCTAAATCAGGCATTACCTCCATGTACCTCTACCTCTTCCCAGTACTTTTGTATGAGGCAGATTGCCTCAAACACACGTACTGCCTCGTATATAAGTACTGGGACGAGGAAGAATAGGGCTAGGAGTAAGCAAGGCATTAAACACAAGTAGTAGTGCAACACCATTGAGTTGACTGGGCTTCAGCACTACCCCCCCTGAAATTTTGGGCTATATTGACTCAACTTGGCTAACCTTTAGAGCAGTTGCCAGACCGAACAGGACACAGATTTTAAACGGCACCTGGTTTTTGCTGTTAACAAGAACCCAGCAATTACCAACGTAAAGCATTTCACTGTTAGTACCTGCATTCAAATGCCACATTGTTTAGGCGATTGAAATCGTGATGTGGGTTTAGTACTTGCATGCCAGGGGAGTGATTGGAAGGGTAGAGAGGGAACATGAGACTTATAGGAGAGAGTTAACTGCTTGTAACATTGAATCTGCACTAGAATAGTCTCATTAAAATGCGTAAATAATTTGGATGCGTCCACACAAATAAGTTTCCCCCTCCCCACCGCATGTGAAGTTAGCGCCTCTCCCAACATTTGAAGGGTTAGCCCCCCGAAATTAAGGTTTTCTTGTGCCCCTGTACACAAGCACACACACCATTCACCTTATACACACCCAGTCATCCACACGATTAAGTGTGCACCCTTTCACCATACACTCACACAGGTAGCCACCTATACATATATGTGTGCACCCTTTCACCATGCAGGCACACCCCCACAGCCACCCATACATTTAAGTGTGCACCCTTTCACCATACACACACAGGCAGCCGGTTATACATTTGAGTGTGCACCCTTTCACCATAGACTCATACACGCACACCTCATGGAGTTGAGGGGAGGCCCTATTACTTAAAAAAGAAATTGGGGCTCATTACGGGTCCAGCGGTAACCGTGCCGGTGCTACCGGCGGGTTGCCGCCAGACCCATAAAAAATTACTATGGCCTGACTTCCCGGTGCCACCGTGCTATTTCAATTCCGGCGGCTGGGAAATCAGGTGCCGGTAATTTCGTTAAACCCCAGACTCCACGGGATTGGGGACACAGAAGCACCTGCACCATTGTTAACGGTGCCGGTGCTTCCGTGACAGGTCTGCCTACCGTGGCTGCTGTGCCTGGCAGGGTCAGACCTGTTGGGCACGGCAGCCCCACCAGGCAGACCTGTAATATGCCGGTCCGGAAACAACAGTGCCTGTAAGCTTACCAGCACTGTTGTTTCCGGACCGGCATGGTCAGAATGAGCCCCATTGTTTCTTTTTTAAGTCACTATAACTTCATTAAGAAATTATTTCAGTTAAGGACCGAACCATAATCAAAATAATTTTCTTTATGATGGCTGAGTGGCTTCAAAAACAAACAATTTCTTTTTGAAGGCATAGGGTTCCCCCCCCCCCACCCCATGACATGGAGGCCTCCAGCCTAGGGTCTTCCATGTCATGGGGTACGGGGGCCCTCAGACTTCAAAAAGAAAGTTTCTTTTTGTAGTCACTCTGCCTTCATAAAGAAATTACAGAAATGTTCTTTATGAATGCAGAGTGAATTTCAAAAGAAACTTTTTTTTTTTTTAGAAAAAAATATATATTTTTTTTGTTTTATTTTTTTTACTGGGGCCCCCTCCCAGCCATGTGCTGGTGGGGCCCCCCACACCGCGGGCCCCCCCGCACCGCGGGGGCTGCGGGGGCCCCTGTTACGCCAGTGTGTAGTGGGCTTTAAATATCGAGATCCTGGCCTTGAAGCAACAGAGTGCTGAACAACAGGGGTACAATAAGAGCAAGTGTTGGCGTGTTTGTGTGAGAGTGTATGTGAACGTGTGAGAGGAAGTGAATGTGCATGTGTCTAACACTCTGTGAAAGAAAGGAAGCATCTGAGATGATGTATGGCAGTGCGATGTGAACGACAGTGAGTATGCTCGAGTTTATGTTTAACAGTGCGGGTGACAGTGTAACAGTGTTTAAGACAGAGTGGCTGGTTATTTAACAGTTTGACACATTTCCTTGGGTAATGACAGGTAGGCCTTTTTCACAGGGCTCTTCAGTTTTCATGTGCAATCACACATGCAAAGTCGTTTATCTGTCAGTATTGAAAAATCCTGCTCTTCATGTGAAAGGGACCTTTGGCTTGGGACCTTTAAGTGCATCCCACAAGACTTTCAGAGTCCATTAGATTGGGATACCAATGAGAGATAATGTGTGTGATGGTAAGAAATCGAGAGAATGTGAAAAAGCAATAAACTGTGAACGAAAGACTGTGGTCAAGAGAGTAATAGAGAGAGTCTGTGGGAGAATACCACTCAACCATTGGCTCAAAATCCGGGGAAACACTAGTGCCACTTTGACTCAGGAACTAATTAGCTATTTGGTACCCAGAGACCCTCATCTAAAATCCCTTGGCTTGGGCACCTGAAAACATTGCTGGCTGATGCAGGGGTGGGTTATTGTTTTCCTGCACCAGTCTTGTTATCTTTTGAGACTATAAATGCTGTGAGAAGAAGCATGCTTCAGTTTGTTCTGGCCAGAAGCCCATCTTCAGAGCTTATATAGCTAGCTTATGCTAATAGGATACATTCACTGATTACTTCCTCTGGTTTCCAAGAGTACAAGAGTCGGGCATCCTTCTCAACGTTCTCCTGTTTCAAGGGCTTGTTTCAACTGCACACACCTGAGAGCTGTGATGTTGTTTTGGTCCAAAGGGAGGAGGGAACAGTTTTGTCTACTTTGTAGGACACCCAAAGACACCCAAAGAAAATCTGGCACAATTTGTTCTATTTTGTCCCAACTTTTCAACAATTAAGGAACAAACATTAAAATCCATTTTGCAGGGCCGTTACTTGCGACGCAAAGAGCCTGCATTACATTATTTGTTACGGGTTGATTCTGTCCAGGTGTGTTGGGCTCTTCTGATGTTTTTAAAGCGTGTATTAAGGCATGACTGATCGTGATTTTAGAGTTTTGTTTCTAGGTCCATGTGATGACTTCACTTGTTTGATGTTTTTATGGCTATTTTGATGTTAATTTGTTGTGTGTTATGGCACGCCACGTCTCACCGAAATAAACTTATTTTTTTATTCTTGATTTGAATATGAGATGAGCTTGTGAAACACGGTACAAGAAGCAGTGGGTTGAAGAATCGTAGAGTGTACAGGAAGATGACATATGCAACATTTTGGTTTTGGTGCATTTTGGTGTCACAAAGCAACACAATATGACCAAAATCAATGCTGCTGTGAAAAGAGAGAGCACGGGTGTTGGAATCAGAATATGTATTTGTCATGGCAACACCTGCAGCATGAATTTGCCAGCATACTGATTGTTCTTCATTTTTTACTTCCTAGATGTCCACTAATTAGGACTTGTTTAACAATATTTTATTTAATTAAATATTTTGTTGCATGAAAATGCATACTTGGGCTTCCACGTTCCAAGTGACAAAGTGATTGTTGCTTCCTGATTAATCAGGAGATCCAGAGACTCATGCAACCCCATCTTAGAGTGAAGGAAGAATTGTCTGTGATGTTTGCGAAAGCTATGGGGGAGGCAGTAAGTAATCAATACTGGGATGTGCCCTCATGAGTGTGCACTGCGAAGAGAAGTGATTGAATTCAGGGTGTACCAAACCTCGGCTTTGAATACATATTCAGCCAAATGCTAGACGAAAAAATATATACGGATCCAGCCAAATAGTTTCTTGCTATTCGACTTGTGCCAAATACTTTGTTTTCATATATGAATGCCATGTAACCATTTTGAGGGGCAATAATAGAGTGCAGATTGCAAAAGAAAATGAAATGAAATGTCTGACATCATTACTCATACAATATAAGATTATGAAGCACCTGTTTGTGTTCTGGAGAGAAGGAGAGGTCAGCTTGTTTTTTTCTGATGGGAAATGCCTGTAAAGAAAATGTAAAACTTCAAAACAGATTATAATGTGATATGATAAGTCATTTATAATGCGCCTATATACAAGTGTTTCTAGGCGTGACAAGACCATGGAGAGAAGACAGCGGGAGGACAAGACAAACGATCTTACTAGGCCTTGTGTCATTCAGATTGTGCAAGTGCAAGAGCAAGAAGTGCAAGGGGACAGGGAAGGGGGAGTGCAAGGGAGAGGGGAGGGGAAAACAGGGCAACAATGCTCCTCTGAGTAAGTGCAGCCAGGGCAGCGTGACTCTGGGTAGTGCAAGGTGAACAAGGGACTGTAGGGTTACAGATACAGCCCCTAAGTGCGTGGTAGACGGGGAAGTAGTGCAAGGGTGACTGATCAAGAAAGAGCTTGGTACCCAGTGAGACTGTGAGGGTAGCCAAGCAACCAGTTGCTACAGCAGACAGGTAGGTCAGGTAGGTCTGGCAGGGGAGGGAGAGAGGGAAATCAGAGGAGAAGAGGAACGTTTTGAGCTGCTTCCAGAACTTCAGTTGGTCCGGCTCAAGTTTGAGAGGAGCAGGGAGGCCATTTCAGAGGGAGGCACCTGCAGAGGAGAGAGATCTACCCCCCACTCTCTGCATGGAGAACCGTCTAACCATTAGAGAGTTGGAGGTAGCTGAGCGAAGGGCTCGAAAAGGCTGGTTGTGGAGACTAGTAGGGCTGAGGTAGTCAGCTATGAATCAGGCAGAGTGACATGCCTCTGGCCAAGAGCACTCTCAGAGGATCTTTATGTTGGAAAATGTATCTAATTCTATTGTGGTTCAGTCTGCCTGAGGAATCATAGAAAGATAGGTATGCTGCCTTTGTTTCAAAGGACATATTCAGGGATCTATGTTATGTTGGTGAAATTGGGAGGAGGGGTAGATGTTTGGAAATTGTTAGACTTCCCAACAGATTGGATGCTTCTTCTAGGCCACCAATGCAGGCGATGAGTCTGTTTCCTGTTAGGCAGTTAAATATATTGCCCACATTTCCCAAACAATATTGTCATTGGACATGTGTGAGAGATGCATGTGCTGTTCCTTGTCAACAGAGAGGGAATAGAGAATGTGTATGCTGGTGTCGTATGGTCGAGGGTAGAAGAGTGGGAGACATCGAAAGGGCCAGGGGCCTTGCATCCTTCAGTGTGTGGGAAGTAGGTGGGGGAAGTGGACATGGATTTGTATTTAGCGGTACTGACCGAATGCCCAACAGGCAAGGGTCTTCTCAGAGCTTGTAGGGTTTAGGCAGATTCAGTCACATATCAGGCTTTATTACGTGTGATTTCCCCTGCTAGAACCCTACCTGCCTGTAAGGAGGAGTCTTCTCCCACAAGTGACGTAAGGGGTGGCTACTGGTGAGATGGAGTCTAATCATCTTGCATGTACCCTCCACTTGTGTCTTGTACGAGTGGACAAAAAACAATTATAAATTTATATGTGAGCTGTAAAAAAGGTCAGAAACTCACTTTCTGTCTAAGCCACCTTGCAACTTGCTACAGATTGCAATGTGTGTTATTCACAATGGCAACTACAAATTGCAATAGCCATTGTATTCATTGCAACTAAGCATATTTTAATTCATGAAGTCTGACAGTTTGAGTAGCATTGGTTTTGCATATGCAACATCCTTTCCATACATTTGGTCCTGACTGTTTTGTTAACTTCTTTATTTCTGGCTCCTACACTTCAAGGATGACATGTAGATTAAAAGGAAGAGAAATACATGAAACATGTGAACAATTCACAATAGTAATGTATTTTGGTTTCAAATGAAGTGTTTCAAATAAAATAAACTTTTTTGCTTCATATTCAGCTTTTTGGCATTGGTACACCCCTACTATGAGTTATTGAACAAGCTCGGACACGCCTTTAGGGAAATCAGACATCCTCCTTGACTCAAAAGCAAAAGCCAAAGCCTCCCATCCAACAGCCCAAACTGTTCAGATTAGTATATACACATATGGTTTCCAGGCATTTCACTGTTAGGATGAGTGCAATGACAAATTAAATGAGCAGAGAGCCCAGTGTGCATTGTATTCTCAGAAAGGTTTCATGCTTAAAGCACTATAAGCAGAGCCTCTGTGGGAGCAGCAACACCCCCCAGCACTGCCGGTAAAGGCTATGCTCCCTTAGGTCACTTTCTAACTTTTCCTAACACGGTAGGCACCAGCGCCTTCTGTGTGTGATTCCCTTCTTTCCCCTCCCCTCCTTGCACCCGTACCCTGCATCTCCCCTCCACCACCCAAACCCCACAGTGAGTGGCCATGGCTTCTAGGAAGCCAATTACACTGCCTCTGGTGCATGGAAAGCTCCTTTTGGAGCACAGTCCCCGTGAGAGCAGCAACGCCCTTCAGCAGTGCCAGTAATTTTAGGCTCTGTGAGGTAATTTCTCAACTCGGACTAACATGGTAGGCAATGGCACCTTCAGTTCTTTCCCCTCCCTTCCTTGGATTCCTCTCCCTACACCTCCCCTCACCCACCCCCCCCCCTACATGATTGGTCAAGGCTTCTAGGAAGCCAACTTCACTGCCTCCGGTGCGTGGAAAGCTCCATTTGGGGCAGAGCCCCTGTGAGGAACAACATTTTCCAGCACTGCTTGTAAGGTAAGGCCCCCTGAGGCCATTTTCCAACTTGGCCTACCATGGTAGGTACCAACGACTTCAGTGTGTGTTTCCTTATTTCCCCTCTCCCTCTTGCATCCCTCCCACTGCACACCCCCTTTCCCACGTACCCCGCTGTGACTGGTCAAGGCCACAAGGAAGCCATTTTCACCCCAGCCCCAGGGTAGCCTTGCCCGGGCAGCCGGCTAACCCTCCCATCTGTTCTCACTGCTGAATGGTCTCTGGCTGCCATGCTCTTCCAATCTGCAACATTGGTTTCCTGAAGGCCTGCAGAGCGCTGAGCAATTTTCCAGAAGTGAGCCTCTTGGGCATGTCCGCTCTCTGATTTTGCTGGTTATTTGCCCCTCCACTCTGGCACATGACCGACAGACTCTTTATTGGACTCTCTGCACCACAAATTCAAAAAGCACCTGGTGCGCTCTTGCCCCATTCTTTGTTTTACATTGAGCCTTCTCCAATATGACCGCAGCACACCATTCGAGAGAATTGCCATGAGGACCTGTCAGCTCAATCTGGATTCGCTGCCAGTGCATTCCTCCTGGCCTATGGGGAACTGGCAGGCAAAAGCCAGCCCCCACAACAACACCCACAAAAAGGCTCCTTGTCTGTGCCCCTGGTCTTCCTTTTTCCCCTCTCTTCTCACTGCTGGGTGGTCGCTGGCTGCCCTGCTCTCTCAATCTGCAGCAACATTGGTTTCCTGAAGGCCTGCAGAGCGCTGAGAAATTTATCAGAGGTGAGCCACTTGGGCATGTTCACACTCCAAATTTGCTGGTTATTTGCCCCTCCAATCTGGCAGACGAACGTCAGACTCCTTATTGGACATTGTGCACCACAAATTCGAAAAGCACATGGTGCACTCTTGCCTCATTCTTAGTTTTACATTGAGCCTTCCTGTTCCAAGATGGCGGCAGCACACCACTCAAGAGCATTGCCATGACGACCTGGCACCTCATTCCGGATTCGCTGCCAGTGTATTCTTCCTGGCCTATGGGGAACCGGCAGATGAAAGCCGGGCCCCACACCAAGGCCCATTCAAAGGGTCCTGCCTGAGCCTCAGGTCTTCCTTTTACCCCTCTTTTCTCACTGCTGGGTGGTCGCTGGCTGCCCTGCTCTCTCAATCTGAAGCAACATTGGTTTCCTGAAGGACCGCAGAGCAATTTTCCGCAGGCGAGCCACTTGGGCATGATTGCACTCCAAATTTGGTGGTTATTTGCCCCTCCAATCTGGCCGTTGACAGGCAGACTCCTTATTGGACAATCTACTCCACAAATTCGAAAAGTGCATGGTGCGCTCTTGCCTCACTCTTTGATTTACATTGAGCCTTCTTGCTCCAAGATGATGGCAGCACACCACTCGAGAGCATTGCATGACAACCTGGCAGCTCGCTCTGGATTCGCTGCCAGTGCATTCTTCCTGGCCTATGGGGAACCGGTAGGCGAAATGCGGCGGCCGCTTGGTACACCCTGCTCCCATATGAACTTGGCCCTGGACATATTTGCACCCATGTGATTGATGGCTGAACATTTGCACTGCATCCTCCTCTACACCTGAACAATAACTGTTGACTATTTCAGTCTGCCTCTCTACCTCTCCTTCCTACTCCACTTCTCTCACTACACTTGTGTTCTTTAAAAATAATTTTTTGTGGGTGTGTTTTTACTTCTTCCACCCTTGTTATGCACTGCACTGCACTCATTGTGAGCCTTTTTGAATACATTCCTGGCACTCCCACTTATTGCTCTGCAGTTGTGCCCTCCTTATCTACAAGGCCTCCTAGAGTACTGGCCAGGACTGTGCGGTGCAGCCCCCCTTTTTATTTTTACTTTCCTCTTTATATCTGCAGCCACTTTGTTCTATGTACCTAGTGTTCCTCTCCCTGCCAACCTTCTTCCCCTACCCTCCTACTACTTGTCTTATGCACTTATCACTATCAGAAAGGCTGTTCAGGCACATATGATGGACTCATTGCCTTGTTTGCCTTACCCCACCCTCCCCCTTCCCTCTCTCCTTATTTATGTATAGCTCTTGCATTTTTAAAACGAACATCAGGCATGTACAATAATTATGTCATATGTTGTAAGCAGTGTGTATTCTTCTTTGTTCTATGTTGTACCTTCAAATACATAGCATTTGCCCATTCTGAATGTTGCAATGCCTTTTAAGAATGTCAACTCTGTTTACTCATCTACTCACCCTGCCTGTGTTGGAGCACTTTGAAACGCTTGTTAAGTGTATAGGCGATATATAAATGACCAATAATTACATACATAAATAAAGGGCACCTCCCTAAGTCACCTCCCATTGCCTGTTTGCCCTGGGCACCCTGCAAAGCCAGTCTAGTGCAACAATCAGGTAAGGTGGCAGTAATTTGCCATTGCTTTAAAAGATGCTGCGCCCTGGTTAGGCATTTTATAGAATCCAGGTGATCTCTGTAGTTTGCCATTGCTTTAAACATTGCTGCATTCGGACGTTAGCCATTTTGTTGAATCCAGGCGATCTCTGTAGTTTGCAATTGCTTTAAAAGTTGCTGCGCTCTGAAGTTAACCATATTGTTGAATCCAAGTGATCTCTGTAGTTTCCCAGTGCTTTAAAAGTTGCTGCACTCTGAAGTTAGCCATTTTATTGAATCCAGGTGAGCCCTGTAGTTTGCCATTGCTTTAAATCTTGCTTTGCTCTGAAGTTAGCCATTTTTAAAATCCTGGTGATGTCTGTAGTTTGCCATTGCCTTAAACGTTGCTGGACTCTGAAGTTAACCATTTATTAAAATCCTGTGATCTCTGAAGTTTGCACTGATTTAGGTCTTGCTCCACTCTGAAATTTGCCACTGTTTTAAAACTTGCTTTGCTCTGAAGTTAGCCATCGTGTTGAATACGCGTGCACTCTGCAATGTTTTTAAAGTAAGCTGTGCATTGGAATATAGCTTCTGTTTTGTAATTTAGCAGATATTCGAGTAAGCTACTGTTTTTAAATTTAGCTGTGCCTTAGATTATAGCTTTTGTTTTGAATTTAGCTGGATATTTGAGTTGGCCACTTAGTGAGACATTTGAGTTAGCCATTGTTTTTACATTTAACTGTGCTTTAGAATATAGCTTTTGTTTTGAATTTAGATGGATATTTGAGTAAGCTACTGTTTTTAAATGTAGCTGTGCATTACATTATAGCTTTTGTTTAGAATTTAGCTGGATATTTGAGTTGGCCACTTAGACATTTGAGTTAGCCACTGTTTTTAAATTTAACTGTGCATTAGAATATAGCTTTTGTTTTGAATTTAGCTGGTTATTTTAGTTAGCTACTGCTTTTTAATCCAGTGAGAGATTTGAGTTAGCCACTGTTTTTAAATGTAGCCATGCTTTACAATATAGTGTATACCCATACAAAACCAAGACGCCAGCTAGAGAACGCCAGTACGTATAACCCTCCATTCTTAAATGAATAGTGCACTCAAACATTGTATTGTTTTAAAAGATGGGCAATAATAAAAAACATATATTAAACATCTTTGTAAAACTTTACCCAAATAATGTTTAAACCCTTTAAATTTTATTTTAAGCACTAGAAGGCATCCATTTTGCGAAAATGGACAAGCTTCCTGTGCTTTTGTTAATGCAATAATGAAGCAAAAGCCACCTGCTGGTAGCTTTTATTACAGAGGCTCTTGCTTCATTATTGCCGGACACGCGGAGAGCTAGAGAATGTAGGCCAGAGACCCAGAGAGTAGAGAATGCAGACAGGAAGGCTGCTGCCGGTAAGTGCTAGTATTTACTTTTTCTTTGTAAACCACAACTTAATACAAATGTGTTGTATTTATGATTACCGTGGTATTCTTTCTAAGTTTCTCAGGCTCCCCCATCTCGGGGGAGCCTGGAAATCTTAAAATGAAAACCACGGAAATTATTAATACAATCGCGTTGTATTTATGACTGCAGCAGCTTTTGTTTTGAGTCTCACGGGCTCCTCCGAGCCGGGGGAGCCTGGGAGACTCAAAACGAAAGTACCAGCATTTATAAATATAACCTTGTTGTATTTATAAATGCTGTGGTTTTCTTTTTAAGTTTCCCGAGCACCCCCAAGCCGGGGGAGCCCAGGAAACTTAGAAAGAAAATCACCACAATCATAAATCCAAGCGTGTTGTATTTATGATTGCAGTAGCTTTCTTTTTAAGTTTCCCGGGCTCCCCCGGGCCAGAGGAGCCCGGGAAACTTAAAAAGAAAACCACAGCATTTAAAAATACAACACAGTTGTATTTATGATTGTGGTGGCTTTCGCTTTCAGTCTCCCGGGCTCCCCCAGCCCGGGGGAGCCTGGGAGACTCAAAACAAAAGCCACTGCAATTATAAATACAACGTGTATTTACGATTATGCTGGCTTTTGCTTTGAGTCTCACGGGCCCCCCTGGGCCGGGGTAGCCCGGGAGACTCAAAGCGCAAGCCACTGCAATTATAAATATAACATTGTGTATTTATGATTACGCTGGCTTTCGGTTTGAGTCTCATGGGTACCCCCGGGCCAGGGGAGCCCCGGAGACTCAAAGTGAAAGCCACTGCAATTATAAATACAACTTTGTTGAATTTATGATTTTCATGGTTTTCTACCCAGAGCAATCATGATTACAACAACGTTGTATTTATATAAGCACTTCTCTGCTCTCCGGCACTAATGAAGCAAAATCCGCTGTAATATGCACATTGTTTATATGGAGGATATAATTAAGTCCGGCTCTCAGACATGTTTGCCTGGCCATCTGCTTGTAAAAAATCTACACCGGAGGCAGGGGAGACTCTTTCTTGGTCTGGCCAGGGCTTCCCAGCTGCTTCTCCTCTGTGCAGCAGGGGCCGCATATCTGAGGTCCTAGCGTTAAGCACACAGAGGAGACAAAGAGTGTATGGAGTCACCTCTCATACGGGCATGCTGCTTAATGCTCAAAACTCCACCACCAGGAATCTCAATTTGGACCTGGTTGCTGCGCCCCCCATTTGTGAAATCACAGTACCATCCACCCAAGAGCGGCCAGTCGGCAAGGGTTTGATAGACCATGCGGGGGCACCTTTCTCACCAGCAGTGACCACGCTAAAAGGAGGGATAAAGAAATATTCTATGAGGGACTCGGACACCATAACATCCTTACCCTGAACACCCACAAAGGGCCCTGAGAACCTATCTACAAACAGACCCTAGGAAACTCTTCCTGCAAGTATCAGCCAGGACTCCGACGAGTAACAAGAAACAGGCTAAGTCCCATAGTCCTGATCATAAGGAGCCATGTAAGGATAATTCCAAGGTATTACCAACACCGAATCACATCCAAGATAAAAACTGTGATTAAGCAAGCTGTCAAGAGGAATGTGCGATCAAATAAACTGCAAATGCCATGTATCAAGGTCAATTTTGTTATTGCCAACATTCCGAAAGTCACTGCAAAAGAGTCAAGAGATACCTTAAGAAACAAAGTTCTAGCATGGCTGTGCCAACACACAGGACCAGTCGCTATCAGATTGTCGGATCTAAAGCTCATTCATCGCATTGATTTGAGCGACTGGTGTTCCATGCCGAACAGAGATTGTGTCATTGTAGAGTGTGGGTTTAGCTCACTCCCCCACTATCTTAGCCTGTGCAACTACTTCCCAAGAGGGAACACTAACTGTACTTTGCTTCTTTAAGTGCTTTGTAATGTTCCACCATCAAGCCATATGCTGGTTTCTATCTTGTTTATGGATATCCAGGGGCTTGCCTCCTGTTTTTGTAGAGGGTCTATATTGGTTTTTAGGTTGTATTTTTATCATGCTTTATGTTTTTTGTTACTTGTGGTTTGTATCATTGTTTGTTATGTTACGTGCCATCATGCCTATGGGTTCATTGTGCACTATATAAATAAAATAAAGTCAAGTAAAGTATACACTACTCCCATTGACACACACAACACCTCTGGCATTTGAATGTTGCTATCCGCTATGACAAAAATCTGGTCTAGCTGGACACATAATGAGTTCTAGTACTCTTGCATACTCCCAGGTCACCTTCAAATCACCAATTCACTTACCAGTTCGATATGGGTAGCTAGTAGGGACTTGGCCGCCTCTACCCAACTTTGCTTTGGCAAAAATGCACACACCCATTCTAAACTCCTCCGATCAATTTTCCCAAACCTTGGACAATGATCCCCCAAGGGCGTTCACCTACTGCGCTTTGAGGCATACCAATGGGATAACGGCGCTATGCAAATGTAAAATTAAATTACATTACATAACACCAGGAAACAAGTTACAATAGTGAGCTAAAAAACTACTCTGTCAATGGCACTTCACCTATCACTGTTTAATCAGGGGACTATTATTTCTCTGATGTGTGTTCATGTGATTTTATTTTTATGAGGACATAATTTGGACATCAGTAGAACTGCAGATTTTCTGCCGAAGTGAGAGATTGATAACATGAAGAAGAACGTGTGTAGTACCACCGACAACATAAATATATTCTCACAAGAAATAATTTGGCAATTAACACTGCATTACAGCAAAACAAAGATCAACTTGCTCATCCATTTAACAGATCCCATTAATGGTGATAATCTCATAGTGTGAGCAAAACAGTTTCAGTTAGCCTGTCTCATTCTGCAGCTTAGTTTAGCCATATGGGCCTGCATTGTGGTAGCCTGAATGTTCTGTTTGAGTGTTTGCAAGTTGTAAAAATAGTAATGTGTGCATTTCCTTTTAATGAATGTAGCCTACGTTTTAGTAATGCAGGTTGGTTTCTAGTCAGTTTCTATAATTGTGTAACTTTTTTTGTGTATTATTTGTATAAAAGAAGCAGGTTATTTTGCACTTCTTTTGAAGGTGTGAAGAGCTTTTAATCACTCCACACCATCATCAATTCACAATACCAATCTATACAATCACTTCATCCAAATATCTGACTAGTACACCACCCCACCACACTTACCACTCGACAAAACCACCCACCCACTCCACACCCTGATGCCACACCTCCAAACTACTCCACACCACCATTTTACACCAAAACATGACAGCACTGCGCTCCAAAACACCCCTCCACATCAAGCCACCAGCTTTTTACATCACCACTTCACACCACCACACCACTCCACATAACTACACTCCCTCTTCACAACATAACACTTCCAAAACCCCCTTTATTCCTCCACACAACCACAACACACCTCTCTACACAATTACAACCACCAAACCCACCACCACACAGCACACTGCATAACTTCACACCTCTACCACACCGCTCTTAGGAATATGACATCACCCCACTCCACACTGCAATGTACCACCACTCCACACCTGTACCCCACACCTGACAATTCCACACCCACCACTCCACATGCGACCCTACACCTTCACCACAGCCCACCCCCACACCACTTTACTTCACACCAATACACCACTCAACATCACTGCCACACCAATACACCACTCAACTCCACTACACCACTATGCATCACCACCACTCTAAACCACCACAGCACATCTTCACACACCAGGCCATCCCATCATTTCACACCACCAGTCCACACCTCCACATTACAACTCTACTACTAAACACCACCACTCCACACCACACATCCACACCTTTGCACCATCTACACCTTTCCACCATTGCATACAAATACACCATCTCATCCCCACCCCACAACACCCTTCTATATCCCCTACTCTAACCCTCTCCACTCTAACACCATTATCCCGCTCTACCACCTTACCATACTGTACCCCTTTCCCCATTATAACCCCACCTTAAAATCACCATCACTATGATTAGCTTAACATTTCCAAAAAGTTTTTGCTGACAATTAACTTTAGTTATGCCCATAGTAAACATACTTCTGTACTCTGAAGCGAAGATAAGTCTTTGTACTGTGTCTATTACTATGTTTTGTTTTTCAGCAATCATTCATTTTCAGACATATTTGGAATTAACGTAGAAGTAGAGCACAAGTACATTCTTGCCTATACATTTCAACTACAAATGCCAACATTATTGTTTTTACCAACACTTGCTTGTTTGTGCATTTGTTTTTTTAATTGGGGGGTTAACATCTGGGAGCCCAGTAATGGCGTGATTAGCCATCAATGATGTCCACAACACATCACACATAAGATTGCTGTCCAATTCCAAGGTTGTAAGATTTTTTTAACATGATGGGCCAATCTCTTTGTTGTCTGATCCACTGTCTCAGGCTTCAATAATGTGAGCAACTTAAATGATTGCTCCTTTGGCATAATGCTGTGAGATCTATATGGCCTGAAGTGTGTCATTGTTACCTTAGCCAACAGCCTGTTTGATCTGTGTAACTTGATGCACATATTTAACACATGACACTTACGCATGCACGAATTGTGAAATCTGTAAGATATCTTTGCTGTCAGTTCTGACAGTTTTTAGATCTACATAGCTTGAGGAGGTTTGCTACTATCCAATGTCAGAATCTGTGCATAATTATATCCTAAGGAATGTCTCCACGGATTGGCATAGTCACCTGTAAATGATAAGTAACCAGGGCATGGAGCTAACGATGGATATATCTTATGTCTTAGACCTAAGACTGAAATATATGAAAAATGCATGATAGCACTACTGCCTACAAAGACTTGTAACAAAACACGATTTCCGATTTTTTATTAAGCAGTGCGATCCAAACATTTGAGCCACTTCCCTGCCTTGGCCTATTTTTCTACCAATATAATTCTGAAACACTTATTGTAACCTTTTGCCCTTAATTGAAGAACATTTTAGACACATCTGATCTCTCTGGCATTTATAGTCTCTTAGTCTAGCTATGCCCATCTATTTGCTGGTATGCGTTTGAATGGTAAGATGGGTCTATTTTGTCCAAGAGCACAGGGACTCAATGGGGTAGCACTAAGAGTTGATTCTATAAAGGACTATTTGGACCATGGGAAAGCGGCATCAGGGATTTTCCAACAACCTGCAAACACAATGGGGCAGGCCTATATTAAAATAGGAGTATCTACCTACTGTATGACTGTGGAGTGCCACTCATAGTGCATGGTTTGTTTGAGTGAATGAGAAGTCGAGGGCCGAGATGTTACAAAACCAGATTGAAAATATGTGTCTTTGTACACATTACACTTGACCAGCTTTGTTTGTGTTGAGTGTTTGGGGAGAGGGTGTGCCATCGTCCCACTTTCTATCAATGCTATATGAGCCCATCATCTCTTGCAGCTTCTTCCTTTGTTATTCCAGACAGTGTGATTCCAGTTAGAATGATACTCTCAAACAGGAAGGACACAAAGTAGTGGAGAATTAGTTGATCACACTGTATACTTCTTACTTCTTCCATTAATGTCATGCCCACTTTTCCTCAATTTGTATGGCAGTGAAGAGGGTCGGAGCGCAAATTGCATTTCCACCACTCCCTTCCTCTCCTCCACAGAAATACTCCAGCATATGCAACAACATGCATTTTCATGCTGGACCAAATGCTAGAATCCCTATGGAGTGCGTCAGCTTTTTGCTCCAGCAAAAATTAGGTGGAATTCATAGAGATCCATTGTAAACACTGCCTGCCATGCGTACATGACAGGCGGCATTTACTTTATTTGTATGGCACAGTTCAAAAGGGGAGGGCAAAAGACGGTGTACATTCTCGTACATCACCTTTTGCCTTCTCCATTTGTCGGCGGGGATGTGGTTGCACTGAAGTGAAAATGTACAAGGCCCCATCCCCAAATACTGCTGAGCTCCTATATGCATAAGCACATAAGGAATGCATCCCTGGGGGTGGTAATAGTCCTGCAGAATAATCTCATTAACAACTCTCTCTACGGAAATATCTTCCTACTCGAGCTATTCGCTCCTCCACCTCGAGCTCCTTGAGGGCCAGTCGCTTTTCCAATCAACGAGTTGGGGGCAGATGTCTTTCTTCAGCTGGTGCCTCCGTCTGTAACAGCCTCCCTGCCTCTCTGAAATTTAAGCAGAATCATCTCTGGTTCCGGAAGCACCTCAAGGCCTTCCTCTTTTCTTCTGCCTTCTCTCTTCCTATCCCCTTCTGACCTACTGTCTGAAACATGCATTGGGCTCCTGGCAACCCTCTGAATTCGGGCCCATGTCTCTGCCTGTCCAGCTGCATACCTGCAGTGCCTCCTGGCACCGCCTGCACTTGTGGCTTGTATCTGTAACCTGACAGGCCCCTTCCCTGCACTTATTAGACACCTGTTGCCTGCATGTCTAACACTCGCTCTTGCCACCTGTTGGCTGCACTACTTGTATTTTGATTCCCTGTCCTGCACTTGTCCACCCTCCCACCCCCTCCCCTACCACTTCTCCCCTCCCCACTCCCCAGCATTTATTTATTTATTTATTTACTTATTTATTTATTTATTTATTATTCAGATTTATATAGCGCACAGCAGCCCAGAGGCATCGTGGGACTTGTTGCAAAAGCATACTTAGTTACCAAAAATATCATGTGACATTTGTTACAGGGTGTGAGCATAGTACCTTTGTTGTGTGATATGCATAGATAGGATATATACATAGATTAAATTCTATTTAAATTACATTTATATTACACTATACATTTAAGGAGCAATGGGAGTGCTAGCCGAGTTGGTTCAGGAGAGTAGTTTTTTGTGGAAAGCAAGGATGGAAGATTCAGCTCTGAGGGATGCAGGGAGTGAGTTCCATAGTTTGAGTGCAATGTATGAGAAACCTAGCCCTACGGCTGTAGCTCTCCGGATGCAGGGGATGTGTAGCTGGTTAGTGTACTGAGTTCTGGTGGGGCGTGTCAAGGCGGTTCTGGATATAGCTTCTGCTAGGTAAGTGGGAGCTGTGCTGTTGATGTATCTGTGCGTGATGTTGAGGATTTTGAGTGTGATGCGGTCTTTGACTTGGAGCCACTGCGCAGCTTGTCTGGCTTGAGATATATGGTTGCTTCTAGGGATGCGCATAACAGCTCGTAGAGCATTGTTTTGTGTGGTTTGTAATCTGTGTATGTTTTTGGTGGAGGTGCCAGCCAAGAGAGCATTGCAGTAATCGAGTTTATCGCCTACGGTTGCTCTGGCTATTGCAAGGCAGTTGGGAGCGGATAGGTAGGGTTTAATGGCATTGATAAGTTTGGTACTATAAACTGACGCGGAGCATATGGCGCTAACCCGTTTGTTCATAGATAAATTGACATCGATGTGAACACCTAGAGTCTTGACAGAGGATGTTACAGTGATGGAGGAGTTATCTATATTATAGTTGCCGTATTTGGGACTTAGCTTTGCTATTGTGGTTTTCTGTCCGAGGATCAAGATTTCAGTCTTGTCCCCGTTAAGACATAGGCCATTGACAGCCATCCATGCTTGGATGGTAGCATAGATATCGTGTAGGGCAGTTGCTTCTTGATGGTAGGAACCCGATAGTGGTAGGAGTACTTGCGGATCATCAGCATAATTGGTATATGCTGTACCCATAGAATCAAGAAGGTCGAAGAGGGGTTTAGTGAAGAGGTTGTAGAGGGTGGGGGCTGTACATGAGCCTTGGGGAACTCCGCAGTGTATGGTTGTAGGATCCGCATTTGCTATGTTGGAGAAGACCTTCATGACTCCGCCTTCCAAGAAGGACGTAATCCAGAAAGCTGCTTGTTTAGAGAAGTGTGCTGCATGAGTGAGATGGGTGGTTAGGGTTTATGATCAACCAGATTAAATGCTGTGGATAGATCGAGAAGGAGGAGTAGGGCAGGTTTACCTTTGTCCGTGATCTGGGAGATTTGATTTTTTAGGTCTAGTAAGGCCGATTCTGTTCCATGCCCTACACGGAAACCCGATTGTCTTAAACCTAGTATGGAATTGGATTCTATGTATAGTTGGATCTGGTTGTGAGCTGCCTTGTCCAAGATTTTCAGAAGGAACGGCACTGTCGTTATAGGCCTGTAGTTGTTTGGCTGAGCTGGGTCTAATGTTGTCTTTTTTAGAAGGGGGCATACCCATGCTTCTTTGAGACTGTTAGGTACAGAGCCTGTTCTGAAATATGCATTGATGAAGGCAGTAATGAGAGGAGCGAGGTCCTTAGCACATTTCTTGATGATTCTGGGAGGGCATATGTCTCCTTTGCAGAGTGATGGTTTGAGGCGTTTGATGAGATCAAGGACCTCGGATTCAGTGGTGTCTCTAAAGACGAATTGGGGGTGATGGGGATCACTGCATTTTGCTTGTGTGAGAGGGTTGGTCTTATGGTTGGGGAGGGCTTTGCAGTGGTTGCAAATTTTTCCTTGGAGGAGATCTATTTTGTTGAGCATTGCGGACTGGATGCTTCCGCACCAGGCTTTGTCTTTGACTATCTCATCTGTGCTAGCCAGTGGTGTGACCAGTTCATTAAAGATTGTGAATATCTTTTTAGCTTGTGAGTTGGCCTTGGAGATCCTATCGTTAAAGGAGTTGGCTTTAGCTGCGATGATAGAGTTTTTGTACTGTAGAGCTATCTGTTTGAAGAGGTCCTTATTTAGGTCATTTGGGTCAGCTTGCCAGTTTTTTTGTACCTGACGCTTCTGGGCGCGGAGAGTTTGGAGTTCATCCGTGAACCAGGCATTGCGGTGAAAGGATTTTTTTTCTTTCTTACTTTCGAGTGGGGCTATAGCGTTTACAGCATTGGTAAGTGTGTTGTTGTAAATGTTTGATAGCACTTTAGGATCCTGAGAGAATAGGGGCGCTAGACATGGGTTGTTAAGGTATGGCCGGAGATTATCTGCATTGAGTTTTTTTGAGCTTCTTGTTATGGCTGGTGGCGCATGAGTGAGAGCTTTGGGACTCGGTGTAGTGGGGATGAGGAATTCAATGCATGTGTGGTCTGTCCAAGGGTAGGTGGTATTTGCGATAATGTTGGAAGCACAATTGTGATCCATGACCCAATCAAGGGTACGGCACTTGGAGTGGGTGGGAGAGTGTACTCCTTGGGAGAAGCATAGGTCTGATAATTCTTTAGCAAGGGCTGAGGCAACTTCATCTTTGGGGTCATTGTAGCCTAAGTTTAGGTCACCTAATAGTAGGATTTTCAATGACTTTTTGATGTTGTTGCTGAGTCGGTGGGAGAGGCGGTCTTGGAATTCTGCTAGGAGTCCAGGAGGCCTGTACAGGCTATGGATGTTAATAGAATTGTTGGGTGAGAGCGTACGTTTAGCTGATAGGATGTCGACATTTTCACCCCACGTGGTAGAGTCTGATAACCTGATAGAGAGTGAGTCTTTGTAAATTAGGGCAACCCCACCTCCAATTCTATCAGGTCTATCTTGCCTGAGTATGGCGTAGCTTGGTGGTAGGGCTAGTGAGATAGCTGGGCAGGAGGCATCATTGAGCCATGTTTCAGTGATGCTTAGTAGGTCAAGTTTATGGGTGGATAGTAGATCATTTATGTCTAAGGCATGTGCAGGGACTGACCGTACGTCCAGCAGTTCACATTTGAGAGGTAGGCATTGTGTGTATTTTTGTTTTTCATTTTAGGGTTTGATGAAGTGTACTTATCGTTGTGTGGGGTCATGTGTGGCTTAGTGTGCAGAGTTTTGGATGGACGGCTAGGCGAGGAGAGAGGGGCAGAGCTCTTGCAGCAGTTCATGTGGAATGTGGAGTGTGGGTGGAGTGTGGGTGCAGTGTGGGTGCTTAATGTGGAGTTTCTTAGAGGGAGGGGTGCTTGCGAGCATGGCAGGTGTCTAGGTTTTGTACGATTTCTGAGTCTAAGGAGTCTGACTTCTGGACCAGGGGGCTGCGAATGTATGTTGTTCTGGGCTAGTGGCTCTGTGGTATGTGAGTGCAGTGCTGTGCCTTGAGTGTGATGTGCAAGATTTGTGTGAGGAGGTATAAGGACCATGATTGTGATGTATGTAGCATAGGTAATAAGGATGGCTAAGCGGACTGCAGCAATGAAGGAGTAGGTGTGTGGATTTTTGTTGTGTGTAGTGTGTGATATCTTAGATAGCATGGTGGAGAGTATCGTCTAGGTTGGTGCGAGCAGCTTTTATGTGGCTGTAATCAGTGTGGGCCTGTAACGAGTGGAAGAGCAGGTAGGTGCAGGTTGACTATGAACAGCAGTGTTTAGTCTGTTACGTTAGCTGACAGTGATTGGCTATACATATCTATCAGTAATGGCGTACAGTCGTGAAAGAAAAAAGCATGTTAGTACATTCATATCAGTATTGCGTCGAACAACATTGAAATGGCAAATTGAACACAGCCGTTATGTCTAACTTTGCTAATAATGCAATATGGACAGACAGTGGTGCAGTACATTATGTGCTATTGCAATATAGTAAATTGGGTGATAGAACAGTGGCACAAGTGTTCATTTTGTGTGCAGGCTGAGGTTCAAGTGTGTCTTTTTTTTTACCAAAGACCATAGATGGTAGCGGTAGGGATAGTGATTAACTACCTGGATTTAGCTCAAGTGAGGGATTGTGAGCAAGCGGAGGGGCGGAGTGGCGGGCCCAGGGCCCGTACAGCCATGACAGGCCAAGACAGGGATGATCCTTTGGATTCGGTCCTTAGGACGAGGTCGGGCTGACACCAATCCGGCGTGGGACCAGGGAGGAAGTAGGGGCAGACCTCCAATCGGAACGAAGCAGCATTGGCTGCAAAGGGTAGCAACCAGGGTAAACACACACGGCGGCGGCCATTTTAAAGCAGGCCTTGTGTTGGCTCCAGTGAATTCGGAGATAAAAGAACATATATTCTCAGATGCAGCAGGCACGATATCACTGTCACTAGGCCTATTAAGAGCTTTATTTTTGTCCTCCCTCTTTACCCTCCCTTGCCTTGTCGGGCCTTGAAACACTTGTGTATAAGTGCGTAATAAATTCCATATCATATCATATCATCCCAAAATATGAATGGAAAAATGTATATTTCTTGGTGGGCAATCTCATGATTGTTCATAATAGAACAAGCAAACATTCCCGTTCACGTTGAACATATAAATGCTTTTTATTCTATTTCTTGCACATGTGTTCCACTTCTTTGAAATAGAAGCTTTTGTTTCAGTGTAGTCACGCTGGTAGCAGAAAAAATGTTTTATATTTTTTGACATGCTGAACTTTAAAATAGAAAATCATCAACATGAAAGTCTGCGCTGCGGGGGTCTATCAGGCTCAGGTCGGATTGTTGAGCGTGTTTTATTGCCTTTTAAAGGTGTGCTGACGGTCTGACAGCCTTCCCAGGACTCTTGGTTGGGTAAAGCCGCAAACCTTGTCGGCCATATTGACGAACATTTTTCAAAGGTCGATGGCACCTAAAACAATAAAACATCCGGTGGCCATAGGTTTTCTGTCTTGTTTACTCAAGAGCAAGGATGACTCAAGATTGTCCATGACTGACATACTGGAGTGGCTACTGAAGCTAATATGAAAATGGTTTTCATGACAAACCGCTATTCCGTGGATTCCCAAGTAGTCCCTCTCATGACCAGGTTCACCCAACAGATGAGGCGTATTTGAGGCATGACTTTTGTGAACAAATGTCATTTGTTTTTGCATGACACACGCAACTGCCAGTTTACTAGTTTATCATCACAGATTCTTGCTTTATGGGTTTATAATTTCATTAGTGTTTCATGATTCATTTTCTCTCCTGTTTGATTTACTTATTCATTTAATTTACAAATGTACCAATTACTTGTAATTATATAATGCAATTTAGGGAATGTGTCGTCAAAGCACATTAAAAATAAAATAAATAACGTTTGCAAGAACAAGGATAAACAGTATTTTATCTATGTTAGGAGTGCAGAAAAAAGTGAACAGAGTTGCTTCTGAGTTTGCAACTCAATGAAATGGCTCTTAAAGTAATCTACTTGATGGGCCATCATCTACTTGTGTAGATTGACATTAAGAAGGAAAAACCAACCTGCTAGATTGGGTCAAGACATTTATAATTCTATGTCACCCTTCTTTTAAAATATGACACCTAAGGTCAGCCTCCTATAATCAGCAATTCAGTAGCTGGGTATACTAGTTTCAGGGGAGACCTCTCCGTTCACAAGGCACCAACTTCTGGAAAATGTCACCCCTCCTCCAACTCGAAAAAAATACCTTCTTAATTTCCCTAGAGGTCAAAGGACTCACTTGTCTATAGGGCCTTTGCCCCAATCTCTCATTGACATTTACCTATTCATTATTGCCAAAACTCTCACGCGATATCGTTACTACTCTGACGCGCTTTGCTTTTTCTAATAAGTGCTCCATGCTCTAGACAAATACGCAAATGAATTAATAAATGTATATTTTAACAGCAATGTTCTTTCTAATTGATTAATTATCGGATTCAGTACAGTTGGACATGGAAAGTGATATGTTTTATTGGTAGTGGTGGATGCTGCTAAATCCACATATAATCTATATATTATTGGATATGTGTTCTTATTGCAAAATCACAAGGAATGTTGATGTGAATGTTGACACACACATGCACAAACGCACACACATGTGGGCTCGATTTACCAAGTAACACTTACCTGAGCGTAAGTCATGACAAAAGCCACTAAGGTTTATGTGCAATATAGGTAACATCCAAGAAGTAAAAATTACAAAGTCGGAAAAGGACGCAAGACAAGCCTGATTCATGAAGGAAAACCACATATGTCTAAATATACCTCATATAACTCCCATTGGCGGAACACACGCCAGCGCAAGTGAACACGTCAAGGAAAACCAAAGTCAAATATGATGAACATGTGCACACCCCACCCGTGAAAGTATGAACCGTGCACCCACACACTTTTGCCAAACATCCCTGTCATTACCGTGCGCATCCACAGATGCACTCGCATTGCGCACAACACTTACACCACCAACATCATGGTTCAAATTAAGATACTCCCAACAAAATTCCAAAGATCCATGTTCGTTAGTAAATTCTTCCAAACGTACACCTTTTGCCCGTTACACATGTAGCAGCTCACAAAGCCTCTGAAACATCCAACAAAACACAAGCACACCTACCAACCCACAAAAACACAGACACACACCCACCGAGAAGCCCACAAATCACTGTGTGTACCCAGAGAAATGCCCACACCACATGGACAAGAAAGGGTGAAAGCAGGATGGAAAATATGCCATTGACACATGCACATTATATGCGGAGTCACCCATCGCAGACATTACACCACAGACTGGTGGAACATACACCACATGCCACACGTACCATAACAGGCATATTTGTAAAGCTCACGTTCACCACCAAAGGGGCATCTTGGTGCTAATAACAAATGTCTATTGTTAACCAACTTAATTGTACTCATTTAATCGACCTCAGAAAGATGAAGGGCTGAGTGGACCTGCCGGGATTCAAACCCGTAACCATGAGGTGAAACACAGGTCCCTGTAGTGGATGCATTAGTCCACTGAGCCACAGACCCAATCATGTGTACACTAGAACCACTCTGACAATGTCAACCTAGCCAACACATCACCTATTATACAAACACCTCACACAGCAACACAGATACATCCCAACACATACCAAGATGCAAACATACAGAACACACACACACACACACCAACCTCACTACACATTTGATACCATCAAAGACATCAAAGACACATGGCCCACACAAGCAGCAAACCAGGTGCACACAGGGAAGAAAAGCCATGCACACATGAAAGGCACAGCACCTGTGCACACACACATATCCATATCACAGACACACATGCAGCACAAGAACAATCCATGCAAACCGGCACAAAGGCTACACTACATGTACGCACACAGGTCATAACTCATGCCCAGTTTGTAAAGTACATATTCTATGTGGACAAGTAGTTTATGTTGTGTTGGACATTACGAAGACTGACTCTGCACATGGTCATGGCAGGTCTGACCATTGACACTGCGTTGTTACAGATACACAATGGAGGCATTTATTTCCATTCCATGACATGTGCACCTTTGCTTGGCTCGTCTGTGTGACGGGGTGTACCTTGCATATCAGGCTGTTCCACTTCAGGATACATTTGGACTACAGGTGGGTAATTTGGGAGTATGTACGTACCTGTGTGTCCCACGATGACAAACTGTGTGCTTTGTGAGCCCTTGCATGAATATATGCCTCTGGCATGGAGTAGAGAGCAGAGTACAGTTTGGCGGCGAACCTCTGCTTTTTGCAGTCAGAGTTTCTCTGTGGAGCTATTGGGAGGAGCACCACTGATCTGCAAATAACGTGTGAGCAGGTGCGGAATGTCACACAACGTACTGAGCAGAGTACGGTTTGGCAGCAGTTTGCTGCAGATTAAGCCAAGACGAGACCCTAATCGGCTAAGGTGGTTGTCATAGTGTGTCATAAAGACAGCCATGCTAAATTCCTCCCTGCCTGTGTGCGCTGTGTTTGCATGTACTCATGCATACCCAAACCTACAATTTACGGAGCAACTTGGTATCTGCCTGTTCTGATAGTATGGGCGCTTTGAAAACAAATCCTATGACTCCCCCACAGTTTCTTCTTATACAGGTGGTGAGGAACTGTTTGGAGAGTGCGGGTGACCTTGCCTTGGAGCAGGAGGAAGACATTCATATGATACCAAACAAAACTAAAGACACTCGGATAAAAACTGTCCCCAGTGTGTGTAGCCTGCAAATGGGTTCAGTCGCTCTTCCTGATCCTGCAATCCTGTAAGAGACACATACGCAACTGATGGTGGACGGGGTTGGGATGGAGCGTGACCCCTCAATTTTCCCCTTGGTGCAGCCGGGGGAGAGGGGTGTTCAAATTGGTAAAGTATGTGCCAGAGTTGGGCATGGCCACTGCTCCTATGGCACTTCCCATGATTGAGGATATTATCACAGAGTCAACAATTATCATATCCTTGATCACAGTGAGAGATGCTTTGGTTCATGTGGCCATGGTGCTTGACCAGAGAGTGCCACAACATACCCTATAAGTTCAACCAACAAATGTAAAAAAGTGAATTGTCATAAAACAAAAAGAAAGGGAAATTAAAATATTATTGTTTTAGAAGATCACTGATTTTTACCAGCCTAAGGGTGTTAGTGCTGAGTCAGTGAAGGTCCCTTCACCAGCTGATGATGGGGTTGTATACGAATTGTTCGTTTTACAACTGTTCGAATGACAATTGACCTTTTCACAATTGACCGAATTGTGAAGGTCAATTGTACCATATATGTGGGGGGAAACCCCCCACAACCCCCCACCCAACGCCAAACCCCCAAAAACCCCTATATACATATATATATATATATATATATTCGGTCAATTGTGAAAAGGTCAATTGTGACCCTTTAAATTCGGTCAATTGTTCATTCGAACAATTGTAAACGAACAATTTGGGTAATACCGATGATGGTACTCAGGAGTCACCAGCAGTCTCGAATTTCATAATGGACTTCAGCATAATGGAAGTAGCGAATGTCAGCAATGGCTCCTTGGTAGAAAAAAGCCAGTCAGGGGGCATACAAGAGGCTGCTCTAAATAACGGAAGTGAATCATCAAAGTGTCTTTTTTAGTTGAACATAGTTTGGATGTTGATGGGTGTATGGCACCCTCCTCATCTTCCTATTTAGAAATTATTATGGCCTTTGTGTCTCCTGACTACTTACATGAAGATGCAAAGACAAATGACAAGCTATGCACATCAGCAGCAGCATCGAATTTTCCAGCCAATAAAATCGTGTTGAGCACATTAGCATGGTTCCATGAGCACATCTATCTGGAATTAAAAGCACACACACTAGCACTCAGTGAAATAAAACTGGAAGTGGACGAGCTTGCCACGTAAGAACAGTATAATCCGAGAAAAGAGGATCAGGGGAGAAGGTACCAGGAGCCAGATTCTGGAGATGTTGTGGTTTTGATCGATGAGCAAACCCCAGACAAACAAGTAGAGCCACTGCAACATAAAGAAAACATGGAAAGAAGAATAGGTAATAACCAGACCAAACAACATAAACACCTTAAAAAAAGAAAACCAAAAATCATTTGAGAAACGCTACAAATCATAAGAACCCCAGTAAGTTCCTCAGAACATTGCATTTAAAGTAGGAAATTGAGCCCCAAGCCAAATTAGATGGTGAAAATCGAAGGTGGATGGAATCCTATGATAAAATGGAAGAGTTGCATGGTGCAGCTCCTGTTAGTCACAACAGGGCTACTGGGGGAGTGCCCCAAAAGTGGCATCAAAGACAAAAGAAGCCTTCTCTAAGTCCCTAGATTCAAACACACAGCATATAGGTATTCAGTGTGACCCACATACAAGCAATCATGACATTAAGCGATTGAGCTCTAGAGAATCTCAAACTACATGGGAAAAGGGAGTTAATCCCATATATATACCAGTAGATTCTTGTGATTTTGGAACTATTCCATAAAGGTCATTGGATGAGCAAAAGAAACCTGATGTTAAACGATTAGAATCTTCTGTAGCCAGCTTAACTACAAAGCAATTACTGATGGAATTTGTTTTGGGGCCTGAAAATGGCATATTATTAATGCAATCCTATATACTAGCTCTCATGCAGAAGTTTCCTAAACTGTGCCCTCTGTCCTCTAGTGACATAGACCTCATAGAATTCCCAGAGGATCACAGGAATTATATTCTGGTCATTATTATGCATTCAAAAATAGCCTATGATTTGTTAATCTCAGAGGGGCTAATACTAGGTCATATTGGTTACTACTAAAGTAATCAAAGGATGGATATGAGTCGTACGAGTCCCATACATCATCAAAATTTGCTTCTAAGTTTGAAGATGGAATGTCCAGTAACCTTCAAATCCATTGTCCTAACATCGATGCTGGTCAAAGGACAATACACATTCTGGTACTAAAGAGGATGGAAAAAATAGGCACAGAGGTCTGGAGCTGGTTTCGAAATATTCTCTTCTCCAAAAATAATCGAATTGCACAATTCAGGGGGGATTTGGTCATGCAGACTAAAAGTAAGACTTTTTCAATGGTTTCTTGGAATGTGAGTGGGCATGTGCAACCTTTTAATAACCATGATTTAGGTAAAAGCTTAAGAAGACAGTCTGTTGCTTTGCTTCAGGAAGTGTGGCTACTGTTGAATATAATAATAGACAGATATATGTCTTTTCAACAGCTTGCTAATAGGGCAGGTGGAGGTGCATGCCAGCAGGCCTAAATATAGCTGTAGATACCAGTCTCCTGGGAGAGATAATTGACACTTCAAATAAGTACTATGGAATTCTGGCTATTAAATGTTATATGCATTTGGATGCCAATACCACGAGAATGATGATACTGGTTACCATAAACTGGAACCCCTCATATTTGACATTGGATAGCTTTTGAACAAGGTTGTTGAGTTGATGGTCTGTGAAGGATATAGATGTGACATTTTAATTGGGGGGAATCTAAATTCTGTTGCATTCATCATGCATTGACTATGTTTTACATCCGACAAATTGTTCTCTGAGTGTGTCACCTTTAACATTGAAAAAGATCCTGTTTGGTATATGGTTATATGTTTGCATGGTGGAAAATCTTGCAAATCTCACCATTAATCAGAATAAGAACATCACTTCCGGGCATCCAAGAAATGTGGAAAGATTCAATAGTGAGATATATATTTTTTTAATTATTTATTGATATGGTTGGAGAAAAAAAAAGTTCCATTTGTTCAAAAAACATTTGGTTACGAGATATTAATTGAACATAATGCTATATAAAATGAAATTAAAGAAAAATGCAAGGAAATCTTACATTACATAATTACATAGAATTTGCTTAGATAACATCCCAAGCTATCACAAGGTTAAATGAAGGTATACAATGCAAGTCGGTTTGCAATTTGGTTTTGTGAGATATTCACATTCAGGCTAGCCTGTTTGGGCACCAATGTATCTATAGGCTATAAAAGCACGTTACAATTAGAAGGTATGTAATGCTAAAAAACATAGGAGTTTACAATTGGTTCATTGACCTTGTTTAGCAATTTAGAATTTAAAAAGGAGCTAACATCAGTTTAACAGATAAGGGAAAAAAAGGTTAAAACATGTTAGTTATCCCAAATTTAGTGGTAATAGAAATTTCATGGCTGCAATGCTAATACAAACACGCTCACCAATAAAAACTCTGTACCATAGCAAGTCACAAGTCAAATTTGAGTGGCCTCGAAGTAAAGTTTGTAGACAAAAAGGTTTGTTTAAAAGAGAGAGAAGGACTAAACATCAACAAGTGCTTAGTGTCTCAGGTTCATCTGGATTTTGGCAAAATCTACACAACTTGTCCACTCTAGCAATTTCTTTCCTGCAAGACAGAACCTCTCTTGTAGGCCATTGATTTAATCGAAAACCAAAGAAATCGATTACTGTACATTCGACAAGGCAATTTTACAAGATAGGGTTCTGGCTCGAATAAGCTTTTGATCTTGTAGTTTCCAGATTTGAAGTGTTCAGGAGTCATCCATTGCTGGCAAGTTAAAATCCAGTCATAGCGCCATCGTTTTTGTTTTATGCAATCCAGGTTGGTTGTAAGAAGCAGGATTGAAACATCCACCGCCTCCATTATTCAGAAAGCTTTTGTTTCCAGAGTATCATAAAGTGATCCTTGGTAGTATTCAAATAAGAGGCCAAGGTGTATAACAAGGAACCAGGGTCATGACCCAATAAACACTTTCTGTGCAGACTACACAGTTTCCAGATGTAGGAAATACCAAGTGAAAGCTAACCCAACTCATGCCTCACTATGCACATAGGTTGACTGGTAGTTGAGATTAATATGCTTTACGCTGAACCTGCATGGGAAGAGAGGCGTAAATGAATACAGGTGGAGTTCGGGAATGCCTATAGAAACTCTAAGAGGTATTAAATAAGTTATTTAATGCATTAATTTGTTCTAAATTGCAAGAGCTACCGAAACATTAGGTGGTAAGCCTAGGCATCATGCCTATGATTGTATAGTGCCCATCAAGAATAAACACCTAAAAGATGGTGAGAGTACCAGCAGACACAGCAGAAATTAAATATAAAAAAATTTGAAAGCTGAGACAAGGATACAATAATTGGATAAAATCTCATAGGTACACTTTGGTGCAGTGTTAACATGCTAAGTACCATTTTGAAGAAAAACATCTACCGTCTGGACCCTAATTAGATTCCCACATACTCATACACAAGGCAGCATGCAGGCAAATCAGATTGCATGTTTTGATTGGGAAGTGTATTTTGCAAACTTATACAAAGCACCTGTAAGGTAAGCCAAAAAACAGAGTCGTCAAAAATCAATCCAGTGAGCCAACAAAAAAAGTGCATGAGAAGGAAGAAAAAAAGAACAATTTGTTACATGCAACCACGGTCCTGAACAACTCAGAAATCATTCTTGGTGTCATCATTAAATGGCGGACTATAAGGCAGTGTGTGATGTCACAGCTCTAACAATGTTGCAAGATGCATGTTAATTCACATTCACTGATTTGGAAAGTGTCTGCTCTCTCATATATAATCTATTCACTTCCTGACCCTATTGGCCTTTTCCTGTCCTCTTGACCTGTCTACTGACCTCCTCATGACAATAATCTAACCATCAGGTCATCCAACCTCTCTGTTCCTAATTGGACAATATAATTCTAACATTTTGCAACATACAAATTAGCTTCCCATTGTTTGTCCCACCTTCAGTGTTTCTTGATTAGTTTCTTCCCCAATCAAATTGTGGAGTGTAAACAGTGTGGCAACTAAAATAATTACTTCAACACTTTCTCATGAGACCCGAATGTTGGCACCATCTGACCATTCTCATCCTTGTGATTGTACAACTGACATCTCTTTGGAAACATGTTTCACCTTTAAAATACATGTCCTTCCTTTCTCATGGTGGGCATACATTACTTCATGGGGCTTATTTCTTGGCCCTCTGCTCTGAAACAATATGCAGGCCTGTAATGTGCATTTATGTGTGGGTGAGTGTGAGTGGGTGCTGAGTGGGTACTGGCTCTTACGAGTATACAAGGTTTGGAGAGGTAACAGAAGATTTAATATACCCCCCACCCTTTCCTGACCCCCTACTATATTTCCGGCAGTGATCAAGTGCAATCTTGCTTCTATGGCCATGAATACTTTTTTCTCATATTTTTTATCGAAGTATCCATGTGGTTTTGTACTTGCAACTGTAATCTTAGGTGGGTATGTTTCGCAAGGGGGCAGTGTGTGTCTTCTGCCTGATCAGCTTCGAATGGTGCTCATCCCAGTGCTCTACCTTTTTTCTCACCTAACTGTGGCCTTCATCTTGTTAATTTTTAAGTGATGTGTAAAAACACTGTTGTATTGTTCACTCGTGTACGGCTTGGAAACCTGCTGCATCCCCTGTTTCTAGCCAATCCCTGTGCAGCTTTTTGCATCTTTACTCAAGGGGTCTGATCTTGTCTCTTGCAGCACCTGAAAAAAGCACAAATAAAGTGTATCTTCCACTGGAGGTGTAAATGTTTATCTGCAGCCTAGTTTTATAACTACTGTGAAACACTGTTTTTCAAAATGCGTTTTTTATTTTGGCAAGGTACAAACTCCAGCTGCTTCATGCTGGCTAAGCAATGTGCATTTCTGCATGTTCCTTCCTATAATTCTATGACTTCTATTTATTATATTTCCCTGCATAATATTTCCACTATAGTAAGTGCCAAGTGTAGCCTATTTCTACTGTGCTACTATGTACTTGTCAACCTTTATGTTACTCTACACGTTGCACACTTTCAATATATTAGATGCTTTAGGTTAATGGACTGCTCTCTGAAATCATGTCTAATGCTATAGATTCCCTTAGCTTGTACCTTTGCTCATGTTTGGGGCTGTGCACTTGCATCCCAACATGCCCATCACTGCTGACCTCATGAAAACAGAAGATATACCCTGGACCCTAGTTATTGAAGTGGAACGTAGAAGGATTTTCATTGGCAAGGCCTGTACGTTCAGAGCACATGGCCCAAATGGTTTGAGCAATGTGTTCTTTAAGCAAGCACCAGATATATGCGCAAACTTACTCTTTATATTATTCAAAGAAATAATTGTTAAAAGGAAAACACCAGATTTTTGGACATGATCTCATATAATACCTATCTATAAAAAGAGAGACAAAAAGCAACCAAATAGCTATCGCACCATCGCGTTGCTGGACGCGGACAGCAAATTGGTTGTAGCAGTCTTACTGACTGAGCTGGAAACTTGGGCAATGAAGTCGGGGCACCTGGACAAACTCCAAAGTGGCTTTAGAAAGGGCCAAAGTACATCACATAAAGGCTTTATAATTCAGGCCCAGGCTCATCCTGAAAACCAAAGCCAAGGACAGTCATTATATGTCGCTTGTATACATGTATTCATGTCTGTTGGCATGGTAAATCATGATAAGCTGTGGTGGAAGCTGAGAAAGTGTGGTCTAAGCGAGGGCTTGTTGAATATCTTAAGTCATTTACATCCAGATAATAGTTGAAGGTTGTGTTGAACATGCAGGGGGTAACCAGTAACGAAATAAAATGTGCATACTGGCCCCCTGCTTGTTCAACCTACATACTTCAGACTTCAGACTTGGGGGATGACTTGTCATGGGTTGCATGTGTATCCTCGAAAATATGAAGTTCCAAACTATTCTTGCTAGCATATCTGATCAATGCCCTTTTACTCGATTTAAAATGGATAAAACACAAATTATAAGTTTTGGTAGCAAAAGGCCAAAAATCTATGGTTTTAGCTGGTTTGCAGATGGAAGGGAATTGGAAAATACAAATGAGTTGAAGCATGTGGGATTCCAACTACGGTCACATCCAATTACGGAGGCTACCATTGTAGATGTGATAACTAAAACTAAAACCTACAAAGCTCAAATGAAGCAAATTAGTTGTAGTTATTGCCATTTCACAATTTCACCATTATTAAATTTTTTGCGTGTGAAAGGTTGTCCCTTTCCAGGGGTCCTCAAAGTTTATATGCTAAACTAATGCACATAAATAAACAAAATAAAACATATATGCCTCCATGTGTTACCGGGCAGGTGTCGGACCTGAGCACAGGTCAGGAATGTCATCACAAGTCTATCCTTTGGGACCTCGGCATCTGATGTTGGCACAATTCTTTACAAGCATAGCTCCACGGATGTGTCTTGCTGCAAGCTGTGGGAAGTGATGGAGTCCCATGTAGGGCTGTGACAGTGCCTTCCCTCTCCTTGTCCCCAGACACATTGTTGTTCTCTGTCGCTGTTGTGGAATATTTGTCCCCAAAGATGGATTATTCTGAGAACTGCCACGCATTCACATGCCGTTTGGCGGCTCCCTGTTGCTCATGTAGAGTGGCATTAATGTGCTTATTTGCCCACATGCTGAGGTATGCAGGGTGACTGTCAAACTATTGCTAACTCTTTGATGAAATGTTTGAGATTGATTTGCAATAAAGTGTACAGTCGCCCCTGGAGCAGTCTGTGTGTCATACCTGGTGTGTGTTGCTCATGCTGCTTCTCTTGCGCACACATGGCTACTTGCTGCTTCACTCACTGCATGCTGAGTGGCTATGCAGGAGTGGTGGGTGCATGCGAGGTGTGGGGAGATGTGTTCATGCAGGAGTCATGTTGTAATCTACTGCTTGATGTGTCATGGAGCTTTCTGACAGTTCGTCTGGGGTGGTGTGCTACAACTGTTGAGGTAGGTGCACTGATGTTCACACTACTGATGTCATTTACATGAGCTTTCATGATGGGCTGAGCGACTGGTGAGGTAGGTGCACTGATGTTTACACTACTGATGTCATGTTTATGGGCTGTCATGTTGGGCTGAGTGATGTTGGAGGTATACTATTACGGAGTGGAGTCATCTGCAGTGAGTTGGCGTGGTGTAGTACATTCTCATGTGGGTGAGGTGGAGTCATTGCCATCGGGTGGGCGGACTTTGCTAGTGTGTCAAGATTTCTCCAGGTGGTGCCCTCTCCCCCTGATCTCTAATACACCTGGTCTCTAATGCAAGGCAGTCTGGTATGCAGTGTGCATCAGCATTTGAAGTTCTCCACCAACCCCACTTTCAGTGCACTGGAGTGCAGCGTTGTAGTGGCATCATGGGTAGTGCATATGCTGTGGTTGCATTGGTTGGTAGCTACTCACATTCATCTAGTTGTGGCCTGTGGTCACGGGCCTCACATCAATTGGGCATTCTCTGGAGGATCCTTGGTGATATGCTTCTGTAATCCACACACCTCCCACTCGTTCGTCCCCTCCTCTACCCCACTTTCGGAGATGGTATGTCTGCCTCAAAACCCTGTACTTGGTGGGACAAGTGCATCTCGTTGTGTGCTTGGTGTCACCCCACAGGTAAACGTTCTGTCATGTGGGCATCCCAAGGTCCAGGCAAGGTCCAGGCACACAGTGTTTCAGGTGTCCATTGTGCTCTTTTGGTTGACTGATGTTCCACCGGGGGATGGTGTATACTCCATTTCACGCACGGCCTGCCAAGTTGGCCAATTTGTACATGTTGGACCTCCAGTGTGGGGTAATGGTGACAACCGTGGCTAGTCTTCAGACTCTGTGGGACTTTACTGTATTTGTGTCAATTTGTGCGCAATTGCTCATTGTTGTGGATGTAGCATGCAGATGACTGGTAGTGTTTGTTATGTCATGAAGGGCAGGTGTGTGGTGGTGTGGGTGTATGTGTGGATGCTGATGCTGGATCCGGTGGTGCTGACGAGCACATGGTGGTTTGAGTGCATCTGTATGCAATGGAATTGCTGTTGATCCCTGCTTGCTCCATGTTCACTCCTTATGGGATTAATGGTGTGGCGGAATGGTTGTATGTATCGGTTCATTGCATTTTTGTGCAATACGAGATGTGTCTGTGGAGGTGTGCATGTTTCCTATGTGCTGACACGGCCAGACATTTGTTTCCTTCGGAGTCTCAGGCAGGTGAGTGAGTGCAGGCCATGCCTGGCACTTGTCACCTTTTCATCATGGGCACCGTCTTGTGTACAATCAGTGTTATTTCTGGCAGCATGATGCTCTTGTGAAGGAGATGTTATCCCACCACTCCCTCCCTCATGCTGCTGTCTCACTGGGCTCCCCTTGGTTGAAGGCCTGGCTTGTGGCTCTGGCCTGAGGTCAAGTACTAGGTCTACTTTTATACCTTTGCCCACTGCGATGTTAAGCAAGATGCAACAGACATGCATGATGTCACAGACAATGTGTGGCCTGTACAGCAGAGCACCCCCCGAGTGATCCAGGCATCTAAATCATGACTTCAGGAGTCCTATGGACTTTGCAACGATGTGCTGTATTGTACCTGCACCCCAGATGAGTATGCTAGTGCCAGGGAAAGCCTAAGAGCATTGTGCAGAGCATGGATACCATGAAAAGGAACACCGGCATGGGATGAGGCAGTGGCAGAGGAAGAAGAGCGTAAAAGGTTGGGCAAATTACAATATTCGTTACTTAAGTAATGCAAGGGGGGAATGTATGGGAGGAAAGGTCTTTTCGGCCCCCTCCCCTCCATTCCCATCCACTTGCACACAATGCTCGTCCCACGGCGGCCCATGCGCCTGTGGCCAGAGGTGCCGGGCAAGCCATGGAACGACACAAATGGATGCAACGTTCAATCAGAGGGCCGATTACTGACTCTATTTTTTACTAAACCCCACCTCCATTTTGTACATGCCAAAGCAAGCCTCATTGCAAGGCCAGCCTGCAGGCCTGCAGATCTCTCGAGGGGCCGCGCACAGATAGCCAGGTACTTCCCCAACCTCCTCCCCTCTGTGTCCCTGCAGCAGCCCTGTTCTCACGGGAGACTGGGCACAAACCGTTTCAAGTCAAACACTGTATCTCTCGCCTTCCTCCTTCCATCACTGACCTGTGAGTGACCGGGACCTTTAAGATATATATTGTGTATAACCCTCCAACCTCACACCTCTTTTGATGTAGAAGATGCATGCCACATGGCTGTGTGCTACCCTGTTTCACCCACCATGCTAATCCCCTCTGTAAGGCCATAAATCCCCTCCTGTGTTTCTGTATAAGGGGGCTGTATCTATGAGATGATACAGAACGATCAATAATTAACAAATTTAAATCAATTGCAATGAGTATGATACACGATCCCCACGTCGGTGTCTTATAATGTTGGTCACATATTGCTCACGACCAAAGATCCCCCGCAAATGTACGACAGGTGAGGTGATTTGCTTTTTTTATGATGTAACATGTATGGTCCGCATACTCACTGGTGTCTCAATACTATGCTTACTTGCAAATGTATTCAAATGGTATATTATTGTCATGCATACAGTATAAATGAATAGGCCATGAGGCTAATGTATATAATGCTATTCTGTAGCACAGTGACCCTGGTAAATGTGAAAGACATAGCCCACAATATAATCAGAACTTGCTTATTAATTGTTGTAAATGATGCGACAGCAAACATGTTTTGACCATTTTTGAATGGTTTATGTATAATCCCACTAATATAACTGGGCCAAACTTGACAGGCCACAGGGCCTTCTCTCCCGACCCCAGCAGCGCTGCGCCCAGGGGGTGCATATCCCCACCTGTTCTCTCCTTCCTACCAACAGGGCTGCAGCCAGAGGCCCTTGTCTTACTAATGCATTAATGCAACACATGTAACCTCTCACCCTTCGGCTGAGCCCACACCGAGCATTCACCACCCTTCTCCCTGACACACGATGTCTCCACAAACATGCCTTACACCCATAGACTTTATTTAAAGAAATATAGGCTACAAGCTTCCTCACCCCAAAGTCTTTTGATGTAACAGTTACATGCCCCTCATCTGTGTGCCATCCCAGCTCACCACAGACTACTAATCCAATGTTTGGCAATATATTCTCTTCATACTAACAAACAATAAACAATTCTGTCATGGGATCTAAGGGAATGTTTGATGAATGTGCCAATGAAATATTGTGAATAGATTAGGCACCTGGACCCATGTAGTCTCACCTTTATCGTCCAGGTCAAATGTCTAGTAATATAATTCTTATATATCAAAACATATAAATAATGTTCAAGATATGTGTGGCCACAAGGGCAAATGTCAGATAGTCTATATCTTCATGATTTGGACATCGCCTGACCCTACACCCCACCCAGATGAGCCCAGCTGACCCACGTGCTCCACAAAGTAATCAGTTCTATGCCAGCCAATCCAGGAGCACCACCCCACAGCATGGATACAGTCCTGTCCCCTTCATCCAATGACTGCAATTCAATGTATCCCCTATAGCACACGTCATAGATGACGTGATTTTGTAATACAATATGCATTTTCTGATGTTTGGGCAGAGCGCTCTCGGAGTTTGGTGAGTTCTCTGCTTGCCCTATTTTGATTTTAGATAAAATAGACTTTACTTTCAACCGCACTTGGTCTCATTCTCTCCTGTGGTGTGTCCATTATTGACTCTCATTGGGGAGTTTTGATTGCATTTTGGGGGACTCTCACTTTCATTTGGTGACCCCGGGACATGATTTCGTCCTTCTGTTCCTTCTGGCATGAGACATCCCTGGCCACAGCGGAGACCAAGGGCATGCCCCCTTAAAAGAGCTGCCGTACGGTTACCGGTACACCTAGACGTGCGCACGCAATAGGGCGTGATGGAATGGGTCCCGGCTTTGCAAAAACCCACCGTACCGCTTGCCGGAGCAATGTGCAGCCATTGAGTGTGGGGCAGCGCCTTGATAGACCAGGTCCAGAGGGTCTCGGATCAAGATGGACACGTGAGTATCAAGTGCGAGCGACATTAAAAGGAAGTAGGGGAAGAATGGAAAAGTAGTGTTAGGAGCAAGATAAAGTGAAGGGAAGCTAGAGGGGAGAAAAGTTCATATAATAGAGGGAGAATTAGTGGGCTTAATCTATTCTTTTTCTTTCTGCATATGGCTATTAGGACAGTTAAGGAGATTACAAGGTGAAAAAGGATACAGGAACCTAGCTCTGCAAGGGGGTGGAAGGCAGCGCCGCATACTGCTATCTAATCTAGTACTGGGTATAACGTGGAAACAGTAGGAGTCTTATATAAAGGGAAGACTCGGAGTAGTATTCAGAAACGCTTCATCCTTTTCTTTTTTCTTTGGTAAGGGGGTAGTGCGTAAGGGATTAAGGCAGGGAACGGGCTGGCATATCAAGGCAAATAATTGTAGGGGTAAAGGGGGACAGGAAGTGAGGATTTATGTCAAGTGTTACATGTGATATGTTTAATGGTTGCTATCGTGCAATCGTCCTATTATGTATGTTGTGTATAATGTACATGGATAAGCAATGACAAAAAGCAGTATTGCATAATTGTTTTTACACACTATGTCAAAGTAAGTGTGACAGATTGTAGACGACCGAATACAGTGTCACGGAGGTGACATATGAAGAAGTGAAGTATTGAAGTATTGTGAATTGAATTACTGTTATACTGACTCACAAGGTTGGGAAGGCATTGTTAAGACACAAAGGGTGCGGAGACACCGTTGTCACATATTTGCCCAAGTCTGCCAGGATATGCAGATATGATCACCAAGTACTATGATCAGTGGAGTTGAAAAGGGAAGGTTTACCCCAGGTATGGCCCAAAGGAGGGTCGTTCGATAAGAATGTCCTCGACATAGCAGCCACCTGCTTTTTTGTGAAGTACAAAGGCAAACAATTGCAGAATAAATGAGAAATATTAGACTTGTGGAGGCTCTTCGAGAAAGTACCTCCAAGCAAGGTAAAGGAACAGAGCAAGGAACAGAGCACATCTCCCCTGGCAGCAAATAGTAGTGGAATGGATGGGGAAGAGAAGGAGGGTAAAATAGAGGTCTCATGACATGACTATATCCCCTCCTGCCAAAGCCAGTAGCAGCAGAAGGGTATAGTGACCCAGTCTATGTGTCAAAACCCATATCCCCCTCAGGACCCCAACCAACAGCCCCAGCACCACCCACATATGAGTGTCCAAGAAGAAGTGGACATGTGATTACCCGAGCAATGGATATCGAAAAGTTCACGCAAGATTTAGACTCACGATTAACAATGGCCCAGATATAATTATCACAATAAAGAGATATATGTGAACAAGGAAGCTCCGGTACCCCCAGAGCAGAACAAACACAGATATCAGAGCCACTTGAGAGGTCAACAGAGGAGGGGTGGAAGAAGGGAGAAATATTGTTCCGAAAATAATGATACACCCACGAGAATAATAGAAATAGATCAAGCTGTCAGTGAGGTGGGTGTGGAAGGGGGGACATGGCATCGGATAGAGAGGAGGAATATTGGTGCGACATAGAAGAGTAAGAAGAAGAAGAGAGAAGGTTGGGGTGTGCAACAGGTGGGGTGGTGGCAGGAATAGAACAAACTCCCTTGGGGAGGGTGAAGGAAGAAGAATGAAATGGAAGGTTGAGGAAAAGGATGTGACGAATGGCGGTGTTGGGGAAAAAGGGAGCAAAGGTGAGTACAGGGAATTTAAAAAGGAACAAGTTACAATTGCCATTAATACATAGACGGGGAGGAAGACCCAATTATATACCCTGGGCCCAGATGGATAAAGCAAATATACTAAAAACTGTACCCCCGCTCTCGGGAGGGGCAAGTAAGTGGATATATGCATTTGAGAAAAACACTGCTGGGGTTCTCTTGGCGGTAGGTGATGTTATGTTATGTTATGTTATTTTGCACTTATATAGCGCCTTATATACCATTGGTATGGTCTGAAGGCGCTGGTAGGTTGAACACCCTGGGGAACCGAAGTCCTGGTCAGTAGAGGGAGTAGAGAGAGTCAAAAGTGCGTGTGCGCACCAGGTATGTGTGCAGCTGGTGCGGAATTCCTGTGGCAGCTGCTTCCTAGGGGTAGGTGTGGTGGCTGATAGATCAGGAGTATGTGTTCGATCTGGCCGGAATTATCCAGACCGAGAGTGGCAGCATTAGGCCTGAGGAGAACGCTTGGCTGGGGGTGTGAGACCAGCAATGTTTGCTTAGAGTGATGGGGAGTGAGCGGCAGATGTTGATATGAGAACAGTTATACCAAATGGTGTCATAGTATCTCTGTGTTCTAGTTGAATGGTGGTGTAAGGAGAGAGTAAGCGTGGGGTGTGATAAGAGGTATGCATCCACACTCAGCGCCTCTCCACACTCAGAGGCTCTCCACACTCAGCCTCTCCACACTCAGCCTCTCCACACTCAGCCTCTCTCCACACTCAGCCGCTCTGCTCGTTCTTCCCCTCTGTACTCTCTTCCGCTCTGCAGGCTCCTCCGTTCTCCACTCTCATACTCTCTTCCATTCTCTTCACTCATCATTTCCCCATGCCCCTCTGCTCTCCATACTCAGCTGCTCTCCACATTTAACCATTCTCTATACTCGTCCGCCCTCCCCACTCATTCGCTCTCGGTACTCGTCGGTTCTCTACACTCATCCGCCCTTCATACTCATCGGCTCTCCATATTCATCCGCCAACCGCATTAATCCTCTACACTCGTCCACACTTATCAGCTCTCAACACTCATCCGTTTTCCAGACTCATCTGTTCTTCGCACTCATCCGTTCTTTGTACTCATCCGTTCTCTACACTCATCTGCCCTCTACACTCATCCGTTCTCCACACTCATCTGTCCTCTACACACATCCGTTCTCCACACTCATCTGCCCTCTATACTCATCGGTCCTCCACACTCATCCGCCAACCGCCTTAATCCTCTACATTTGTCCACATTCGTCCGTTATACAGCCTCTTCTGCTATACAGACTCTTCCTCTCTCCACACTCTTCCACTCTCCACACTCTTCCGCTCTCCACGCTCTTCCGCTCTCCACGCTCTTCCGCTCTCCACACTCTTCCGCACTCCACACTCTTCCGCTCTCCACACTCATCGGCCAACCGCATCAGTCCTCTACATTCGTCCACACTCATCCGCTCTCCACACTCATCCACTCTCCAGACTCATCCGCTCTCCACACTCATCCGCTCTCCACACTCATCCGCTCTCCACACTCATCTGCTCTCAGCACTCATCCCCCCTCCATACTCATTGGCCCTCCACACTCATCCGCCCTCCACACTCATTGGCCAATTACAATAATCCTCTATACTTGTCCACATTAATCCGCTCTACACAGTCTTCCGCTCTATACACTCATCTGCTCCATACACTCATCTGTTTTCCAGACTCATCCGCTCTCCATACTCATTTGCTCTCCATACTCATATGCTCTCCACACTCATCCGCCCTCCACACTCATCCGCCCTCCACACTCATCCGCCCTCCACACTCATTCGCCCTCCACACTCATCGGCCCTACACACTCATCGGCCCTACACACTCATCGGTCCTACACACTCATGGGTCCTACACACTCATCCGCCAACTGCATTAATCCTCTACATTCGTTCCTACTCATCTGCTCTACACACTTATCCGCTCTACGCACTCGTCCGCTCTACGCACTCATCCACTCTACGCACTCATCCACTCTACGCACTCATCCACTCTCAGCGCTCATCCGCTCTCAGCGCTCATCCGCTCTCAGCGCTCATCCGCTCTCAGCGCTCATCATTACATTGCTCGTTTAGTAGTGTTTGTCTTTATAGTTTACATTCGCGATTGTTTAGCTGTAAATTTCTTGCATCAGGTCGATTGCTGGGTCGGTGTTATTGTGATGAAGCTAGTTTGGAACCGTTTAGTCTTAGGGGAAGAGCCAGGTTTTCAGTAGTTTGCGGAAGGCCGTTAAGTCTTCAGTTAGGCGGATGTGGGATGGGAGCGAGTTCCACACGGTTGGGGCAAGGGCAGAGAATGATGATCCGCCTAACCTGATTGAGTTTGTCTTAGGTATTACTAGGAGGCCGGCTGAGCTTGATCTTAGGGTGCGAGTGGGGTGGTAAGGTATTAGCTTGTCTTGAAGATATTGAGGTCCAGTTTTATGCAGTGCTCGATGGGAGAGGCATAAGGTTTTGAAAACCACCCTACGGGCTACTGGAAGCCAGTGCAGTGTCTTAAGGGCTGGGGATACGTGGTCTCTTGGGCTAAGCGTAAGTAGCATTTTGGCTGCCGCGTTTTGTGCTCTTTGGAGTTTATTTAGTTGATAGGTATGAATTCCGAGCTATAGGGGGTTTCCATAGTCGAGTCTTGATATGACGATTGATTGAACTGCAGAGACTCTGTTGGGAAATGAGAGGTATGGAAGGATGCGCCTAAGGTTTTTGAGGTGGTAGTGGCAGGATTTTGAGACATTGTTGACTTGGCGCGAGAGTGTTAGGTCAGAGTCCAGGGTGCATCCAAGATTTTTCACTGTGTTGGAGGGTGTCGGTGAGTTGCCCATGGCGGGTGGCCAGGGTAGTGGGTACGGAAGAAGGTCGGAGTTGCCGCAGACCATGATTTCTGTTTTGGAGGGGTTTAAAAGGAGGTGGCGTTGGGTCATCCAGAGTTCTATGTTAAGGAGGCAGGATGCCAGGTCAGGTTGGGAATTGGGTTTTGAGTTCAGGAGTTTTAGAATTAGTTGAGTGTCGTCGGCGTAGTTGTAACACAGGATATTGTGAGAACGAATTATTGGTGGGAGGGTGATCAGGTAGAGGTTGAACAGGAGGGCGGATAGACATGCCCCTTGTGGGACTCCCGTGTCGACTGGTCGGGCTTGTGAGGTAAAGCTGGAGAGTGTCGTTATTTTGTGCCTATCTTTGAGGAATGAAGCAATCCATTTAAGGGCGGTTCACGAATTCCTAGGGAGTGGAGGGGGTCTAGGAGGATTGAGTGATTGATCGTGTCAAAGGCGGCCGATAGGTCGAGGAGGATTAGTGCGGCGCATCCCGCGGAGTCTGCTGTCATTTTAAGGTCATCCCAGATCGAGGTTAGGGTGGTTTCAGTTCCGTGACGTGATCTGAAGCCTGATTGGGCGGGGTCTAGAAGGTTGTTGGTTTGGACAAAGGCATTTAGTTGGGAGTAGGCGGTTCGGTCAATGAGTTTCGCAAGAAACCTGGTGTTTGAGATTGGGCGGTAGTTTTTGGGCTCGAGAGGGTCGAGCGAAGGTTTTTTAATTAGAGGTTTGACGTGCACTATTTTGAATGCATCGGGAAAGATACCGGAGGAGAGGGAGGAATTTATGATAGATCTTGCATGTTCGCCTGCGCAGGTGGAAGCAAAAATGTCTTTAAGGGTTGAGGCAGGGCAAGGGTCCAGTGGTGATCCAGATGGTTTGCGAGCAGATAGAAGTTTGAGAAATTGTTCTGGTGATATTGGACTAAAGGATTCAAACGTTGGTTGCGTAGAGGTCGCGGGTGAAGGGCTGGCCGGTACGGGCAGAGGGTTGCTTGGAGGCTGTAGTAGAGCTAGTTTGGTATTTGGAGTTTTTGTTCTTTCAATAGCCGTGTTGTAAAAGTGGAGGGAGAGTGAGTCGCAGAGTGATTGTGAGGGGGTCGGGACGGTTGTGTTACAAGCTGGATTGGTGAATTCTGAGATGATTTTGTGGAGTTCTTTGCTTGGGTTTTTGCAGTTTATGATTCGGGAGTTGTAGTGGGCTTTTTTTGCTTTCCGAATTTCGGCCTTGTATTGATATAGGTGTCGGGCCAAGGTGGTCCTGCTCTCGTGGGTTTTCTCTTTCTGCCATTTGCGTTCAAGGTATTTGTAAATTCGTTTAGTGGTCTTCAACTCAGGGGTGAACCATCTGGGGAAAGGGCCACGGCGGGTTGATGGTTTACACGGGGGGGTGAGTTGCAGAAGAGATGCATTGAGCCATGAGTCAAAGGCCTCAGGGGTTAGTTGGTTATTGGGATGGCTGTTGGGTGGTGGAGATTGGAGGAGTGCTTCGGCTAGGTCTGGGGTGATCATTAGTTTTTTCCAGCATTTGCGTAAATTCGGAGGTTCGGATGCGAGTACGGGAAGGGGGTTGGGTGAGTGGATGGCGAACGAGAGTATGAAGTGAGCGGACCAGATGACTGGGGTGGGGGGCTTTAAATGAATCAGGGTGTTGGAGCTAAAGATGGCATCTATGGTGTGTCCTTTGTAGTGGGTCGGGCCGTTTATGTGGGGTTGGAGATTAATTGCATCTAAACCGTCAACCAGGGAGTGTGTCATAGGGTTGATGGGGTTGTCGAGCCATATGTTGAAGTCACCAAGGAGGGTGAGGTTGGGATGGTTTAGTTGGAGAGTGGCGATGGAATCGCAAAGGTTGTTTGCGAATTGTCTATCGTAGCCAGGGGGCCTGTAGATTATTAGGAAGCTGTGTGAGAGCGATGGGGAGAGGGAGAGTTTAAGGAGGAGAGATTCGCAGGATGGGATGGAGGGTTGGTTGTCTATGATTGAGGCGCGGAAGAGAGATTTGAAGACGAATGCTACCCCACCTCCTCTGGACGGACGGTTCAGTGGGAAGAGGGAGTAGTCAGGGGGAAAGGCTTCACTAGCGATTGGGACAAAGTCATCGGAGAACCAGGTTTCAGTGATGAAAACTAGGTCAGGTTTGGCAGAGGCGAGGAGGTCATAGATGGAATGTCTGTTTTTTTCTACGGAACGGGCGTTAAATAGGATACAGTTCACATCGGCAGGCAAGGTAGGTCTCGGTGCTGGAGCGGGTTGAGGCGGTGGCGGAGGGAGTGGAACGGGGGGTAAGGTGGGTGATGCTATAAGGGAATAGTGGGCGAGAGGAAAAACTGGCAGGTTTCAGATGGGGCTGGGTGGATGGGTGTGATAGGATGATCGGGTTTGGGTTGGGGGATTTGAGGGAGTGGAGTGGGCGGTTGGGAGTTTCAGTTGCAGTTGCTGAGAAATCGAGGGAGAGGGGTTTCAGGAGGGGGGAGGCCATGGGGGAAGGCGGAGATTGCGGGAGAGAGGTGGTGGGTAGAGACAGGGGAGGCGAGGAGTGCTGAGAGATTGATGGGGACCAGGAGCGTTTCCTCTTTAGTTTCTTTGCTGCGACTGGTGTGTGGGACAGGGTAAGGGGGACAGAGGGGGAGAGGGAAGCAGCTTCGGTTTGTGCCAGGGCTAGCCGCGCAGTTATTAGGGAGGGGAAAGAGTGCGGTCGGGGGTGGAAGGTGGTAGGGGTATGAGGGCAAGGCTGTGGGTGTGTGATTTCGGGGTGGGGTGTGACAGGTCTGATAGTGAGGGGAGGAGGTATGGGCAATGCTGGCGGGTCGGTGGTGGGGTTCAGGGGATGAATGATCTTAGGGTGAATGACTCGCCATCGTGCTCCTCTGGCTTGGTGTTTGGAGAGGGTAGTGGAAGCGAGTGTGGAGGAGGGGTGATTTGGGACGGAGGGGGCGGGAGTGAAGGCAGGTCGGAGAGTGGGGGTGGTCCACAGGGCTCGTTTCTGAGAAACTCTGGTGGGGTGGGTGCGCTCATGATTGGTGTGGACTTTTAGGTTGATTTTAGGAGCGTTTCCTTATTGTAGTTATAGGATCGGGGTGTCACGCCTTTAGGTACACTTCTAGGCTCAACAGGTCAGAGACGAAATTAGGCTATTTGAAGCTCTCTAGATGCAATTTGCCGGCAGAGATGATATAAGTTTAGTAGGTTACCTTTCTGAGTTCACCTGTATTCGGTCAGTTTCTAGATTCAATTTACCTAGAGAGGGTGTTAGATTATTAGTCATCGTTTTAGATTCTACATTACACAGCTAAGCTGTTAGTTATCTTAAAGGAATTGAGCAGGTGGAAGTACTTCTTCCAATTCACCTTTATACAGGGAGGGTATTAGGTATGCATCTAAATCAACTTTGTATCAGAATCTTAGTTGCCGTCTAGATTCTACATTACACAGCTATACTGTTAGTTATATTAATGTAATGTATTAATGTACATTCCTAATGTAAATGCGGTTAGGAATATTCTAAATTCAGCTTTCTCAGAGTGGCTATTGGTCACAACATCTAAATGCAGTTGGGTACACTTCTAAGTTAAACTTTCTCAGAGAGGCTATTGGGTGCAATTTTTAAATGCAATTGGGCACATAACTAATTCCAACTTTCTCAGAGAGGCTATTGGTCACAGCTTCTAACTGCAATTGGGCACACTTCAAATGCAATTGGGTACCCTTCTAAATGCAAATAGGTACACTTCTAAAATCAACTTTTCTCAGGAAGGCTAATGGGTGCAATTTCTAGAATGCAATTGGGAGTAACTTCTAATGCAATTGGATACACTTCTAAATTCAACTTTTCTCAGAGGGGATATTGGGCGCAACTTCTAAATGCAATTGGGAACACTTCTAGATTCAACTTTTCTCAGAGAGGCTATTGGGCACAACTTCTAAATGCAATTGGGAATACTTCTAGATTCAATTTTCTCAGAGAAGCTATTGGGCGCAACTTCTAAAAACAATTGGGTACACTTCTAAATGCAATTGGGTACACTTCTAAATGCAATTGGGAACACTTCTAGATTCAACTTTTCTCAGAGAGGCTATTGGGCGAAACTTCTAAAAACAATTGGGAGTAAATTCTAATGCAATTGGATACACTTCTAAATTCAACTTTTCTCAGAGAGTCTAATGGGTGCAATTTCTAGAATGCAATTGGGCGCAACTTCTAAATGCAATTGGGATCACTTCTAGATTCAACTTTTCTCAGAGAGGCTATTGGGCGCAACTTCTAAATGCAATTGGGAAGACTTCTAGATTCAACTTTTCTCAGAGAGGCTATTGGGCACAACTTCTAAATGCAATTGGGAATACTTCTAGATTCAATTTTCTCAGAGAAGCTATTGGGCGCAACTTCTAAAAACAATTGGGTACACTTCTAAATGCAATTGGGTACACTTCTAAATGCAATTGGGAACACTTCTAGATTCAACTTTTCTCAGAGAGGCTATTGGGCGCAACTTCTAAAAACAATTGGGAGTAACTTCTAATGCAATTGGATACACTTCTAAATTCAACTTTTCTCAGAGGGGCTAATGGGTGCAATTTCTAAATGCAATTGGGCGCAACTTCTAAATGCAATTGGGAACACTTCTAGATTCAACCTTTCTCAGAGAGGTTATTGGGCGCAACCTCTAAATGCAATTGGGAACACTTCTAGATTCAACTTTTCTCAGAGAGGCTATTGGGCGCAACTTCTAAATGCAATTGGGAACACTTCTAGATTCAACTTTTCTCAGAGAGGCTATTGGGCGCAACTTCTAAATGCAATTGGGAACACTTCTAGATGCAATTGGGTACACTTCTAAATTAAACTTTTCTCACAGAGGCTATTGGTCACAACTTCTAGGTGCAATTGGGTACCTTTCTAAATTCAACTTTTCTCAGAGAGGCTATTGGGCGCAACTTCAAATGCAATTGGGAACACTTCTAGATGCAATTGGGTACACTTCTAAATTAAACTTTTCCCACAGAGGCTATTGGTCACAACTTCTAGGTGCAATTGGGTACATTTCTAAATTCAACTTTTCTCAGAGAGGCTATTGGTCACAACTTCTAGGTGCAATTGGGTACATTTCTAAATTCAACTTTTCTCAGAGAGGCTATTGGTCACAACTTCTAGGTGCAATTGGGTACATTTCTAAATTCAACTTTTCTCAGAGAGGCTATTGGTCACAACTTCTAGGTGCAATTGGATACACTTCTAAATTCAACTTTTCTCACAGAGGCTATTGGGCGCAACTTCGAATGCAATTGGGAATACTTCTAGATGCAATTGGGGATACTTTTCACATGCTAAGGGGAGAGTTACTGAGTGAAACTATAATGGGTTTACTTTGTTGATGCTGCGTTAGAAGAGTGGTAGGGTAGTCTGGCCTGAAGTAGTTGCTTCTGGCCCTGCCCTTGCCACACTTACTTGTTGTTGGCTTCTTGCTTCTCCTGCGGATACCTGCAGATACGATCTGTGGTCATCCCTGACAGAGTCGTCCTTTGCCTCAGGTCCTTAGCCGCAGGGCTGCACGGGCAGAGGGCTGCCCTGGGAGGTGCAGTAATGGCCTGGGTGCAAAGGCCGGGTGGCCAATCAGAGGATGGTGGGCGGGTCGGGAGGCGGGCTACAGGGGAACCAGGAAGCGGGGATTGTTTGCGGGCTGCGGGAGGGAGACGGATCGAGGGAGGAGGGATGGATACGCTGCAAGAGGGGTCAGGGCACACACGGGTGCTTGAAAAGGTGCGCAAATGGGGGGGGCACTCACCAGTGGAATCCAGAGCACAAATGCGGCTCTGGGAAGACCGCGGGTCGATAGACTCTCCGCTACAGGCCGGGAGGCCAATCAGAGGATGGTGGGCGTGTCGGGAGGCGGGCTACAGGGGAACCAGGAAGCGGGGATTGTTTGTGGGCTGCGGGAGGGAGACGGATCGAGGGAGGAGGGATGGATACGCTGCAAGAGGGGTCAGGGCTCACACGGGTGCTTGAAAAGGCGCGCAAATGGGGGGGCACTCACCAGTGGAATCCGGAGCACAAATGCGGCTCTGGGAAGGCCGCGGGTCGATAGACTCTCCGCTACAGGCCGGGAGGCCAATCAGAGGATGGTGGGCGGGTCGGGAGGCGGGCTACAGGGGAACCAGGAAGCGGGGATTGTTCGCGGGCTGCGAGAGGGAGACGGATCGAGGGAGGAGGGATGGATATGCTGCAAGAGGGGTCAGGGCTCACACGGGTGCTTGAAAAGGCGCGCAAATGGGGGGGCTCTCACCAGTGGAATCCGGAGCACAAATGCGGCTCTGGGAAGGCCGCGGTTCGATAGACTCTCCGCTACAGGCCGGGAGGCCAATCAGAGGATGGTGGGCGGGTTGGGAGGCGGGCTACAGGGGAAACAGGAAGCGGGGATTGTTCTCGGGCTGCAGGAGGGAGACGGATCGAGGGAGGAGGGATGGATACGCTGCAAGATGGGTCAGGGCTCACACGGGTGCTTGAAAAGGCGCGCAAATGGGGGGGCCCTCACCAGTGGAATCCGGAGCACAAATGTCAAAAGTTTATTAGTGTCCACAGTAGGTGATCAAGCCAACAGAGTGTAGGCAAAGGCAGGCTTCCCTGGAATAACACTAGACTGTGACCGCCATGATGGGGCATCTTTTAACACAGTAAGAGCAAGAGTATGGAATGCACTAAGAGACACTTTTCCAGATACACCAGATATACAGTCTGTAATGCAATTCACAATGGGAGAGGAGGAAGATGCGTTGGCCTTCATACTCTGGGTGCAGGAGATGTGGAGGGCGGAGACGCACACGGCTTGGGATCAATCAACCTCCCTGTTCTATTTCATAATCAAAAGAGGGCTCCTGAAAGAAGTTCAGAAGACTCTTGATAAAATAGCTGGGATAGAACCCAAGGGATGGCCAGAAATATAGAGCATTATAGTGCACCATTGCAAAAGAATCAAAGAAAGAGAAAGGGAGATAGCCCAAAAGAGATTGGCAGACGAGGCTAAATTAATTCAGATGAAACTAGTGAAGGTCACAGCAGTGGTAGCCGCCCTCCCAGCAGAAAGCGAATGAGAGGAGGAGGAAGGGCAGGTAGCCATACAAGCAAGGATGGCCACAACTTGGGCTAGGAATGTACAGGAACAGTGGAATGGTGAGGAACAATATGGAGGGCCACAATGGCAAGCAAGGAGAACCCGTGGAGGAAGAGGTAGGTAAAGGGGGTCCAGAGGGGGTGTGTACAGATACGGAGGGTACGGAGGACAAGGTCCCAGGGGAGGAGGACAAGGGGCGTGGTGGAACTATGGGAGGTGGGGGCATTTTTCAAGAGAGTGTTGAAACCGCTCTATGAACGCCTACCAGATTGAACAACAGTATGGCCACTCCCACCCAGGAAGCCAACATGGGTTTCCCATGGGTGGTGGTAGGAGAGAAGAGCAACCCAATCCCAGGTACATAGACGATCAGAAAGCACCTCTACAAAACACACAACAACACCCACAGGCACGAGAACACATGGCCCCTGTTTGCGGTAATCCCTTCTTTACGATAGCAAATGGTGCACCCACGCCTTTCAGAGAAACAGCAGTGGTGTCAGGCAATGTCTTTAACAACAAGGGCAACACGTGATATTCAGCATAGGACAGCCCACAGAGAGCACTAGCGTGTCCAGTACTATCAAGAACCCTCGATGCAGCTGAGGAACCACCGGTGGGGGCAGAGATAGGGAACAAACAGTTCATTTTTATGGTGGACTCGGGAGGAGAGAAAATAGAAGAGGGCCCAAAAGGTGGGGCCCTCCCGTCCCCTGCACACTATTTACTGATGCCACATAGGGCATCAGTAAATAGTGTGCAGGGGACGGGAGGGCCCCACCTTTTGGGCCCTCTTCTATTTTCTCTTTTCTGATTTAGGCTTTGTGCCAAGGCCTTGTTTCCTCCCCCGCACCTTAAAATTCTTAAATCAGCTCTGCTGTACGTATAATGACGATTTGAATTTCTATATCAAATGTTACCAGGTGTGCACCACTGTCAGCATTTTTTGGACTCGGGAGGAGAAAAATCCTACGAGAAGGCAGGTTTCCACTGTCTAATCATGAAATGGAGACGCATGGGTTTTCTGGGGCGGTGGTCGAGGTTCCATAGACAGAAGAATTGGAGGTAACTGTGGGGGAAAAACAGTGCAAGTACCCTTACTGTATTACAAAGACTCACCCATAAATTTACTGGGGAGGGACCTCCTTAACAAACTCAATATGACTATCTCATTCACAGAAAGGGGGATAGTGTGCTCAACTCCTGGGATATGTACAATGTGAGCAATGCTAGTAATACACACACAAGCCACGGCACAGCAGGTGCGTGGAATACCTGTAGATCCGGACATGTTCCTCCAAGGGTTAAAAACATTGGTGTGGGGGGAGCTGTTGAGTAGCCTGCAAGATGGCTGCCTAGCTTAGAGCTCCATGCCCAACTGACAGATATCCGCCAGCATCAGCGGTCTTCTACCGTATCCGTCGACTGGAACTGGCGTGGCTTGTGGACAATATCCAGGGCAGCAAATAGACCCGTTCCTGGGGAAAAATGGAGCACCACAGCCGTACTGGGAACCTGTTTCTTCTCCCCGGCTGACTGCCTTGCCTGCTGCTGCCTGCTGGGCCGTGCGCTGTCACCGCAGGCCCGGCCCTCCAGTGCTGCCGGGGCTGTGTATCCTGTACTGGACCCTGCGCTCTCTTGGGCGCGGTGTGCCTGGGTCCCGCTGCGGCGCTGGGCTGTCCCTCCTGGCCCAAGTGCCCCTGATGCTTCATCTGTATAGTGGCTGGAGCCACCTGAACTGGTACCTGGGCGGCCATCGGCCGGGCCGCGGGGCCCGCCGGAGCCGCGCCCCACTCCGGGTGTGGATGCAGCCCTTTGCCATGCCGTGAGAGGCACCAGAGCTGGGACAACCTCTCTGGATGTGAGCGCGGCCCTCCACCCTGCGCCTGGCCGGCTCAACTCCCGTCCTACGGGGCCATCCGCCACTGACTGCAGCCCCCTACCTCAGCTGCTCGATTGGGCCCCTCCTCCCCAGGCTGCGGTCCGGTGGCAGCCAGAGATGCCGATCGCGGCTCTGGATTTCGCACTACGCTGCCGCAGGTGAGGAGCTGGGGGTTGGACTGCAGCGCGTCCCACACCCCCATCTGAAGAATTGGCCCCACTGCGCTCCAGCTTTAACTGGCGCCTGACATCCTGTGACGGAGGGCTGAGCCCCCCTCTCCTGGGGTGTGGGGGCCCCGGCGTGGCCTGCGCCCATCAGAGACCCTCATGCCTGTAAACACGACCCTGGACCTGAGTGTACTCACATGCCGGGGGATCTCCACGACGCTGTTTGGCCTTCAAACGCAGAGGGCGTGATCTGCCCATCTCCTCCGTACTACGGTCCTGCACCTGGGGCACTGCAAAAACTTCACCAATCCGTAGTGGACCGGGGTACACCCCATCATCCTGTGCTGCGCCACTTGGGCCCCGGGGACTTGCTCCCCCCGTCCATTTTGCGGCCTGCACGGACCTGGCATTACACCGTCCCTCTTCCTCACCCAACAGCTGCAATAACTGTTACTGCTACATATACGGCCGGAGGTTCTTCTAGACCTCTGTGGTGGGAGGCCACTGCGGGGTGTGGACTAGCCCACCTGGCTCATCGCCCCACCTGGCCTGCTCCTCACTTGGCCCACGAAACCTCTGCGAGTACAATTGGTGAGACAGTCCACTCTAGGCAATATAACAGGAGCCCCGGAACAAGGTAGGCCAGTTAGCTACCTACTGCTGACTGTCATGATCTCTGCTTCCAAAAGGTCAGGGTTTTCCCAACTCCCTTGGAAGCAGATCCATAACCCAGGTTCCGAGTGCCAACCAGTCCCAATTGGGACCTTTTGGACCCAGTCCTGGTGCCAGTGGCACCAGGCTCATAAATATGCCCAGTCCCTGCGCTGGAAGCGCCGGGCTCATAATGCTTGGGTGGACTTACCTGCAGCAGACCATGCTGCTTACTTGCCTGCCAGTTGAGCCTCTGATCCTCTTCTGTTTGGAACTACTTTTCCTGTTGGGTGGGGCAGGAGCCACTCCCTAGATTCAGAACACTGGAACTCTTCTGGAAAGCAGGAACTCTTTTCTTACCTAGGCGTGGCTGTGGAAGGAGACACCTAAGCACTACAGGAGGCTATTTAAACCACACCCGATGGATGAATCTTGCTTTGCGTTATTCTGCATCCTCTGCAGCAGAACGCTCATCGTGTCTTCTGCATCTGATCCTGGGCCTAAGGAAAAAGGCTTACCATCCTGAATCCAGTCTTCAGCAACACCTATAAAGACAAGAAAGAACAGGTTAGCATTACGGTCTTCAGTGACAGCTCTTCACTTACCTGGTCCATCGGCTGTCACCAACGCCTCGCGCTGCATTCCGGCATCTGAAAGACAAAGGCTTACCTACTCTTCGTGCGCTCCGGAGGTCTTCACACTGCATTCCGGCATCTGAAAGACAAAAGCTTACCAACTCTTCGCACGCTCCGGAGGCCTTCGGCGCTGCATCCCGCATCTGAAAGACAAAACAAGGTGCGTTTAAAGACATTGGGGAACTTTAATACTCACGTGCCATTACTCCTTTCCACATCTAACCCAGTGGGTACTCCGGCACCCTGCAGCCGCTCCGAACTTGTACCTGCAAAATAAAAAGACAGTTAGAGCGCATCGTGAAGCAGGCAACAAGCGCTTACTTACGTGCTTCCAGGCGCTTCTATTCATCACACGGGCTCCATCTTCAACTCACTTCAGCCCGTCATCCGCCATCACCGGAACCCTGCAAAACAAGAAACATCATTACTAAAGACTTTAAAGACATTAGAATTACTCGAAACTTACCGTTCGTGCAGTAAACGACGGACAGCAGTCCTCTGAAGTCAAGAGGCCTGCTCCCCTTATCCAGTGAAGAAACTGGTTACAGCACCCTGCCCCGAGGCAGATGGAGAGCACGGCGTTCACTTACCTAAGGTGAGAGCGTTAACCTTTGGGGTTCTACAGGAGAAGAGAAAGGGAAGAAGAGAGAGACATTCAATAACCCAGTTCCTTAATCCCATATTTTCTATCTGCAGACATCTTACCCTTCGAGTCAGACATACAGTGCACAGAGGTCCAGCCCAAAGAGCCAGCCGTGTGTTACACATCACCTTTGAAGATACGGTATACGCCCAGTCAAGACCGGCGCCTCTACGGGAATCAGGTGAGCGTTACACTGACCCCCTCCGCTCTCAACTTGACCACTGGTGACTCAGTGTGCCCCAGTCTCATCCACTTGGATGAGACTACTCCCTGGCCTACTCCATTGAACTCTCGCAATATGCCAAGAAGGTCACGCGGCGCCACTAAAATGGGAACAATGGATAAATATGCCAGGTCAGTGCCCAGACAAGAACAGGGTGGGTCTGCTTCGAACCACGATGACTCTGGTCAACCCCCCGACCCCCTCAGCCCGACTTAACAACGCTAATGGAGACCATTGCAAAGAACTTCGCTTCATTCCATGAGAAGCTAGACAACATCAACGCAAGCGTGGCCTCCATGAGGACAAAACTAGACCAACATGGGACCAGACTAACGGAGGTGGAGACCAGAATCGGGGTTAATGAAGACGAGGTACACTCTCTCCAGAACACAGTATCTGATCTGGTGCATGATATGAAACAAGTTAAGGCGAAATGCGATGACTTGGAGTCTAGATCCCGAAGAAACAACATCTGCATTGTGGGGATCCCGGAGTCCGCCCTCAAAGGTAAAATGGAACAGGCTGTTGAAAACCTCCTCAGAGACCTCCTGGATAACCCCCAACTCTTGCCATTCTTCACGATTGAGCGCGCTCAATGGGCGCTGGCCCCCCGCCCTAAACCGGGTGACTTCCCCAGGCTTATTATTGCTAAGGTCCTCAGCTACAGGGACAGGGACCATATACTGCGCCTGGCCAGTGAGAAGGGAGAACTGAGACTGGAGTCGCAGATCATCCGAATTTTCCCAGATTTCTCTGAAAAATGGAGCGCAGGCAGTTCAATGGCGTGAAGAATATGCTCAGGGAAAGGAAAATTGAATACGCCATGCTCTTCCCGGCATGCTTGAAATTCACCCACCGCAACAAACTGTACTTTTTTACGGCCCCGGAGGAGGCAGTAAAGTTTTTTGAATCACAAATTCCGCTCTCTGACCCTGTGGATGAACCAATAGACAATGACTGAGGTTACAAGTGCCGGCTGCCGCGGACGGGCCCCGGTGCACCCCCACATAAACCGTCCATCTCTCTTCTCGTGAGGGGACCTTCTGGCTGTGCTGGTGGGGCCGCGCTCTGTGGCGGCATAGCTGAATGATTCCTTCTTGCTCTTTATCTCACCATTGTTACAATTCATTGTCTTCTGCATCCTGTTTTCCTTCAGCCATTCACAATTCGACACAATGGATCCTCTGCAATTGTGATGTTACTTACCTCTGTATGCTCTACGGTGCAACCACACCATTCCTTTATCTAAGTTGAGTAAACAGCAGTAGCAACCCCCGCTGCAGCTGCAATGCCAAGTTCGGCAGGTTGTTATCATTGGTTATGCCCTAGTTGGGCATACAGGCAGGCGTACCCCTGTGGGGTGCAGTATCCCCACGCCTGGCTCTTGGGTGGGTACTGTTACACTGCTGGGTTGGGGTGGGCAGTGAGGGTGGGGGGTACAGTTGTGGGATTTTATGCAAAAAATGGCAAGGAAACTGTGGCTTGGGGAGCAGAAGGGTGCGTTAGTGCTTCGGCAGTTATCGCATGGTCAAAGAGTGATGCCGCGCGCTGCTGGGACTCCCCATAAAACTGTGCTATGGCCGTTAGACTAATGATGTGGAACATACGGGGGCTAAACAATTTCACAGAGGCCCGTAGGATAACTGCGTACACCCAGAGGCATGGGATAAAAATACTCCTCTTACAAGAAACTCACGCTCTTGGCCACCTTTCATCCTCCCTGGCACCGTAATGGGGTGCCAACAAATTTTACACCACCTACTCCTCTCAGCCCATGGGAGTCCTAACCCTGATTCACAAGTCTGTGGAACTCTCCTTGCGCTCAAGCCACATAGACCCAGGGGGTAGGTACGTGATTCTCCATTGCATGCTAGCCAACATGTGTCAATTGGTGAACACATATGCTCCAAATACAGATGCCCCTGAATTTTATGATTGCGTGGCCACATTGCTTATGAGGTATATTGGGATCCCAATCATTTGGGGGGGACAAGAACCTTATCTTAGATAATGTGCTAGACAGATCGGGCACCGCAACCAGAACTATGTCCAGAGCCGCCATTCGGCTCCACGCACACATGGCCTCTGCTTGCCTATGTGATGCCTGGAGAGCGTTCCACCCACTCACTAGGGAGTACACTTTCTATTCCTCTGTGCATGATAGCCACTCTAGAATAGGCCTATTCCTCATATCAACTGGGCTAATGGGGAAAACCTCTGACATGCAGATACTACCACGCACACTCTCGGATCACTCCCCGGTGACACTCGAGATCACATTGCGACCTGCCTGCCCTCAACACTCCGATTGGCGCTTCAAATCAGAGGCACTGCAGGACATAGTCTTCAGAGCTGATATCCTTGCGGACATTAACACATTTTCCGACAGCAACAAGCATCATGACACAACTGATGGGACCCGGTGGGAGGCCTTCAAGGTTTTTATCAGGGGGATGTGCCTCTCCAGGGAGGCAGGGCTCCTAAAAGACATCAAGAATTCCCTACAATGCTCCATAACTAAACTCAAGGAACTTGAGCGGCAATACATCTCTGCCCCCACCCCATCCATATTGGCGCAGATAAGGTCGGAATTAGAATCCTTTGAGTAGTAGGTCCCCAGGGAGGTACGTTATTATGACCGACCCACTGCGGCACGGAAATATGGCGAGGGGGAAAGACCCGGTCGAACCCTGGCCAGGCTGGCCCGAATTGAGGGGGGCAGAACCCGAATCAACAGTATCAGGGACGGCAGCGGTATACAGCTCTGGTCTGACCAATCCATCCTTGAGACCTTTGCGAAATTGTGCACCACCCTCTACGGTCCACTGCACAAGCACAACCCACAGGACCTCAGCCTCCTTCTGGATCAAATCCCCATGACCTATATATCCCGCTCCGTCAAAGAGCAGCTAGATGGCCCCATCACCCCTGACGAGATAACCAAGGCCATCTCAGCCCTCCCTAAGGGCAAGGCTCCCAGCCCGGATGGCCTTACCGCTGAATTTTATCAAGAACATGTTGCCCTACTGACCCGTGCCTGCATGAAGTCTGGACTGAATCGCTCTGCCTAGCTACTTTCCCCCAATCCCTGCGCGAGGCCATTATAACTGTGCTACCCAAGCCAGGCAAACCCCCGGACGAGTGTGGCTCCTATAGACCCCTCTCCCTTATAAATACAGACACCAAAATATTCACCAAGGTCATCGCGAACAGGTTCCTCCCTATCATGCCACACCTGGTCCACCCAGACCAAAGCGGCTTCGTTCCTGCCCGCTCCACTGCCTTAAATATCTGATGATTATTTAACGTCATCTCTAGAATTGATCCTAAAACTAACGCGGTGGCCGTCACACTTGATGCCCAAAAGGCATTTGATATGGTCTCCTGGCAATATATGTGGGCGGTACTGGAGAAAATGGGAATCGGCCCGCTCATGCTTTCCTACATTAAACTGCTGTATACAAATCCAGTGGCCAGAGTTCTGGCCAACTCTCATACGTTGGCTCCCTTCACCCTTCATAGGGGAACATGCCGGGGATGCCCATTCTCCCCTTTATTATTCACAATGGCCATCAAACCTATGGTGTATAGTGTAAGAGACAAACATACCCTCAAGGGAATACACCTGCGTGACACACCCGAAATCATATCGCCATACAAGGATGATGTACTCCTGTATGTCAGAGACCCCTCCTTCCATCTACACCTAACCATCCGCAAGATAACAAAAATCGGTACATTCTCGGGCTTCACTATAAACTACACCAAGTCAGACATATTTCCTCTCACAGCCGCAACTCTCCAACCGACATGTGAATTCCCACTCCGGTGGTCCCCAGGAGGCATCAAATATCTCGGGGTCCAGGTATCCCTATCGAGATCCTCCTTACTGGCTGACAACTATATTGCCACTGCACAATACGCAGAATCTAAGATGTCGAGGTGGCGCGACCTCCCCCTGTCCCTCTCGGGAAGGCTGTCCCTAATCAAAATGATAATAGTTCAAAAGCTCCTATACATATTCGCTAATGTCCCGCTCTGGCCTGGGAAGCATTATTTCACAAGCTTGCACACTGAGTGTGCCCAGTTCCTGTGGCACTCTGGCGCCGTCACCAGGAAATGGCAACACATGACTCTACCTTACGAGAAAGGGGGATTCAACACCCCCAACCTCATTCGCTACTGGATTGCTGCGCAAGCCCAGCACGCAACACTTTAGTATACATTTCCGGACCCTCCGCCCCATGTCAAACGCGAGTCGCAAGTGAGGAGGTGAATATTATGTCCCTAATCCTCTACCACTCGTACCAAACTGACGTCCCAGCTGATCCAGTAGCCACCACGATCATGGCATGGAGATCAATTCTGCAATCCCACTCTGAATAGCGCCCGTACTACAAGTGGCTGCCCATATGGTTATTCCCTGGCCTTGCTCCCACACAAGACAAACTCCTCATGCGACACTGGCTTGTCCTAGGGTATTGGGTGCTCTCTGACCTCTTCCCAGAAGGGAAATTCATCACCCCACAGACATGGCGGCCGGGACACTCGAAAACAGCATTGGAGCTGCTACAATACTTCAAGCTTAGAGCGGCAGTACGCGCAATGTGGTCCTCATATCCAGATGAATCCCCTGAATCCCCTGAGGTTTGCTATATAGCTAACTCTCCAGGAGGCAAGGGCATAACATCTGCCCTATATAAACTACTTATGGCAAAATCGGTGGAACCATCCCACAAACTTCGGGATGCATGGAGCAATGAACTACGGTTGGCAATTACAGATACTATGTGGGCCAAAATGTGCATACCTACACGTAAGGTCTCCCTCAATTCCAGATTCAAATGCATGCAATAATAGCTTCTCAATCGCCTGTACCACAACTCTCATAGGGTGGGGAAATTCACACGCAACCAACCCCACGTATGCCCGAAATGCAGATCCGGTGAAGGTGACCATACCGACATGTTCTGGTCCTGCAGGGCACTGGCCCTGTTCTGGGAAGCTGTGTTGGAGGCCTTCTCGGAAATGGTGGGTTTCCGGGTTGATCCCGACCCCCTTGCTGTGCTGTTTGGGCTATGGGAGAGAACTAAGGCAAAGAAGGCTGCCAGGTTTTTGAATGTTGGGGCCATAGTGGCTAAAAGATGTATCTTACAGTGCTGGAAGCGTCGTTTCACCCCTACATTTGAGATGTGGTTAAAGGCCCTTACCTGGACGCAAATGTGTGAAGAGGACTACATCAATTCTTTGCCTAGGAATGCTCGTCCCAAAAATGTGTGGACAGAGTTTTGTAGTTACTTGAACAACAAAGCTGACTTAGAGCTCCTATCCTAGCCCCCGTAGCCGGACCGGGCGGATACGCAATCCAGACCCTGAGCAGCTCCGGTAGACTCAATTCACCCTCTGTTAATGTGCCCAAATACTACTCATGTATTGCTCATGCTAAATGTTTTAAATGTAAAATGCTAATTGCCCATGTAATGTGTTCTGCACCTGCTACTTGTACCGGAGTTAAAATGCCAAGAATGGAGAGTACCATCAGAATTTGTGTTTCGTCCCATAGCACGCCCCGAGATACATGGATGTGAATGGCAAACAGTGTTGTGCATAAATGCCAACACAGCCTTTCGAGATTTGTCTGATGAGAAGCTTTTTACGTACTCAGACAGTGATGGGGAAATATTAATGGAGATCGCAATTCCCTGTAACATAATGGGCCTCATTACAACCCTGGCGTTGGACCATGGTGCTTTTAGCACCATGGGCCATGCCGAATTCTGCCATGGTGGATGGCGGATTTACCGCCCCATTCCAAGGTTGGCGGGCGGTAAATCCCCATTCACCATGGCCCCTTCCCCATTCCCATTTTTGGCCCATAGGGCTCAATGGGAATGGGGAAGGCGCTAATTACGGAACCGTAAATGAGGGTGCCGTAATTAGCACCAAGGTCCCTTAGCGGGTTGGACTTTAATGCCTGCAAAAAGCAGGCGTTAAAGTGTTGATCGGGCGTTAAGGGTTTAACGGCGCCGCAGCCTTTTACGGCGCCGTTAACCCCTTAACGCCAGGGTTGTAATGAGGCCCAATGATTCAGAACAGACAAGTGCCACTTCCATTTATGGCCGTAGTGAACGCACCACCAGCATTTTTCAATGAAGACATCCAACATGTACCAGCAGACTTGTGGACAACTGCCCCACAATACGTAGGATTGTTAAGTGAGGTGACACCTGTAAAAATAAAACTCAAGCCAGGGGCATTATTGTCCCAGGTAAAACAATACTCCCTGTCACGAGAGGCAGAAGAAGGAATAAAAGAAACAATACACGCCCTACTACAGCAAGGGATTATAGTACCTTCAGCTTCTCCTTGTAACACTTGTATCTATCCCATCAAGAAGGCAATGGGAGGGGCTTGGAGGATGATACAGGATCTACACCCCCTTAATAACATCATACAAAAAGAGTTCCCACTTGTCACGAACCCTGCATCAATCCTGTGCAGCATACCCAAAGATGTGTCATGTTTCACAGTGGTGGATCTGAAGAATGCATTTTTCTCAGTACCACTGGATCCGGAGTCGCAGTATTTGACAGCCTTTACCCTGGGGGGGAAAAGATATGAACACTGTAGATAGCCCCAGGGATACTGTGAGAGCCCAAGTATATTTAACAAAATTTTACATGAAGATCTTGGAAACATTGACACAAAGAGCACGATCATTCAGTACGTAGATGACCTCTTGATTTGTGGAAAGAATGAGGATGAATGCAGACAGGATTCCGTAACACTATTGACATTACTGGCACACAAGGACTACAATGTGGACAGGGATAAATTACAATATTGTTTGACAGAAGTGTTGTATTTGGGCCAGCTGATATCAAAAGATGGCAAAAGAATAATACCCGACAGAGCAGCTGCCGTGCGAGCTGTGAGTGAGCCTAAAACAGTGAAAGAGATGCAGAAATTTCTCAGCATGTGCAATTATTGCCGTGCCTGGATACGGAATTTGCAGGATACACAAAACCCCTCCTAAAGGGTAAAAGAAGCACAAAGGGAAAATGTAGCAATACAATGGACACAAGAAATACACACTGCCTTCAACACATTGAAAGAACTGATATTGACGGCACCTGTCCTAGCCACACCAGATTATGAGCGCACATTTTATTTATTTTTGCATTGTGATGGGACGCTCATGACAGCAGTACTGACACAAAAAACATCATTGTGCCACAAGCCTCTAGCGTACTACAGTGGTACACAAGATGCAGTAATGCATGGACACTTCGCTTGCGAACAAGCTCACGTAGCTGCACGTTCTCCATTGAAAAAAGTGCAACAATTGTGATGGGATGCTCCATGACTCTATAAGTGGAGCATTCACTGTTTGCCATACTTGAAAGGTCAAAAAGTACATTAACAACACAGAGAGCCACAGCCTATAAAATAATACTGTCAAGTGCAAACATACACATCGTGCGATGTAAAACAGTGAACCCAGTCACATTTATCACAGAAGCATGCACAGTGGAAGATATGCAAATTCAAGATTGTGCCACATACAGAGGGGGAGATACACTGACTGAAGGAGAAGTATATTTTGTAAATGGATCAGCATGAAGAAAAACACATAGGGGTACCAGTGGTACGATTGGAGGAAGGAGAGTATGAAGTGATTGTTCAAAAAAGATTACCTGCCCACTTTTCAGCACAAGCAGCTGAACTAGTGGCGCTAATAGAAGCACTGCACACAGCCAAGGGAAATACAGTAACAATATACACTGACTCCACATACATGACCACAACAGTGCATGGGGGATTGGCCTTCTGGGGAAGGAGAGGATTTAGAAGAGCAGATGGGTCCCCGGTGCAGCATGCAGAACTGCTTGCAGAATGAATAGAGGCATTAAAAGAGCTAATAGTTGTAGCACTTGTCAAATGCCAGGCCCACACAAACAAGAATGACGTCATCTCATTAGGGAATGCAGCAGCGGACTCTGCTGCCAAAGAAGCGTCTTACCTAATCAGGCCATCTACAGGTGAGAACATATTACAAAAGCATGTGGAGGAAGAAGAAGAGGAGGGATACAACTCCATGCTAGTAGCTCTAATATTGGAGTTACAGCAGGATGTGCGAGCTGAGGAAAAGGAACTAAGGGAAAAGAGGGGGTGTAGTCAATCATCCACTGGCCTTCTCTGGCAACAGAACAACACAGGTAAAGTAGTAATGACACAGACACTGCTAGAAATAGCATTCCAGCAGCTTCACTTCCCGGCCCACAATGCCAAACAACATAATGCAGCAGACAATCAGAAATATTGGTTTGCGTCAGGCCTACAAGAACAGATATCCAAAATGGTGATAGAGTGTACCACATGCCAAACATATAATTCGGGAATGATGTTGAGAACATTTCGAGGAACATTGCCTAAGCCAATTGGACCATTCCGAGAACTGCATATAGACTATGCAGACATGGGAGAAAGGTGTAATGGATCGCAGTACTTGATAGTGGTTGTATGCCCCTTTTCAAGGTGGGTGGAGGCGGCTCCCTGCACCCACCCAGATGCAAAGTGTGCAGCCAAGTTCCTGGTGAGGGAGGTCTTTTCCCACTGGGGGATATGTGCTGGTATACGTTCCAACAATGGAACGCATTTCGTCAATGGCTTGTTCAAAGCAGTAACAACAATGCTGGGGATTACTCACAAATTATGCACTATTTACCACCGCAATCAAATGGCGTTGTTGAGAAAATAAATGGAATCCTTAAAAGTAGGCTGTCAAAACTATGTCACACATTAAAGAAAAACTGCATTGTCCCTATTCAAACTAAGAAACCAACCCAGTAAGGACCACAACTTGTTCCCCCATGATATAGTAACAGGTAGACGCATGCACAAAGCACACTCCCCATTATGAAGACAATCAGATGCGCACAGAAGTGCAATGGTGCTGGGGGAAGAGTTCCACGAGTATTTGAAACAACTTACAAAAGCAGCACACATGATTACAAAACAGCTAGATCCCCCTTCACACAAGAAACAGCAAATGACACACTAACAACAGCCACAGATAGCCCAAACTGCCTGCTCATGCCAGGGGAGATATTGTATGTGAGAAACTTCGTAGTCGGTGGAATGCTCCCAGATTTCATGGTCCATATGAAGTAGTATATTGCACTCCCACAGCAGTGAAGGTGAAGGGCCTGAAATATTGGAACCATTTGTCCGACGTACGCAAGGCATATGACAGTGTAGGACAAAATGAAGAAGGAAAGAGGTTATAAGGAGAAACACAAACATAAAAAGAGAAACAGAAATAATTGATAAGAGATCTGAAACAAAGGAAGGAAGGAAAATGAAAATGAAAATGACAAGACAGGGTGTAAATATTGTATTATAAATAATAAATGTAAAAAAGTAGAAGAAAATATGTATTTGAAAAGTAATTACATTGCAATAACAGTGATGATGGGGAGTATCTCTCTCTCTCTCTCTCTCTCTCTCTCTCTCTCTCTCTCGTATTGATGGTCTAGATTTAATAATGATGTTTATGGATAGACACAGGAATATTAATTGGGAGAAAATGTTCATAAAATATAACGAGTTCTAAGTAGCAGATACAATGAAAAAAAGTAATAAAATGAATATATGCTTAGCACGATTTTTTTTTATTTGGTTTTATTGATTTTGAAACAAAAAAAATATATAAAACGAGAATCACAAGATTAACAAAAGATTTGAGCATTTCACTTGTTACAGCTCTGTTAGCATATGGTTACATCAAAAGAACAAAACTAGAGTCTCATTATACAATTGATCATCCTTGTGTTCGTTTCCAATCTCTAGTAATAACAATCATTATAACATCCCCCATACCCACCCACCTCCCTCCCCTTGGTTGGGCAGACATCATTGCAGCATCTTTTCCCTGTTGACATGTTCATAGCGGGTAATGTTCAGTTCACTATTGTGAGGTTTCCTCGATTCTTGGGTCATAACTGTCCTGTATTGAGAGTTTTGAGAGTCTTAGTTCAATTAAGATCCTGTAGTGTCTTCGGGTTAGGAGTCCGTCGTCTCTGAGAGGTGTTTGCCTCGAAATTCTGACCATAAGATCTTGCATTGCGATGCTTTGTTATGTAGGGATGCCGTGATCAATTCCATTGTATAGATGTTGGTGGACAAATTGGTCCATTCCTTCTTACTTGGAGCCTTTTTGGATTTCCATTTTGTTACTAGCAGTGCACAGGCTGCTAGTAATAGGTGTGGGGCAAGACCCCTGAGTCTAGTCCATTCATCCTCGTCCTTTTCCATTCCGAAGAGAACCAAACGTGGGTCAACGTCTCTCTGTATGCCGTCTATGTCTTTGATCCATGCTAGGACTTCCTCCCAGAATACCTTAATGCGTGGGCAGCTCCACCACATGTGCCAATAGTCGGCTGATTCTCCACATTATCGCCAACATCTCGGGCTCAGAGTCTGAAACATCTTGGACAATTTGAGTGGGTCGTATTGCCATCTGTGTAGGAGTTTGATGGCGTGTGATTTATATTGGCTGGATAAGGATGTTTTAGATGCGTTTTTGCACATCATTTCCCATTGTTCTAGATCTATCTCCTCTCCTAAGTCTCTCCCCCATCTGCTTCTGAGATGTTCCGTGGACCCGGTGCCTGCTTCGATAAGTTCTTTGTACATAGCCGATATCAAACCCTTCATTTCAGACTTAGAATCCAACAGTTGTTCAAATGGGGTGAGTTCTCTCTGCAGCTTTTCCTTCCATGCAGATTTTGTGAGGACTCCTTTTATCTGGATATATTGGAAGGTGGATAATGGGCCTATCCCTAAGGCTTCAGTTAGGTCTGGAAGGGTTATGAATTTGTCCTTCTTCTGGAGTTGCCCTACTCTTTCGAGTCCCGCCTTGTACCAGGATTGGAATCTTCCTACCTCGGGTATGTGGTCGTTTATGCCAGGGGACCATAAATGGCTAAGTGGGGACGGCCAGGTGGTGATCTTGTTCATTGCTTTGCTTGGTTGCCAGATGTTCCAGATGGTGCTCAGTATCGGGCGGCCCTTAATTTTTCTTTGTATTCTTTTGTGAGGGGTCCATAGCCATTCTGACACAAAGGCCGGCGAGAAGTAATGATTGTCCATGTGGACCCATTGGAGGTGGTTGTGATCACGTAGGTGTGGGATAAGGATACATAGTTGTGAGGCTTTGTAGTATGTTCGCAGGTCGGGGAGACCTACTCCTCCTTTGTCTTTGGAAAGCGTCAAAGTGTCAAATGCAATCCTCGCCTTCTTTCCCTGCCAGATGAACCGAAGCATAAGTCTTTTGGCCTCTTCAAAAAACGCATTTGGTATCTCGATAGGTAACATCTGGAAAGGGTACAGGAATCGGGGAAGGCATACCATTTTAATGGCGTTAATCCGTCCTAACCACAAATTGTGAGTTTGTCCCACCTATTCAGATCGGCCGAGAAGCTCTGGAGGAGGGGAGGGAAGTTAGCTTCGTATAGGTCCATTAGGTTTTTGGTGATCTGGATGCCTAAGTATTTAAAGGCAGAGTGTTCAAGTTTGAGGCCTAAGGGCAAGAACTTGGTTTCGTTGTCCTCTTTCGTTCCTTGCAAAGGGAACAATATTGATTTAGTCCTGTTCACCTTAAACCCAGAGAGTTTGACATATTCTTCTAATAGTTGGAGAGCATGAGGGACAGATACAGAGGGGTTGGTAATGTGTAAAAGTATGTCATCAGCATAGAGTGCTATTTTATATGCTTTTATTCCCAATCGCATGCATTCTATTCTGGAGTCAGAACGTATCTTTTGGGCCAGGGGTTCTAGGGAGAGCGCAAAAAGTATTGCAGAGAGGGGGCACCCCTGTCTAGTACCCCGTCCCATTTCAAACCATCTGGACTACTCCCCATTAACAGAGATAGACGCCATTGAGGATGTGTATACTGCTTGTATTCCTTTCTTAAATCTCGGCCCTATCCCCACCTTGCGAAGGACTGCCCTCAAGAATTCCCACTCCACTCTATCAAAGGCTTTTTCTGCATCTATTGACAGTAGGGCAGGGTCTCTTGGTAGTTCTGGTGATGAGTGGATGAGATGGAGAGCTTTGCGCATGGTGTCAGCCCCTTGCCTACCCAGTATAAATCCGACTTGGTCATTGTGTATGAGGTGAGGGATCAGTACTTCTAATCGGGCGGCTAGTACCCTGGTGTACATTTTTGCATCTAAGTTGAGCAATGAAATCGGGCGGTATGAACCACAAAGTTTGTGGTTCCTTCCCTCCTTTGGGATTACTGTTATGAGCGCCTTCGTAAAGGAGTCGGGGGCAGTCCCTGTTTCTAAAATCTCGTTAAAGAGCTCTGTCAGGAATGGTGTTAGCTGGTCGCTGAAGGTTTTATAAAACCCAGTGGTATAACCGTCCTCTCCGGGGGATTTGCCTACAGTTAGTTTTTTGATTGCCTCTTGGACCTCAGGTTCGGATATTGGAGAGTCTAAGAGCTCAGTCTCGGGGTACGAGATTTTGGGCATATCTATCTGGGAGAGATAGTGATCTGTATCTGATTGTCCTCAAGTCACTTCCGAGGTGTACAACGCCTCGTAAAAGTTGGCAAAACTCTCTGGGATAGTGTGGAGGGTTGGGGGGGTCTTGGGGTTTTCTTCAATTATCTCTTTCACTTTCCGCTCCGCCCTTTGTTCTCTGAGTCTGGCTGGCAGTAGTGCGTCGGCCTTGTCCCCCTTCCCATAGAATTTCTGTTTGAGGAACCGGAGTTTGCGCACAATCTGTTCGTGCTCCAATAGTCTTAGTTCTTCCCTTTTACGTTGTGCTATGTTGATGGTGTCGCGGTCCGTGCCCACGTGTTCCCTCTTCTCGCTTTCCAGTTGGCATATTTTGGACCTAAGTCTGTGCTCAATGATCTTTCTCTCTCTTTTTTTGGTAGATCCTTCTCGTATCAGGATGCCTCTCCAGGTGGCGTTACCGGCCTCCCATATTGTTTGCTTGGATACTTCCCCATTGTTGTTTAATTTGAAGTATTCCTCAATTTCAGTTGCCATTTCAATTTTAAATACTGTATCTTTCAACATGCTTTCATTGCAGCGCCACTTCCCTCCTGAAACAGGTAAGTCTGCCCATCTTATATCTGACAGGACGATGTCATGGTCTGACCATGTTATCGGAATTATTTTAGATAGCGTTGTGGTGTCAAGGAGGTCCTTGGTGAGGTACAAGTAATCAATCCTGGTGAATGTCTTGTGCGGATTGGAGTAAAATGTATAGCCTCTTTCATTAGGATGTTTAATTCTCCACACATCTTGCAGGTCATATATCTCCATTATGTCGGAAAGCCCAGTGCAATCACTTCTCGTTTGGCTTCTTATCTCGGGTTGCCTGGTTCCCAGTCTTTAGTCGGGTCTGCCCATTGATTAAAGTCTCCTCCAAGAACCACTTGGCCTGATGCTTCCAACATTATTTTGGGTATTGTCTTTTCTAGGAACTTGGCTTGTCCTGCATTGGGAGAGTATATTACTGCGACTGTTACTTTAACCTTTGCGATTGTCCCAGATATCAGGAGGGCACGCCTGCTTACATTGGACCAGGTCTTATCTACTTCGAAGTTGATTCCTTTCTTGATCAGGATTCCGACTCCTTCCTTCCTGAGTGGGCCCGAGCCCCAGAATTTCTTTCCCCCTCCTTTTCCTAGTATTCCTGTCTCCTCCCAATTGGCAAACTTTGTCTCTTGTAGAAGGAGAATGTCTATTTCAGATCTACGGAATTCCCTTGCCACTAATGATCTCTTGGTCGGCGAGTTGAGGCCTTTCACGTTAAGTGTTCCTATCCTTAGGGACTCCCTACCCTTCTGCTCTTCAATTGGTGCCATTATCAGAGTATTTCAGTTGTGGATTCGAGACCCGTGTCAAGTATATATACTGGTCATAAGGACTCACGTCGTCTTGAGTGATCGTTTCTATTGCCGATAATGCTTCATCCTCTGTACCTTTCTTGTCTGCCCAGCCCCCCCACCCTCCACCCTTCCCACATTGATGGCGTCCATGCAGACCCAGGTAAAGACACTGGTCCTGCATCGAACCACCTTTAGGGACCATCACTTCGGGTCCCCAAGATTATTATAACATCGTAATCTTGATTGAGCCCCCATTCACCTCCCTCCTTCGTTTACATGGTCCGAGTCTCTTTCGAGCCTAGACATCCTTATATAGTTCAGGCCATGGACATGTATTAGAATATATGTCATTTTACCGGAGTTGTAGTTCATCGCTTCTCTCCCCCTGGGGGCGGTATTACCTCTCTGAAATGTCCTGGATCCTTTGACACGTTTCCCTCTGGGGCCCTGTATACGCCATCCTCTTTCTTCTTGACGTGGGTCTCCCCGATTGTGTTCCTCTGCACTTGGTCCAAGGCGGTCCGAGATGGATGCCTTGATCTCCCCCTCCGAGTTTAGCTTAACTTTGTTTCCGTTGTATTCAAAGGACAGAGAGAAGGGGTACCCCCACCTGTATCGTATGCTCTTTTCTTTCAGATGTTTGGTGATAGGCCCGCACATGCGTCGGAGTGCCAGGGTCATGGATGATAGGTCCTGGTATATCGAGATTTGGGATCCTTGGAGGGTAATTGAGTCGCTGCTTCTTGCTTTCTCGAGGATCCGTGTTTTGTCCTGAAAGTGGTGAAATCGAGCAAGGACAGATCTAGGTCCGCCTGGGGGCCTTCCGGCTCTGTGTATCCTCTCTGTCTTAGGTTCATCAACCGCGTCATCGGCAACTAAGAGTTTGATGATGTCATGCAGGGTGTTCTTTAGGTCGCTCTCCGTCTCCCCTTCTCGTTCCGGGATTCCGAAAATCATCAGATTGTTCCGCCTCTCCCGGTTTTCCAAGTCATCAAGCTTGAGTTTGAAGCTCTCCACTCGTTGCTCGAGTTCGGTCATCCGTTGGTCGAGTTGTGCTTCAAGGGTGTCTATGGACGCTTGATTATTCTCGACCCCTTCGAGCCTCTCCTCCATGGTATCTAGATGTTGGGTAATCTTGTCAATTTTGGAGCCAATGCTGGCGCCCATATTCTTTATTTCACCCAGCAAGGCGGCAATGTCCCCTTTGGTAGCTGCTGATTCACTCCCTGAGGTATTTTGGTTCACCATGGTATGGGCACAGCTTTCAGGAGGAGCCGAGACGTAAGAGAATGGAGCTATTTTCTCCCTTATGTCCATTGGTTCTCCCAAAGCTCTGCGGTGTCACCAGTGCTGTTCGACGGGGAGATGGGGTCGGGGGCAGAGGAGGCACACGCCCCTGGGTCGGGGGCCCTACTCTCTGCACTCCGGCGTCGGTGTTCTCAGGAGGGGTGTCCGTTGTGCGTTTGTGGATATGCCCAGGGTACGGGCAGCTCAGCAATGCGTGTGGGTCACCCGGGGTGCTCTTTAAGCAGTGTCCAGGCCCGGCAACGCTTTGGGGGTGTTTTCCTCTTGTGCAAGATGCAGGGGTAAACATTCAGGGCGAGAGAGGTCCGAGCCGCCGCTGCATGGTGATGGCGCTCCACCCGTTGTTCACGGGGTAGATGGGATGGGCCTACCGTCTCCCAGCTCAGCGCTGTCTCAGGGCCTAGTCCGATCCCGCTCTTTGGAATCTCCGCCGACTCGACCGAGGCTGTCCCGTCCCCTTTGCGGTGAGGAACATCATCGGGAGTGTGAGTTCTGTGGCCGGGGTTCAGGTTCTTTCAGGTTTTCTTTGTTCATCAGGCCCAGGGTCCGCCTCCGACTGTTGCGCAGTTCCTTGCGAGCGGGCCGTGGAGCCGTTATGTGTGACGACTTTTTGAGGGAGGTATATCTCAGGTTTGCAGGGGTCGATTTCGATCGGGTTTTCGACCGACCGGAGGTGGGGGTCCTCAGCTGGCGGCACACCGGTGTAGAATCTTGGGGGGGTCGTCAAAGTGGGGGCTCAATCCCTCCTAGGGACCCAAAGCAGCGGAGCTCACGCGAAGTCAGACCACATCCACGTGACCCCTGGTGCTTAGCACGATTTTATATCTCATTCTGTATGAGTAACCATGGCAACGGAGGGGGCCACAATGTGAACAACAATAGATTAGCTAGTAATAGGAATGGAGGATTTAATTTAAGACAGTATTCATATGAGTGCAGTTTATTTTTCTGTGCAGTGATTTTCTTTTCAATGCTGTTTGGCCTAGTGGTGTACTGCGCCATAGCATTAATATCTATCGATATAAATGAGGGGGTGGGGGGATGGACAAACTTGATAAAACAGGGCACCCAGATCATATGGGATGGTGCCAGGACTGCTACAATTTTGTCTGGTGCAAAGGCAGCACAAACTCCTGCCTCCCCGTAAGGTCTTGACACCTGAACCTGGTAGGAACCACAGGTAACCGTGACCCGCCTGGGAAAGAGGATTAGAGTCTGAAGAGGGTTAGAGTCTGTAGATTGGATGGGTAGAGGGTAGCAGGGTAACCGGTAAAAGGGTCAGGGAGAGGTTGTGGATGGGGACAGGTAAGTAGGGAAAAGATGCTCCTCAGCTCCTGCCGCCTCATCCACTGGTTCAGCTTGTGGTGTGTTCTCCGCCCTTTCAGACCGCCATCTCACTGCACACTCACACACTTTGCCCAGCAGTTATGAAGCCTTTGTAGTGGAGCCTCTAACCACACTGCTTGAGCTTTTGCCTGGAGCTCTAACCACTGCTTGTAATTATTACGCCTGGATAAGCTTTGCATGTATCCCTGCATTTCTCACTGCATTACTTTGATGGAGTTTTAAAAGGTACTTGCCCACCTTTGCACTCTAACACATTGCACCATGTGAGATTACAAATTTGCTAATACCAGTGAAACAAGAAAACGCACTTAGCTGCGGATTGTAGTCCTAGGTCCTTTAGTGCTGCATGGGAAGTCCCGAATGTTCTGCGATGAAGCTCTGCTGGAAAATACCAAAAACAACATGAGCGAGAGCCGAGCTAATTCTAGTGTTCTCAACACTCTGCTTTCTACCCCAAGTAATGGGTAATCGAGAGCAGGACGTGCACGCTGCACGGGTTAATTGCACCCGAGGCTCCGCACACATGTTTCCTGCTGTTCTCCGTTTAGGGCATCGGAAACTGTACGTTTTGGGTTGCTTTCACCCGGAACGTTGTACAGCGTTCAATGTTCTCAGTCACTCCAACAATGCATTCAACATGTGGATTAGTGTCTGCCATGCACTGCGGTCTCTACCGCTAATTCGTAAACATGCCCCCAGAAGGATTAGTCTTCTCTTCACACGTAGGTTCAAACAAGATTGCACTTATCTGTATTCTGGCACGGGGCCTGTGGAGTGTTCAGGCGGGCCAAATGCCCTGCGTAGGCTTGCCATGGGCAGAGCGCTGGAAAACACGTCCGTTCCCTTCTGAACCCGGAATAGCAAGCAGGAGCGCACGGGCGCGGCTCGTGCATGCGTAGTTCTTCGGGTGTGGTTCTTCCCATCCCAGCAGGCTTGTGAAGCACACATCCTGCTGGGAAATGTAGTTTTCTGACTTTTCATTGTCCCTGAGCGTTCTGACTGCAATAAGGATAGGATAGCCTCCTTATGTAACTCATATAGGGCTTGTGCAAGGGGTCAGTGAGACCAGGGTGTCTCTGGGGGGTTTGCATGACACACATAGTACCATTAACATGCCTATCCCTGACAGATGGGTTTAAATTGATCTGTGGAAAACGGGACACAGAGAAACGGCACACAACCAGCACTCTTGTACATCCCACTGCCCCCTATAGCAGATCTGAGTTCAGTATCTATGATATGAATGACCCAGCCCCTCTGAATTACCCTGGTTATATGATGATCCCGATCCAACTGTATCATTTGTACCAGACACAGCTGAGCAATACACACTATATCCTGAGGGTGCGAAAGGAGATGATGAAAATACTTTCGAGAGGTATATTGCCCTATATAACGAGTGGGAGAAAGGGGGGGGTAGGCAGAACATTCTCAACCCAGCATGATGAAAGAGAAGCTCTGGGACGCCTGGGAGGGAATAGAAGGAGGAAAAGGGGGGCGGGACAGAAGCAATATGATGAGTATCACGGGCTGGGAGTGGATGCAATAGAAGATCCACAGCACCCACACCAGTCTAACAAATGCTGCGCAGCCATGAGCGCCACCGCAAAACAAACAACTAATGAGAGCTGTTATGTGTGCTCACTGATACCCCATGCCTCAGGGACTCCTAAAGTGCTGTTACCACAGGAGTCACCTGTTGCAGAGGTACATTGTCTCCTTCATCTTGCACTATGCAGAATAAAAAATACTTTTCAAGCACACACTGTCTCATTTGAGATGCTGTAGAATGAAAAGACGTGCTACGCGAAACCCCAAGGAGTAATATGCCTGAAAGAACCTTTTTTAGTGATCAAGGGGACATTATATTCAGACAATAAGTGGCAAAATGAGCAAATAACATGCAAAGCAGAGACACTACAGGGATTGTCAGACAAAAAATTACAATGGATCCACAGAACATGCGCCCAATATGGACTCAACACATCACAAAGCTAACGTGGGTCACAGCCTTTGAAAAGCTATTCAAATTGCAGATGGAGGTATCCTATAAGCTTTGCTTCCATGGAGGAGGAAAAGTGAATATGGGCGCAAATAAGAACTGTAGTAAAACACTCATCATCCCAGACATGAAGAAAAGGACGGCTGCATTAATGGACACTTACTGGGTTTGCGGCAAACAGGCGTACCTGCACCTTCCACAGTCATGGAGGGGCATGTGCTCTCTGGCAACGCTGCATTGCGCTCTAATGGTGATACCTGAAAGCCATATCAAAGGGGAGAAGGGGCCGTCAACACTGAAGGATCGATAGCCCCTGCCAGCAACTGAAGACACCCCCGTATACACCCTATCCGAAGAGAAAATGCAAAGCACAGTCTCGAGAAAAAGAAGATCATCAAACTACATCTCCAAGGCATCCTCTGAACTTTTGGCACAGATTCCAGATCGGTTCTGATTGTTCAACTCCGCTGAGACATTCTTTGCTTCCCTTGTTCCAAGTATGCAGGCGTGAGCCAACACAAAATGGTTCCAGATCACACGCTGGGAGCTGATCCAACTGGCCAACTACACAGAAGAGGGGTTCAATGTAATCAAGGTGGAGCTAAGGGCCCTGTGGTTGATGACGATGCAAAACAGGTATGCCCTAGACCTGTTGACAGCTATGGATGGAAGTGTTTGCCGAAAAGTCGGAAGCGCATGATGCACTTTCGTACCTTCTGCAAATGAGGACAATGGAACTCTTTCACATGTCATACAGCCCTGCACAACCTTGGTGAGTGTATGAAGGAAGAAGGAGGGGTGCAGCCCAGCACGTGGTTCGACAACATGTTTTCGTGGGTACCGTCCTGGCTTGGAATGACTGTCAAACTTTGTATACCCACCATTGTTTCCCTGCTTCAGATTTTTTTGTGTGTGCCAATTAGGCCTTAGGTGCTGCACAAATGCTGTACCTAACAGTGCAATGATGATGATGAAAATGCGCAGTGCAAAAGGAGTGGTACAGATGACACATGAGGCACAAGTACAAACAGGAGATGACTCAGAGCCGAAATATAGGCTGACAGCCATATATAATAATGGGTACATTGTGGACAGGTTATATCACACAACAATAAAAGAGTCCTGTGAATTAGCATGATATGATGAGTTATGGGTCGACCTGGAAAGGGATGGGGTTGTATTTATATGACCTGCACCCCAGATGAGTATGCTAGTTCTGAGGAAAGCCTTAGATCAGTGTGCAGAGCCGGGATGGCACGAAAAGGAACACCCGCATGGGATGAGCCAGTGGCAGAGGAAGAAGAGCGTAAAAGGTTGGGCGACTTACAATATTCGTTACTTAAGTAACGAAAGGGGGGAATGTTTGGGAGGAAAGGTCTTTTCGGCCCCCTCCCCTATATTCCTATCCACTTGCACACAATGCTCATCCCACTGTGGCCCATGCGCCTGTGACCAGTGGGGCCGGGCAAGCCGTCGAACGACAAATACGGATGCAGTGTTCAATCAGAGGGCCAATTACTGACTCTATTTTGTACTAAACCCTGGCTCCCTTTTGTACATGCCAAAGCAAGCCTCATAGCAAGGCCAGTCTGCAGCTCTCCCCTGGAGCTGTGCACAGATAGCCAGCTACTTCCCCACCTCCTCCCCTCTGTGTCCCTGCAGCAGCCCTGTTCTCACGGGAGACTGGGCACAAACCGTTACAAGTCAAACACTGTATCTCTCGCCTTCCTCCTTTCATCACTGATTTGTGAGTGACAGGGTAAGAGCTCGGGCCTGGAAAAAACTATTCTTCTCTGTAGCACAGTGACCATGGTAAATGTGAAAGACATAGCCCACAATATAATCAGAACTTGCTTATTATAATAACAGGGACCAAGAGAAGACCCGCAGAACTTTAGACCCATAGCGCTATTGGAACCCCTGAGCAACCTACATGCATCATTACTGCAGAAAAAATTAAAACAATAGGCGACAGTGAATAACCACCTTGCTGTCTGACAAACAGGTTTCACCGTGAATGTAGGAACAAATGTGAACCTATTATTGCTGAAGTTAATTAAACAGGAAGCAATAAAAAACAAGACCAATGTACATGCAGCCTTTATTGATTTACATATGGCGTTCGATTCAATACCCAGACAAATATTATGGAGAAAATTAAGCACATGAAATGCCCGGTTGAGTTACTAGAACCAATCAAACACCTGTACACAAATACATCGATAACAGTAAGAATGACAAAAAATGGCATCACTACTCCCTATATCGAAACTACCAATGTATTAAACTAAGGTTGCCCACTGGCAGCCACACTTTACAACTTATACACTGCAGACATAGAAGCAGACATCAAAAACAAAACATTTAATCCACCAAAAATAAATTCAATTCCAGTTCCAATAATGATGTACACGGACGATATTATACTGATGGACAAGACACCAGCTGGACTACAGGAAAGAACACAACTATTGAGTGTGTACATGGAAAAGAACAAACTGAAGATAAACAGCGATAAAACTAAAGCGATGCCCTAGGCAAAACAGCCATTCCAAAGCACCAAATCTCTAAAATTAATAATCAACTGAAGCAGACTTGATGAAGTTACAACATACAAATACTTGGGTATAACCATAAACCTTTCGTCAACCGAGAAACAATGGATTGTAAAATTAGAGGCAAAGATACAATCGCTAGCAAGACAAGGTTGTGTAATACATCGAAAATATGGAAAATTTTCAATGAAACCAATACTCACATACTACAAACAAAACGTCCTACCAACGATCACATATGGAAGCAAGTCAATGTTTGTATTTGTATTTGTATTTATTGATTTATAAAGCGCCTTACGCCAAAGCGCTGTACATGGAACAACATAATACATAAAACATAAACGATATAACAGTTGAAGCAATTACAATATGAATCAATCAAACAACAAAACAATGAGAAGAGCAATTAACTGAAGGGGATAGGGAGGGAAAGGGAGATGGGACAGGATAAGGGGGAGTGGAGGAGAAGAGTAGGAGGAGGAAAGGGGAGGGTGGAGGATGGGAGGCAGGAGAGGGGAGAGGAGAAAGTCGGGGGAAAAGAGTGAGAAGGGGGAAGCAGAAGGGGTTTCAAGGAGGAGAATGGAGAAGGAGAGATTTAAGGGACATGCGGAATGAAGTGAAGGTGGGGGAAGAACAGATAGCAAGAGGAAGGGAGTTCCAGTGTATAGGTGCTAGGAGTTGGAAGAAGCAAAAATGGCAGGAGGCACAGGGGGGTGAGGGTGCAGTGAGAAGGAAATGGTCAGAGGACCGAAGGGAACGGGAGGGGGAGTAGAAGGAGAGAAGGGAGGAGAGATAAGGGGGGGCAAGACCATGGAGAGATTTGAAGACAAGGCAGAGAAATTGAATCTTAAGTTGGGAGTGAAAAGGAATCCAGCCAAGGTAGGAGAGAGAGAGGTAGAGATGGAGTCACGGGAGGTAAGGAGACAGAGGGTGTGAACAGCAGAGTGTTAGAGGGATTTAAGAGGGGCAAGGTGAGAAGTAGGAAGTTCAAAGAGTAAGGAAAAGCAGTCGAAGAGGCGGGAGAAGATGAGGGAGGAGATTAAGAGTTTGGTAGCGTGGAAAGTGAGAGAGTGACGCATTTTGCGAATGTTGAAGAGGTGAAAGCCACAGGTGCGAGAGGTGAGGGAGATGTGTTGGGAGAAGGAGAGAGAGGAGTCAAAGAGAACACCTAGATTACGAGTTTGAAGAGAGATAGGAAGGTTGGAGGGAGGAAAGTGAATAAAAGGGGGAGGAGAGGGAGGGAGAAGAGAGTTAGAGGGAAAGAATACGACTTCTGTCTTGTCGGTGTTGAAAGAGAGAAAGCGGGAAGACATCCAGTTCTTAATGGCAGTAAGGCAGGAAGAAAGTTGTAGGTGGAGATCAGTTGAGAAGGAGGAGAAAGAGAGGAAAAGTTGAGTGTCGTTGGCATAGAAGTGGTGGGAGATGCCAAACAAGGAGATAACAGGAGCAATGAGGGAGGTGTAAAGAGAGAAGAGGAAAGGACCGAGTACCGAGCCTTGGGGTACGCCATATTCAAGAGGATAGTTAGGAGAGGACCGGCCACTCCAGGAGACAGTAAAGGAGCGGGAAGAGAGGTAAGAGGATAACCAGTTGAGGACGGAGCCTTTGAAGCCAAAGGAGGAGAGCGTATGAAGGAGGAGGGGGTGATCAACAGTGTCAAAGGCTGCAGAGAGATCAAGGAGAATAAGGATAGATGATTGTTTGGCAAGGCAAGCAGTAAGAAGGGAGTTAAGAATAGAGGTGAGAGCAGTTTCAGTGGAGTGTTTAGGACGGAAGCCTGATTGGTAGGGTGGTAAGAGAGAGGAATTAGTGACAAAGGATGAGAGATGAGAGTAGGCAAGGAGTTTGAGAAGCTTGGAGAGGAATGGGAGAAGAGAGATAGGTCTGAAATTCGAGGTGAGAAGTGGATCAGCAGAAGGTTTATTTAGGATAGGGATGATCGTGGCATGTTTAAAGGCAGAGGGAAGAGGGAGAGACAGATGTTGAAGAAGGAGGTGAGGTAGGGGACAAGAAGAGGGTAAATCCTAGGGATGAGGAGGGAAGGGATAGGGTCAGTTGGTGCAGATGTGGGGTGGGTTTTAGATAGGAGGGTGGAGACTTCAGAAGGGGAGACGGAGAGAAGATGGACATGGAGGAGGAGGGAGGGGGGAGGAGAAGAAGGGAAATCTGAGGGGGGGGTGTATTTTTTGCCAAAGGGTAACAATCTTAGAGGAGAAGAAGTTAGCGAAGTCAGTAGGAGAGAGTGAGGAATTGGAGGAGGGATCAGGAGTAGGGGGAGAGAGGAGTCGACAGGGAGTTTGGAAGATACGACGAGGGTGAGTCGCTTGAGATTGGAGTAAGTTAGAGTAGTAAGAGGAATTGGCTGAGGTCAGACAAGAGTCGTAGATAGCGTGGTAAGAGAAGTAAGAGGTTTGGTTAGAAAGCGAGGGAGTTTTGTGCCATAGTCTCTCGAGAGGTCTGAGAAGGCGCCACATAAAGAGGAGTTAAGGAGTGAGCCAAGGTTGAGAGGGTTTCCGGGTTGGGCAGAAGAGAGAAAGGGGATAGAGTTGATCAAAGGAGGATTAAATGGCAGAGGAAAGAGAGGAAAGAGCATCATTCACCGATAATGAGGAGAAGTCATGGAGAGATGGGAGAAGAGAAGAGCAAGTGTCAGTAAAGATGGAGGGGTCAAAGTTGCAGAAGTCACGCCATGAGTAGATTGGAGGGGAAGGGTTAGGAGAGGAGGAGTGCGGGAGAGGAGAAAGGGAAAAAGAGATGAATGCATGATCAGAGAGATCGACAGGAAGGGTAGAGACAGGGGAAGGGGGGTAGGAAGAGTTGAAGATGAGGTCAAGGGTGGAGCCAGAGGAGTGTGCAGGAGAGGAGGAGAGAGGGGAAAGGAGGTAGGAATCAAGGATAGAGAAGAGGGGAGAGGATTGATGGGGAGAAGGGAGATGAAGATTAAAATCGCCAAGCACTGACAGAGGAGAGGGGGAGAGAGAGATAAGCGAGAGGAGGTGATCCAGGTCGTCATAGAAGGAAGAAAGAGGGCCAGCGGGTCGATAGATGATCAGGAGAGAGATAGGGTGAGGCTCGGAGAAAGATTTGTAAAGGAATTCAAAGGAAGGGAAAGAAGGGAGAGTTGGAGAGGAGGGGGAGGAGATGAACTTGGGGTGGTAGAGGAGGCCAACACCTCCGCCACGGCCAGTAGAGCGAGGGGTATGAGAAAAGGAGGAGGAGGAGGAGGTGGTTAAGGAAGCTGGGACAGAAGTGTTATGGGGGGGTAAAGGTTTCAGTTAAGCATAGAAAGTGGAGGTTGAGGCGAAAGAATAGGTCAAGAACTGCTACAGTTTTGTTGCAGATGGATCTGGCATTCCAGAGTGCCATGTTCATGTGACTGGAGTGGTGGGCGGTAGGGGGGTAAAGAGGATTAGGGCAGTGAGAGAGGGTAGGAGTGCGGCAGGGGGAATAACCGGGAGGATAGGAGAGAGGGCAGGGCATTAGGAGGGAAAAGGAGAGAAGGAGGGAGAGGAGAAGGTAGGAGTGGTGAAAGGGGGGAGGGGAGAAATGGGGGCAATAAGGAGATTTAGAGGATTGAATAACAGGGGATTCAGAAATAGGATGAGTCAGGAGGAGCCGTAGCTGTACAGTCTTGTGATGGTGAGGACAGAGACCAATGTGGCAGTATCAAGACGGGATAGTAAACAGAGGACTGGGCAGAGGTGTCAGGAGCAGTGTATAGACACAAAGGAAGGACAGGGGCAATTAAGGAGAATGGGCAGGTACAGCAATCTTGGACAGCTGGTCTCCTTTCTGAGAGGGAAGGATCACAGGAGGCGGAAGCAGGAGTGGAATGGAGGCGCCAGTAGTACACCAGTTAATGAGGTGGATGAGACGGGGATGCAAACCATCAATTGTACCCACACGTGAGGAGGGAGGTAGTAGTAGGAGGTAGCAGTAGGAGGATGGTGGGAGATCTTAGGCAGCCCAGGTGGTCACGTTGATGCAGTGAATCTCATGTATTGGGGGGAGGTTGCAGGTGGTATCAGATGCGGCAGGAAAGTGGCAGTGGAGGAATTCAGACAGTGAATTAAATGGTGGAGAGCAGGATACATTCACATTTGAGTGGGGAGGGCCACGGGTAGTGGGTCTAGGAGTGGGGTGTGGAAACCAGGGGAGGAACAAGGACAGTCAAGAAGTGTGGGCTGAGTCCACAATGATCCGCGGGTGGACCGCAGGTAATGGGCTGAATCCGCAATGATCTGTGGAAGGTCCGGTGCTGGAGCGGGGAGAGTTGCAGTCTGTGGGCAGGGGCAGCAACTGGGATCTTGAGCATGTACACTGGCAGGACTTCAGTCAGCAGAGGCGGTAGGGTGCCAGGTGAGAGTCCACAGTGTTCTGTGAGAGGCCCGGTCTAGAGGGGGGAGGGTTACAGGCGGTGGACAGGGGCTGAGGCTGGGGTCTTGAGCAGTCACACAGGCAGGACTTCTGGCAGCAGAGACGGAAGGGCTGGGCTGGGATTCTGAGCGGTCAGCCAGGGGGGTCCGGGCTGGTGAAGGCAATATCACGCTGTCCAATCAATCATAGGCGGGGTGGTCCGGTGGTAGTGGGTCAAGGGCTGCAATGAGGTACTCCGAGCAGCGTGGCCCTGCCAGAACTTAGAGAGCCAAAGTGGAGAGAGGATGGGCCAGGGATGGAGCGGAGGCAGTCCAGGTAATCCACTCCGCAGGGACCCAGAGCAGCCACACTCGTCTCCAACAGATGAGGACCGCAAGCAAGGCACCAAGGCTGGACTCAGGTGCTCGGAGACAGATATGTGGCTGAACTCGCACCAGAGTGAGTGGGGACCGCTGACTGTGGGGGGGATGGTAAGGCAGGTACCAAGATAGAGCTCAGGCGTTGGGGAGAGCACACCGCTGATCGGAGGAGCTAGACAGATGACGGCTGAAGTCGGCGGATGACGGCCAAAGCCAAGATGGTGGACCCAGAAGCAGACGCAACCCTGCGGCAAGGCAGGCAGCAAGGTAGAATTCAGGCATCAGGAAGAACTCACCACAGGTCCACGGAGTGCCGGAGGAGTCAGGCTGACTACGGCATGTGAAGTCTGTTGAAGTCGGCTGATGTCGGCCGAAGCCAAGATGGTGGACCCTCCAGCAGACACGATCCTGCGGCAAGGCAGGCACCAGGGTAGGGTTTGGGCTTCAGGGAGAACTCATCACAGGTCCATGGAGCGCCGGAGGAGTCAATCATACGCCAGTGGGCGCAAGCAGCAGAGTCCGCGCTCAAATGAGGAGGGCCGCCAGAGACGGGGGAGAACCAAGATGGTGGCCAACAGCCGCAACTTCGGCGGGACCCCAAGATCCAGAATGGAGCCGGCCTGGAGGACAAGGAGGGATCACAGGCAGCCGCGATCCAGCCGAGACTCAAGATGGATGAGACCGCAACGAGGCACCAGGAGTACTGCGGGCGCCGGGCGGCACCCCGAGGTAGACAGACCACAGCACTGTCCCGGTCGATCGTAGAGCGGGAAGGATCACCGCAAGAGCCGGGCAGATGGCAGAGCAGGAGGACGCCTCCTCAGATGTCGATCTAGTAGCAGTTGAAAGCGGGTCAGTTTTTGGCCGAGCTCGCAGCCGGAGGGACCCCAGGAGTAGGGGAGCAGGAACGGATAAATGTAATTAGCAGAATTGCTGTTTAAATTGTTTTATTTTAGAAAGAATCAGCCTGATTAGAGGAGGCGCCGGCACAGGCAGCCGAGCTTCTGCGCCCCCTGGTGGTTCTTGCAAATACAGGACATCACGTGGCTAAGACTAGAAGGCACTTACTGGTGAAAGATCTTGAACTTACCAGCCTCGTACCCGATTGTCAGAATATGCCACAAAATTGCCACCCAATCTATGGCTTCCGTAGTTAAATGGAAACAACTAGATACTCTACACAAACTGTTATCAAATGACAAAATACCTGCAATCGACATTCTAAGAGAACATAAACTGGCTATGAACAACTCTGTTTTAAAGACGTGGAAAAACGGTCTATTCCAGATGATGGAAGTTGAAGATATCACAACATAAATGCTCATAAAAAGACCACAACACGCAAAGAAACAAATAATGACAAAGGACTGGATAAGGACTTGCGGTAGTATCACAAGATATTTAAGAAATATCACTAGCCTTACGGATATCCAAGCAATTAACAAAACACTGATGTACCTCACAACTTTTCCAGACCCATCGATAAGAGCAACATACATGAGAATCAGATTCAATATTCTCCCGACCAGAGACTATCTGGCGGCGAAAAAACATCTGGAACCTACAGAGGCAAATTGTTGTTTCTGTAAAACAAAAGAACGTGAAACAATCTATCATTTGACAATGATATGTCCAGAACTAAACGAAAAGACACAGATGTTTGCAGCCTTCTTTAAGATCTCATCAACTGAAATGGATACCGAAACGATATGGGCAAAAATCATGAATGGACATGAAAAGAAACTCATCTTTACAATAGTGCAATTTATACGAAATGTTTTAGAACTAACGCAATGAACTGAATTTGTAATTTAAGCAACTTTAATCAGAAAACTCTAAAGTATGAACTTAACAATGATCGATAAATGAAAAGTTTGTAACAAACTATATCATTTTAATTTTAAAAAATGTGAAAGACGTAGCCCACAATATAATCAGAACTTTCTTTCTATTTGTTTTAAATGATGCAACAGCAAACATGTTTTGACCCTATTCTATGACAAGACAGAGGCGAGCATTATGCTTATCTCTTTAATTTGCACCAACATAGCAATTCAACTTTTAATAAACTTTTACAAAAATAAATGTTTCTTTGCTTCCATGAAAAAAAGAAATCTTTAGTTTTAAAGTTTAGAGTCTTTGTAGAGACTCTTCCATGGTCTCCTACAAGTCCCATGAGCCTCCTGGTGTTCAGTAGTCCTTCCTCCGCCAATCCAGAGTCTGACACCCCTATAAGGACTCTCCACACTAGGTCCTTTCCTCTTTCTTTGCTTGCCGCAACAACTGAGTCTGTATAACTGTCCAACATCAACTTTTTCCTTGAGACAACTGGGGACGCAGCTTGCTATCTAAAAGGTCCAACGGGACAACTGATTTCGCTTCCATTAGAACCCGGCAGAGCACCCTCCCCCTCATGCAACATGTCAATGATGACATGTTGAGGGATGCTATACCTTCTGTACACCTGCGCATCGGACATGCCTTAGAAGGTGACCCTGGTGCAGAAGACTGACTCATTCTGTCTCCTCCTCACCAAACCGCTGGGGTACATTGCCTGGGTTGGGGGCGTGGAGTGGTGCTGTATGCATTTATATAGGGATGTTTGCCGGCATGCTGTTCATGCTGATGTGCATCGTCACTGTTGTGGTTGGTTTAATCTTGTTTGTGTGGGATGTTCTGCAGCTGTGTGTGTGGGGTTCAGGTGTGTCTTGTTTGCTATTGTTGTGGTTGTGTTTTGCATGGGAGTGTTGTTCCTTTTTCTGGCTGGTTGTATTGGTTGCACGTATGATGTGGCTGTATGTGGTTTTCTTGTGTTCTGTGGTACGTTGTGTTATGGGATTGTTTTGTGTGTGCAGTTTCCTCTCTGGTGGCTTAGTGGTGATTGTAGGTGTTGTTTGTATGTTCTGCTAATTGTTTGGCTGAGATACCGATTCTTATGTGTAATTGGTCCAGCCCGCATCCTCCCCGGGGGGTACCCACAAGTCATCTCTCGGGATTCTTGACTCTGTAGTGGCAGGTCTCAATGGAGACTCACTCCCTTCTCTCTTGAGGTAGTGTTTGAATTTTTGGCAGTTTCTTGTGATGGTTTTGTCTTGGTCTTGGGCTGTCACCATCGTTCCCTTTATCCCTGTGACTCTCATGGGGCTCGAGGTAAACCGAGAGCCTGTCTTGCGTATCATGGGTTGTTGGACTAGGACCTCATCCCCTATCTGAAAGTCTTTTGGCGTTTCCTTGCGCCTTGTGTCGGTCTCTTGTTTCGCTCTTTCCTTCGCTTCGGCATCTCGCTGGCATATTTCTGCATCTAGATGCTCCCTGTCGGATGGATTTCTTGGACTACGGGTGCGTACCTCATAATGAACCATGAGTTCAGCAGGCGTCTTGTTTGTGGCTTCGTGTTTCGTGTTTCTGAGGAGCCGACACAGTGCTTGATGTTGGTTGACTGACTCAATGTGGGCTCTCTGGATTGTCTTTTTGATTGATGCCATAAATCGCTCCACAATTCAGTTTGCTTGCGGGTGTTGAGGTGTAGTTTTCATGTGTTCGAACCCTAGGTGTCTTGCCAATGCTGCAAATTCATGTCCACAGAAGGGTGGTCCGTTGTCGGACTTCATCACTCTAGAAATTCCCCATTCACTGAGTATCTCTTCCAGTACCGCAGCCACCTGAGGAAACGCTGTGGTGGTCACCTTCTTCACTATGGGAAAACGCGAGTACTCATCTATCAGGAGTGAGAGGTAGTCACCAGATTCTGTGGGTCCATAAAAGTCCATGGCTATTCTTTCCCATGGGTGGTCTGGGATTTGTGTGTGTTGTAGGGGAGCAGAGGGATCGGCTGGCGATCTTCACTGGCATGCATGGCAGTTTTTGACCCACTCATCGACTGCGGCATCAAGGATCAGAAACCAGACATGGCATCTCAGTTGTTTTTTTTGTGTTTTCAGCTCGCCTCTGTCCTACATGTGCGGTGCGGACAACTTTACTTCTTAGTGCTGTTGGAATGATGATTCGGCAGCCCCTGAGCAGAATGTTGGGATCTTTTATGGCTAGTTCTTTGTGTACTCTCCCTAGTCTCTCAATTTCCTGCTTGCTCACCCCCAGGTGCACTAGCATTGCTCTCCCGTGGTCTCTCCATTTGTTCGTTGACATTAGGCTAATCGCTAGGGAGGTTGTGGGGTCTGGAGCCGATGCAGCAGCGACCATGTCTAATGACAGTGCGGGTGGTAGCGAGTTTGAAGTAACATAGTGAATATATGCAACATCCCCTCTCCGCGTGATAGGGGGCCCTACTGGGTGTCTTGACAGGTAGTCAGTGTGGTTCAAGTCACCTTCAGGAAGATGGAGGATGCCGTAATCGTATTCTTGGAGGCGGATGCCCCATCGCTCTATTCTTGGAGGCATTTTGGTGTGCGGGTTGCCAAATAGAGAGAGCAGAGCCTGGTGGTCTGTTATTAGGGTGAATCCTTTTCCAATTAGAAAGTTGTGGAAATGTTTGCATGCCCATACTGTGGCCAGGCTTTCTTTTTCAGCCTGGAAGTAGGCCATTTCCAGTGTGGACAGCGCTCTGCTGGCATAAGCTACCACTTGTCTGGGGTGAACATCTGTGCCACTTGTCTGAGCCAGAATGGCTCCTAGCACGACTGGGCTTGCATCCACTGTCACCTCTGTGTGCCACTGCGGATCGAAGAGGGCGAGGCGATGGGCTTCTGCGAGAGCTAGTTTGATGTCTTTCAATGTTCATTGACACTCAGGCGTCCATTCAAATGTCGCCTCTTTCTGTAGCAGCCTCCTGAGTAGCTCTGTGAGTGATGCGTAGTGCGGGATATATCTGGCGCAATATCCAGCCATCCCTAGGAAGGAGCGGATGTCTGCGGCCTGTTGTGGTTCATTGAGGTGTGTGATAGTGTTGACTTTTTTGGGGTCCGGCATCATTCCCTCACTTGAAAAGATGTGTCCGAAGAATTTGAGCTTCGCCTTGCTGAATCGGCATTTACCAATGTTGAGCGTAAGGTCAGCGGCTTGGAGGGCTTCACAGGTGGCAACAAGGGCGGCATCGTGGGCTTCCTTTGAAAGGATGTCGTCACTGTAATTGAAAGCTCCTCGTATACGTTGGATGATCTGGCGCACCGCCTCTTGGAAAATTTTGGCAGCGGAAGAGATACCGAAATTTAGTCTCTGGTACCTGAACAAACCATTGTGCGTTGCAAAGGTTGTAATTGCTCTGGAGTCAGGGAGTAACTCCAGTTGGTGGTAACCCTGTAGTAGGTTGAGTTTGGAGAACATTCGGGCATTGTTTAATTGCACTATCATGTCCTCTATACATGGACCTGGGTGTCTCTCGCGTTGGATAGCGGCGTTCGCAATTGCATCCTGACCGGTGCTTGGGTGCGTTCTGGGGGAAATGGTATCCCTTCTCTACAAACTGACTGAAAGTATCCTTCTCTCCCGCAGTTCGTGCACCTTTGCGATAAGGCGGGGCATGATCCTGAGTGGGGAAATGCCATTTCGCTGCGGTAGCATTGTCTCTGTTGACGTGGAACTTGCAGCGCTTGTGTCCTGTATGGGTAAGGACTTCTCTCGCTCTGGCGCGGGGTTGGATAGCAGCTATGAGTTCGGAGGTGTCTTATTTTGGGTTGGTTGTGCCGGTCATGGATGCGGCTTGTGCATCGACCCTCTCGAAAATGCGGGCCAGCTCACTGAGTTCTTGGATGGTGAGGAGCTTCTTAAGCAGCTGCTTTTTTGAGTGCGGGCGACAGGCAGCCTTCAATGACCCTGAGGCGTATTGCCTCGTAGAGGGAAAATGCCTCAAATTGGCAATGAGCTTCCTTTACCCTCAAGCGAGTTATAAATTCGTTCACCGTCTCTTGTGGAGTTTGTGAGCATTGGTTAAAAAGGTATCTCTCGTAGTCGTGATTTGGCTCGATTATGAGGAGTTTGTCCAGGGCTTTGATTAGTGTTGCAAAGTCATTCTGATCAGCTACAGGGATTGTCTTGACAATGGTCTTGATCTCTCCACCCACAGGGTTGAGGAAGATGTCTCTGATGTTGGGGGAGTCGCCATCTCCTGACCCTCTCACAAAATGATGAAAATCCTCCATCCACTCAGTCCATCTGCATCCTTTCGTGGCTTGGGGAGTTTTGGTGAACTGCGGTGGCATCCATAGCTGTATAAAGTTGGCCATGCGGGCAGGCTGGAGCGATGCTGGGCAGGATTCGATGGCGGGTGGTGTCGGTTTAGTGCGTGTCCACAGGGGTAGAGTGTGTCCCCGGGTGATAGGCCTCGCCCACATTTTTGCGTGATCACTTTCACTTTCAGAGATGTTGGTGGGGGGGTGCAGACTGTGGTGATTGGGGTCTGGGGTCCACTGACCCTTAGATGTGCTCTTGACCATAGCTGGGCACTTCTACTCTGAAATGGGGCTGGCTGCACATCTAGTCGAGGTGTTTTACAGTTGTGACGTAGGTATTTGCTGTCCCAGGCAGCATATGATACGTGTGGCGCAGACCCTTGTAGTTCCAGGCAGCCTGTGGCGCGTGTCGTTGTCCTGGGGCCTGGGTGGACTGTCACCAGCAGGGTGTAGAAGGAATGGTTGCAGACGCCCTTATGCGAGAGGAGGTTGGCAAGCTGCTCGCGTTAGATATGCGTATTGTGGGATTCCAGATGCCTGCGGGCAGAAAAGGAGGCCTGGCGGGGAGCCAGTGCAGGGCATGCACATAGCAAGCCAGCTGTGCGCGGCTGCAGAGGAGGAGGCCTGGTGGATTTGCAGCCTGGCGGATTGCCAGGCGGTTGTGCACACTCAGCGGGATCGCCGGTAGCTCCAGGAGGAGGAGGAGGGGGGGTGGAGGACGAGGCCAGGCGGACTGCCTGGGTGGCCGTTCGTGTGTGGCGGGATGTCGCCGGCTGTTCCAGGAGGAGGAGGAGGCGGGACAGATGCCGCTGATCAGGTAAGGAGGACTCTGTCGTGTGTGTGGACGGTCCTCATCGCCAAATGTTGCCGGCTACCCGGAGGAAGAAAACACACACGCACGGAGGGATTGTAGCATGAAACCCTTTATTCAACTTTCTCACGTCACTTGCGCCTTGCGCCTTTTCCTTGCTCCTCCCCCCAAACTCGCTGGTCAACATGACCGTCATCGAACACCCCACTCCTTTGTGGGCGGGTCAACTGATTAACCCTACAGTGGCTGGTAACAGACCACTGCTTACAAAACTCCCAGATTCCCTGCCCCCAGGCACAATGTTTACCGATGTTACTCATCACTGGCGAAGTACCTATTACTTTTATGGAGGCCATACGAGAGGCGTGTACAAATTATGTTATTTCATCCCTGCCGCTGCTGCAGCAGTACTCTGTTGTTATAGTTCCTAACTCTTACCCATCGACTGAACTTTTGGCTCCTCCTCCTTCCACAAAACCCACATTTCCAATCTTCACCAAACCGAAGAGTTCTGACAAATCATCTAATTCCTGGAAAAAAACAAAAAAACATGAAAGTGCCCTTGGGCTCTGTTCAATCAGGCGCATGTAAATGTATCCAGTCTCTCATCACACCTAGTAAGCAAAGCGTAATAGTAAAGAACGCCATAACAAGGACATATATTACCTTAGCTCAATTCAAACGAGCTCTACAAAAGTCCTCTGTGACTATAAATATAAATGGTGATGAGCTAAATACAAACCCCTCAATGAAATAGTAAAACAAGTAGCGCTTTTAAATAATAAAGTCGCAGAGTCTGCTTCTCAAACCTCAGAGCCTCAGTCGGACATCATACCGAGAGATGGTCCTCTGTGGTTTCTCACCTTAGAGCAAAGGCACAATGAGATTGCCAAGTCACTGGCCATATACGTTGCCCTGCCTTTACCTGCTCCCAAAGCACTCACACTAGACTACCGCCCTGCTCACAAGCTATTTACAATAATTCTATATTGGATATAGAAAATCAGCAGTGGCAAACGATAAACCACAGTGTCCCCTTTAAACAAACATGTTCCCATTTGTCTTCCATGCCACGTGTGGTGAGTCAACCCTCCCCTCGTTACTCCTTCTTCCTGCCGCTGCTTAAATAAACAACCACCTCAACTGGTGGATAGATCAGATGACACTATTAAACAATCTCCTTCAATCCCCCACTGTCTAATTTTACAGTGCAGAGGGGGGTCTATTTCCAGTCCATGATCTGAATAGAACCAGCGTCTTAAATATATTCAGTGACATAGATAGTTTTGAGGACCTATGTTCCTCAGATATAGCTCAAGTAGAATTTTTGCAACATGATGTCAAACTATGGATTCATTCTGGATTAGTCCTAAATGCTCTGTGGCAAGCAAAATGTAAACTATATGAATTGGGTTTTGCACTCACCCAAGACCAATCTTCATTGACCTTGACTAAACAACTCAAATCATGTTTGAATACTGAAGTGAATGTTAACACAGCTATGGATTCTCCTATGAGAGTCACATGCTCTCAGGGGGCTCTTTACACCAATAGACAGGTAGACATCATGCATAAGTCCAAGTGCACTTACCAGACACATCTATTAGATTCGAGCTAACAACTCATACCATCTATTGTGCATTCTTGCAAATTTGCCAGTTGGAACACTAGGGGCTTCAAGCACCTCCTGAACCCGGTTAACAATTCACTCAGTAATTTCGACATAGTAGCCTTACAAGAAATGTGGTTAACAGAAGCACCTGCGTGGGACGGTTGTGCCATCTCACTGTCGTCAGCTGAAAATCCACGCACAGCACAGGTAGACCGATGGCTGGTCTTCTTGTTGCAGGGAAAAAATCACAAGGCTTATTGTTGGAACCTTGGTCCTCCCCTAATATGTATATCCAACTTGTCAAAATTAGAACCCCCTCAGCCATGCTGGCCATAATAAATATTTACTGGAATCATACCAGCATTGATACAGAGACCTTATTTTGAGAAATGGTGCAAACAGTGAATCTAATGTAATCATTGATGACAGTTCTAAAACATATGTGAGTCTGGTGGGCGATTTCAACCTTCATTGCCTTACTAAGAAGTTGTGCAAAATTGCTGACCTTGCACAGCGCTGGCTAACCTTCATGGATGAGAGGCAGTTTATAATGCTCAATGGTGCCATTCAGGGAGATATATCTCCCCAGAGTACTTGGAAGAGAGTACAACAGCCAGCTATTATTGACTATATCTAAACAGACAGAAATGTGTTTGCAACTATTGAGTCATTCAAAGTTACTCCCCAGCAACATAGCGACCACGTACTCCTCTCTCTCACCTGTCGCTGGATGTATCCTTTCATTCCATCCAATTTCTATAAGTCTATTGTCTCCCTCTCTGGTGGCAGTAATAGCTTCAGATGACCCCAGAACCACTGACACTTTTCAATACTACCATACAAGATCACCATGATTCATTAGATCCCAAATTAATTGCATCTGATGGTCTATATGTGGCTACATTACAGATCTTCAAGTCACAGTCGTCGATTTCAACGAAACCTACATATGCACATATGCACACTTATGATGTAGAGATGCATAAAAGGAGACCCATCTGCGTTTTTGTTTGAGAAATTTGGTTAGCTTACCTCTTGAGTCTAGGTTTTCAGAAGTAAAATATCTTAGAATGAAATACAGAAATTGTCTGAAGTCTCACAAAGCCATAATCATGGAGAAAGACAGTGAAAATTACTTTGCGCCCTAGCCTTAAAAAACACAGCGTCCATTTGGGGTTTATTAAATCGTGCCAACCATGCCACTCAGATCCCTATGCAAATCAATGCAGTTCAAGAAGCTCAATGGGAACAATATTATCAGACCCCGTACGCACATCCGCCCAACAATTCTCAGACATCAGGGTTGATAGTAAGTAGTAGCACTGGACAGCCAATATCTAAAGGTGCTGTCTTCCAATTCGATAATGGTGACATCATCTATCAGATATCAAAATTGAGCAACGCAAGGGCCCCAGCCCCTTATGGAATTACCAATATTATGTTAAAAGCTCACCCTGATCTCAGGGCATCCATTCCTTTTAAATATCTTTGGCAATGTTGTTGACCACAATCAGATTCTGCCGTCCTGGAAAAAATCTATTATCATTCCCATTTTTAAAAAAAAGGGATTGAGCCAAACCTGACAACTATCGGCCTATAGCCCTGTTAGTACCCCAGGGAAGTTATTTGCTCATCTCCTATTGAGAGATATAACAACAACATTATTGCAGAGTGGCTAAATGAAAAGTTACAAACAGGCTTTGTCCCGGGGCTAGGCGCTGCCATCAATATGCTATCCATAACTGCAATTAAAATGCATGAGCAGCAACACAAAAAAACACTTTATTTGGCCTTTGTGTATTTTAAAACTGTGTTTGACTCAATATCATGCCCATTGTTGTAAGATAAATTGGCAAGCCCCTCCTGCCCCTCTCCCATCAAGGCTCTGGTCTCTCAACTACATTCTAAGACCTCAGTCTAAGTACGCATGTCTTTGGATGGAAGATTGTAAAAATCATTCCCACCTATAGAGGTCTAAAACAAGGCTGCATTTTAGCCTATGCACTCTTCAGCTTTTTCATCTCCATTACGGCCCAGCAACTTTCAAAAACTGTCTCTGACTCTCCTAAACTTAGTCATTGCATTACACCTTGGATTCTGACGGCATTGGAACAGTATCCCACCGCAAATCAATTGATAATACATTTGACTAAAACCAAAATAATGACTCTCACAGGTCATCATCAAACAAGAAATGCTCTTATTCATGGCGACTGTATGATTCACCTTTGGAAGTAGTGAGTGAATATTGCTACTAAGGCCTCAACACCAACAATCATCCACCCGACTTACCATATTGTGTGGGACTGAGACAAAATCTCAACAGCCGTTGCACAAGTTTGAATAATTCAAAAGAAATATGGTACATTTTCCATAGCACTGCTTATGCCTATCATCACCTATGGTGCAGAGACCAGAGCCTTGAGAGAGAAGACCTCTTTGCTAACATTAGAATGTTTTTTTTAAAACAGGTGCATCGTTTGCCTCCGAGCCAATCGATAAGCATAATAAGACACAAGTTAGGGCTGCTCTCACTTGGCATCTTGTATATTTGGAAATTGTGTAATCTGTTTAGAAAATGCTCATTGGCTGATGACCCACACTCTCTATTATTTGCCTTGGCATCCTATATGAACTCTACCAAAGATCACTTCATGATATCACTTCATGATAACTAGGAAGCAGGAACTAATTGCAATCATGACAGCTGCGGATATCTCAGTTTCTCTTCTTAAATCCAATCCAACTCGAGCAAAAATCAAACTATGGTGCTATGATTGGATTTCCACATGGGAACAGCGTATGAGCTATCAAATGTATAAGTCTGGAACATCAATGTGCCTGAAGCATATCTAATGAAGGTCCTTTGTCCTATCTACAGGAACTACAGGAACTTATTTCTCCATCCCCGTTTCAATTTGTGGGCAACGAGAGAAATTTTGTTCAAAGGGAAGCAAATCACCAGACTGGAATTCGTTTGGTAGATTTTGTCAAAATGTGGACGAACTTCAGACTCCAAAGCATTTCTTTTTTTATTTATTAATTTGTATATGGTTTATTAAAATCTTTACAAAAAAAAGGAAAAAGAATACAACAAAAACTTTGTTTAAATAGAAACAGAAGAACAACAGACAGATTCAACAGACCTTACTAAGAATCACAAAACCTACTTAAAATACATAACAGAAGAATTACTAGCTTTACATTTTAACTACACAGAGTGAACTATAGATAAATACGCTTTCTAAAAAGAGTGAAAATGTCCTTACTATATACAAACACATCAGTATTCAATTCAGAATTCATAAAATCCTAAAAGAATATTAATCTTATCTTGGGTCCTTATTAATATTACCTCTCTAAATACCTTTATCTTTCTTATGATAAACTGCAGATGTTTTCAAGAAAGCAATGAATCTAATTTTCAATACAATTCTATTACCATGCGACATTTAGTACCCTAACAATTCTCTATTCACAAAGTGAATAGACTCTACAAAATGTGAGGGATAACAAATTCTTTGTGGAAGTAGAGCTGGACAAACAAGTAATAAGTGTTGGAGAGATTCCTCTTCTCCTTCCACTTTACAAAACCAACACCATTTATCATTGCAGCTGTTCTTATTTCTAATATTTATTATCATGTTGGTCATCATAACATTCATTCTGAATCGCATCGTTTGGTTTCTTATAACCTTAATCGGAAACTTTGTTAGGTATTCTTCAATCTCAGGATAGAATTTCCAAAATGAACATACCTGATCATAGATTCTGGATTTAATGATAATTTCATTATTAACACACCAATCACTACCTTTTAGTAGATTTTTGACCTTGTTCGAATTTTTTAACAAAGTAGATAATGATAAACCAAGATTCCATAATATAGTTTCCACCTCAGTTTTCAATTTCGCCATGAAGACTCCTGCGACATCAGCACCTGCTATAGCATAACAGTCTTCCTGTTTAGATGTTAAACACTTCCTCAATAACAAAACTCTTTTCCAAACAAACGTGTGATTTCAATGACTGTAATCCAAAATCATATCTAATCAGTTCCATAGGCACACTTTTTGACATCCCACTGATACAGCTTTACTCTATACCCTATACCCTATAAGATAGTTCTTAGAATGTTGTTTCAGCCGTTTAATTTTGAGTAGTATTTCCAAAATACTACTCAATAATAGCCCCTTCCCCATTTCTATTTCATCTTATTTCTTTGCGCAGCAATGCCTTTCAATCATGAATCATACTATTGGTCCTATGTAGATCATTTTTCTTTTTAGTAGGAATTGTTGCTTTCTTATCCTCTAACTTTCCCATGGTTGCCCTCAAATATGGCAAATAATTATTAACTGAGTATCATTTATCTTAAATTCCAGTTTAGAAGAAACAAATTCATGCATCATAGCTGTCATACATTTTTTGTTTTTTTACGTTGAGTCCATTTCAATTTATTGCCACTTGTGTTAATGAGGACACCAGCCTCAAATAACTTAATATTATCACTAGGCATGCTGCGCTGTTCACTGGAGTGGGAGTCTCTCAATTCAAATGTTTCAATTCTCTTACTCATTAGGCAAGATAAGAAAACATAATCAATTATAGATGATGTTCCCCTAGCTTTCCAAGTTTGTGACTTATTCACCACTAACTCCAAATCCGAAATATTTTCAAAGGTTAACCATAAAGCTCCTTGTAATTTGGTATTACCTCCCTTAGTTGCGTAATTCCCCAGATCTGATCTTAATTCATCTATCTGCACCAAATCAATGTTGCAGTCAACATTTAAATCTCCTGCAACCACTATTTGGCCTCCTTTGGTCTTATACAGCCACTGATCTATAAGTTCATCCAATATTGATAGCCGCGTGCCGGGATAATCCATTGGATTCCAATACATATTGATTATCATTATATGTAATATGCCACCCAATTCGTTTACCCAGAATGTACCTATTAGCATACTACTTGATATTTTCCATTCTTCATTTTTCACAATTGTTCTCCCCTGGTGGTAGCCTAACAATAACCCACCTTTTTGGCCTACCCCTATACCCTCCAATAGCATACGTACTTGTTGTGTCAAAACCATCACACAATATGTCACCTTTTACCATTGTTTCTTGGAGGTGGATAAAACCAAACATGATAATTCTTCTACTAAATTCACGTTTTTAACCAATTGGGAGTGGCTTCGTGAATTCCAGCTAAGTATGCTCAATGTCACTAAAATGCTAAAGTGGTTTACCCAGTGCTTTTAGCTGGGTGATTGAATCTCGTAGAGACAGGGCTAACCATCTCCAATCTTGTACGTCCGTTGCACTTGCATTTTCTTCAATCTGATAACCTGTTTTTGCAGGTTGGGATACCTCTGCACCCTCCCTAGCGTAGGCCGATCTTCTTTTTATTGGCATCAGGGGTGGCATTTAGTTAGTAATATCAAAACCTTTCTTCAGTAAAGCCGCCCCTTCTTTCAACAGTAGTGCCCTTACTAGAGGAGAGGTTATCACCAAACAAACATAATCAAATCTTTGGTTATGTTTAAAATCTACCAACAAAATGTCTGGTGATGTTATTAGACTCATTCAGGCACCTCAGCAAATAGGGACAAAAGAAAAAGGTCTATTCAGTGACCGTGGCCCAACATCTTCAAATAGATAACTCACGATCAAACTAGGGTATTCTTGAAATATTGGCTTTCTCAAATCCAATTCAACCTTCCATCTAAATCTACTGTCAACTTCCTTGTACTGATTCATAACCGTACTTGGGATTTCATACTTTTTGACCAATACACTCAGAGTGCATTATATTACTCTTAACCTTTTTCACATATTTTCAATTAAACATTTCACAGCTTCTTCATCAAGAGTTGACTTACATTGTTTTTATTTTTTTCACTCAGCTCTTTCAGCACACAGTCATCTTTTTGTGGTTCTAGCATTGATATTGTTGGCTAGATCTTTTAGTCTGATGTCCCAGTCCAACATTAACAGATTCTGTAATAAGTCTTCTTCTGGGTGAAACTACACCCCTGATACCACGACTGGCTGCTGTTCAGAATCCCATACATTTTGGACTTCATTCAACCCTAGTTTATCAGATGACCAATTCTTAACATTAGCCGATAGAGGTGTCACTGTTCTCATTACTACATTTGGATTTTTAAACATCTCAAAAATATAATTAATATCATCTTCAATCGTTTTTAGTTGCATTTCCAATCTTACGGCATCGTTTTTATTTTTCATAGCATCTGATAGATTGTTTTGCCCTTCGTACTATTCACTTTGGGTACCTTGATCTGTACACATGTGTTTGCCATTAGTGATGTTCATAGGAGTATCCTTAACTAATATAGGTTTTACTACTTCTACAGTAGATAGTTTACAGACTACTTCCTCCTGATAGGCATCCTCAATCATATGTCTTACCCCCTTGTCTCTTAAACATTTTTTGGAGGACTTATTCAAAGTCTTTAACTCACTAGATTTTTTTTTTTTTCTTGTTTTTTGGTTAGTTTGACTTTGAATGTCGAGTCCTCAACATGATCAATTACCTGAATTTCAGAATCTAACCCTACTTCAGTATTTCACCTCTTTTGGCATCATCTTTTAACGTTGAATCAGTAATGTCTATAAAATCTTGCACAGACACACCAGAATCATTCTTTCGTTTGGTATCACATTCTATTCCTACATGCATATCATTAGATGGTTGTAAATCTTTTAGGATAATAGAAACACATCCTTTCATGTCTTCACTAAATGTATCCGTAACAGGCCAATCATTCTGAAAATATCATTCAAGACTTCAGTTTGTTTACGCAGATAATGTAAAATAAGACCATTGTGCAACCCCAACAAAGAGGATAGCTCCGAAGTATTACCATTCAAGCAACAATCATCATAATTTGTATTGGTGTGTGTAGACATCCCCAACAAAGATGTATGAACGTCTTGAAAAATGACTGGAATGTCTATAAGTAATCTATTAGAGCTGGTTTCTAAATCTAGGTTGGCCCTCTCCTCCATAGGTGTGGGATTAGGTTTGGCTGCCTCCCCCTCTTTTTCCCGATCTTCAGCAAATATAGATTGAGAGGATCCCTCATTTTCCGACACTTTTCTGATATTTTTATTATTTTTAAGTTGATTGGAGCAAAAGAGTGCACAGTACAGTATCCTTTCACAGAGTCGGTATACAATCCAATACGATGTAATGGTAAGTGGTCTACATGGTCTAGACTGATAATATAATCACAAGCAATTGAGTCCTTAAGCTGACTGTGCCGATTTCACAGTAACTAAATAGTATATGTATTTACATCTGTGTTTGAATCCAGCACCATAACAATTTACAGTAATTCACCTAGCGACTTTTCAAATTATAACCAGACAATTAGAAAGTATCCACTGTCCCAAAGTTCATGTGTTCTTAGATAAATCGATATACACACTAGTCAAAAGGAAGAAGATTAAAACATAAAGCACATGCTTTTGTCCCTGAACGCACAGTGAGTCTTACCCAAAGTTAGGCGCTCATCACTCAACTCAAGGAAACTTAGTTCTAATCAAGCAAACTAAACAGACTCTTCTATTGACTTTGTATGATCGAGTGGCACAGTATCCAGTATAAATTAGATGCAGGCACCTATCACCGCCTCGCACCTGAACAGCCAAACAGCCTTACTTAGGGCTTACTTCAGGTGCGCCCCCGGGTGCACTTTATGGGAGTATTTGTAGGCTTGCTGGGTAATGGATGGGCGCTATGAGATTAAAAGAAATAGGATGAAGAGTAAGGAATATGAGTAACAAAGTCCTTGCAACAAGTCCGAGCGTAAAGATCAAGTAAGGTCCAATATTTACTTATGTTCTTTCCAAACGACCTTGTAGCTTTTCAGTGCGATACAAACTTCTCCTTACAGATGGCAGCTCCCACGAGTTGTCCAACGTTCCACAGCCAAACAGTCGTACTTAGGGCTTACTTTGGGTGCACACGAGGGTGCACTATACAGGAGTAGTAGTAGGCTTGCTGGGTAATGGATGGGTGGGGAGAAGAGGAACGAAGGAATGTTAATGTTGTTTCCAAACGACCTTGCAGCATTTCCGTGCGATGCAAACTTCTTATGGACGGCAGCTCCCACGAGTTATCCAACGTTCCACAGCCAAACAGCCTTACTTAGGGTTTACTTCGGGGACACCGGAAATTATGTTCATCATTGTGTGCCTTGTGTCTTTGTGTTTATACTTCAAGCTTATCACCCAATTGTATTGAAAATATGGCGACTCGTGCACCTACTCCAGGGGAATCCGCTCAACATAATCCCACATATCCATGATCTGAAAGGGTGAGAATTCCAAAGTCAGCATCTCTGACAACTCATATGGCAGTGACCCTTTCAGTGCGTGTGCTTCTTATGTTTTTCAGAGTAGGAGGACACACTAGTGTGTTTAGATCTGCTTGTTTCCTTGCCCTGAGATCAACAGGGATCGAGAACACCTTTCAGAGGCACCCCTAAAGCATTTGCTTGCATTTTGTCCATCCCTGTGTCAAGGAGAAAATGTTTCCTGCATTCCTTGTTCAAGGATTACACAAGCCTAACCTGCAACGTACTATGGCTAAACATTTTCCATGAACAGCGTATAAGTGTCAGCATTGCAGCCATCAGATTTCTGCTAACTCTGAGCTTAGGCTATCTAAATCCAGCCTGAGAACAAGGTCAGTTCCCTTTTTTTTTAATTATTTTTTTTTTCAAACTGTTGTGCTGCTACACGAATACATTGCACATGAGTCTGCCTATTTATAGGGTATAAGGCATTGCTGTGCAAAGGACACCTTCAGGAGAAATGTGCTGGGCCTCACATAAAGTAAATAATACTGAATTGTGTACATCTTGTATTTACCTTTTAACTGCACATTTTAATTGTTATGAACTTGTCTCCCTTGTGGTGACTCATAACTATTTGCAATTGTTATTTTTACCTGCTTGTAACAGTTGAAATGTTGATCTTTCTCACCATAAAAAAGAAAAAAAAAAGTAATAACAAATATGTTCTCCAATTGAATGCTCTTGTTAAAAAAGGAATGACAATTCAACACCTGTACAACAGGTTAAGACATAGCTAAATAGTTAAATGCCACTTCATAAGATACTTATCAAAAATTCTTTGGTATAGGTACCATAATCTGGTGACATATGTCTTTATACAGGACAAACAGATAAAATGAAGGCAAGTTTCTTGGTGAGTTAAACAAAATGGACACAGATGGCAACTAGAGATATAGCGACATCTTTTTTGAGGTGAAATATTTAAGGGACAAAGATTAAATCTAAACCTTGAAATCAACAATCAATCTCTTAAATAGGGGGAGAATAACACATTAGGTTGAACTTCCCCTTTAAACAACAGTTCATCTAACATTTGAGATAAGTTCTATTTTCCGGGATTGTCTAGTTAATGCATAAAATAGATTTAAAGAATTAAAATAGGGCTGGAGAAAAATCTGCATCTAAAAAGGAAATTCCTCCAATGTATCCTGCAAATATCCAGTAGCCAAAATGAAACAAACATTCTTTTCCCAAGGAATAGAATGTTGAGTAGGATCCTCTCATATTTCTTTTACGATAGAATGGGAGAGATCCGCCTTTTTGTTTACAATAGTTTAAAAAAAGAGAAAAATTGTTACGTTTTGATCAAATCCTCTAAACATTATACTCAGGTCTCTTTGCATAGCATAATCGGGAGCTGATAAGGGAATTTCCAATACGTGTTTTAAAAAGCATTATCCAAAATATGTTACGACAGACAGTACAGTAGCCCAACATCTGTGCCCCATTCATAATAGAGGAGTTGATTTTGACATTATACACCTTTAAAATCATGACTACCAGTTGTATTTAAAATGGGAATAAAAACGTGATATACCCCCAGAGGATTTAACATTTTGAAAGCAGTCCTATCAATAACCAAATCTCTGCTGCATATTCCCACCATATCAGTCAAGAGTCATTCTCACAAACACTGCCCTCTATGATTCATGGAGCCTCCTGCTCCTCCTCCAAGATATAACCTGAAGGAATGGTACTCATCCACTTACTTCAAGAGACAGACACTGAATGGTGTATCACCCATCTTAACAAATCTCTTATGATTACTGCCACCAAAATTCTGATTCATGGCTCCTCCTGTTCCTCCCCCAGATGACACACAATGGAATGTGTCTTGTAGAGAGACAGACATTGACTGCTGTGTCATTTTTCTCCTCCAATCTCTAGTGCTCGTCCAAATGAAGTCCTGCGAGTGTAAGTTTCCCATAAGCTTTCCTGAGGGATTCCAAGATTCTCCTGCTCCTCCTTCCGATGTCATCCAATGGCATGTATCTCATCCTCTCACTTTAAGAGAAGGACACTGGTGGTAGCTTCCTTCCATACAACTCATGCAAGCATGACTCTCCCATATGTTTACCTCATGAATCTCCTGCTTCTCCTGCTCCTACTAAAATGTATCACCCACTGACATGCGGCACACCCACTCACTTCAAGAGTCATACACTGACTGCTGGACCAACCACAGGGATTCCCTATCCTCTTGCTCCTCCTTTCAAGGTGTTGGCCAGTGTCAGGTATTTCACTCATTAATTTCTAGAGACAGACACTGATAGGTGTATCACCCACAATGCCGACCTTTCAGCTGCTTCCTCACACAAACAATCAGTCAAGCATCACTCTCTCACACGTTACCTTAATGGGACATATCTCATCATAACGCTTCACATTCCAGAATCTCTGTTGATTCACTAAATGGCCTTTGTCTCATCCACTCACATCAAGAGATGTTCACTGATTGGTGAATCACCTGTCTGCCTGAATAACTTCTAATTACTCTCACAAAAACATGCAAGTATGACTTTCCTATATGCTGCCCCCAGGGATTCCCTGTATTTCCTCCCCCACTATCAGGTGTCACCAAATGGCATGTGTCTCATCTACTAACGTCAGGAGAAAGACTCTGACTGCAATATCAACACCTCCATGAATTGTTGCTACTTCCTCTGACAAAATAAATGTGATTGTAACTCTTTTTTAAGTAATCCTCTAGGATTCCCTGCTCCTCTTATTTGTCATCCAATGGCATGAGTCTCATCCAGTCACTTCAGGAGAGATATTGACTGGTTTATTACCTACCTCCCCGAATCTCTGCTCCTCCTCCTATTGAAATCCCATTGAAATCTAGAAAGATAGACCACAAGCTGAACTCAGGAAATCAAGAGGCATGTGCATGTGTCTCTCTCAGTAACCAAAACTGCACTCTCTCAGAGAGGTTACCCGTCACTAAACTCAAAACAATTGCCACTTGTGTTCACTCATTTCTAATCACTGAAAGCGTCACTGACGGAGCAAATGCTTACTGAAAGCTGCTAACTCTCTGAGTCCCTAGTCACTCACTACCTCTCCTCCCTAGCTACACAAACTTTACTCCAGTGGTGTCTGCATCCGTACATTTCCTAAGCCTGCTTTCAGCAACAACCTCCTGTCTCACTGAAAGCTACATATGACTGAAAAGGAGATCCAACCAAAATCATGCAATTTGGGGTTCTAGATTTAAAATTCATCCAGGCACAGTGCTTATGCATGTTCAGAGTACATATTAGGTGGAAAATGTCATTCCCACATCCCTCCAATGACATTACCATTCCGGCAATCTGGTGTCACTCCAGGAAATGTCCATAAAGCTAGACAGCGAATAGTGATGTTGAGCAGATAGAACTGACATACACAAATACCATGTTGACAGTGTCATAAGTACCATATCTAGTGAATTTGTGCTATCACCCACATGGAACAATGAGGACAGTCCACAGAGACTTACAATGGGGCATAAGAAAGTGGACAACATGTAAAACTAAAGAGTGGGCAAACCATCCAGGCCCAGATTTGAGTTAAATATTGACTGCTCCATTGTACAGAATCCCTCCACCCACTCATTGCATCAAGACCTAGCACTCACCCATACACAAACGGAAGCTGCACCTAGATGGTGACTGGGAAACTGCTGTCTGTTAAAAATCGACAGGCACTGTCACCATAGCTAAACAGTAGGCCCAGCAGCTTATGGCTGGGGACATTCTGGTTATGGTAGAGAAGACCACAAATCCCATGGAAGAAAATCTTAAGTAGGGAGCTTGTATAACCTCCTCCTGGGACCAAGGGATTAATCCCTAACAAGTAGCAGGAATCATCTCCCCCCACTCCTCTATCTAGTAATCCTGCCCCAGTCAATTAGACTGTATTAGCAGAGATGTTTAAGAGAGTGTCAATCCTGGTGGCAGCCAACTCACTGGTGGATTAGAATGGAGAGAATGCTGTTGATTCCTGTTCCACTATGGGGAAAATCATAGCAGATTGCGGCCTACCCTTGTAGAAGAATGTGTCAGTTAGAGGCAACCAACTGGCTCAATCGTAATTCCTAGTGATGGCATCTAGGGAGGAGTCTACAGAAATGCTCTGCTAAAAGCAGGCCATCACTGCATCATCGGAGGCCTGTGCTCAGGCAAGGGGGATGCTTGACTGGCCCTGGGGCAGGCCATTGCTGATGCATCTGCAGCAGTAGAGGCCTGCACACAGGACAGGGACACTGCTTGACTGGCACTTGAGCAGGCTGCTGCTCAGGCCTGTGCACAGGCCTGCAAAGATGCTCACCTGGTGCAAGATCATGGCTCAGCAGTGCAAGGAAAACAAGGGAGTTCATGTATGTGTGCAGGAACAGGGCAAGATGTTCATTTGAAGGGCACAGACACATAGACAGTGATGATTATGGTTATGGTGTAGGGCCAGTCTGGTAATGTGCCATTGTTGTGCTCTTACCTGGCCCTTTTTGGGGAACACCTTAGACTTACCAGTTCCCGGCCAATCTCGATTTATCACAATAAACAATTGGGGTCAGAGAGGTAAGAATAAGACTCATAACAACCAATGAGGATAATTATAAAAAGGCTTGTTATAGGCTGTTTATTATGCCATACACACATTTAGAGGTCTCTTTATATTGTTTATATGCTTGCACACTCGTGAATAGGAATATAAAACACCAAGTCAACAAAAGGTCGGTTGTATGTGGACATTAATCTGGAATACACCTCACTGTCAGCGCTGTTATTGGAGACACCTTCATCTTAGCCTCTGCAACACTGCTTGGTCCCACAACAGGTGCAATAAGAGGGTCTGGAGCGGAGTGTCCTCCCTTCCAGCGAGACTACTTCACCCGGGGATCCAAGTTCTGACTGCTTTCCTGCTTGCAAGCATCTTTATGCTTATAGGGTCTTTACCCCACCTACCTTCATTATGGCTGACCTCGGCCGAAGAGCAGATCATAAGTGAAGATGGTAAAGAGAGAAAAAAAACAGCCAGAAGTGGAAAAGCCCAGCTCTCTTCTCCTCACATTCATTCCCAGGACCCATCATCACTTCACCTGCAATGCACTCCAACTGCCTTTCCAGTTTGTCCTTGAGTGGACAATACCATAACTATTCCCAGCAGTGAGCTCCTTCAATAATAATATTTGTGTGACCTTGCTCTGCCTTCTTCGCTACTAAGTTATCCGCATGTTCTGCTGAGCTTGCAAGGCCTGCCAACGGCCTATGCCTTATTCGTCAGATGAAAAGTGAGTGTCCGAAAAATGGCCGTGGACAGGCGCCATGTTGTTATAGCGCATAAGCATTACAGCCATCTGAATACCCACAGCCGTACTGAAAAATTTGATTATTTTTAGGGTATCTAAGCTAACATCAAGTTGTCTGTCTGTATGAGTGGCTGTTAGGTCCTTGGGCCTCCCTTTCTGGCCATTCCCTCTATTCAGGTACTCTGTGCACTACTGCATTGTATCATTGTATGTCTGTAATTCAGAAACATAAACATTGTGTAATTTACCAGGATATGGAAAGATGACTAGACTGGCCCTCAGTGTATGTCGAGGGACAGCCTGGTCAAGTGCCATCTGCATACACCATGTCCCCAGGTGTCCTAAAACATTGCATCACAGTAGTCTTCTAAATAAGATCAAGCTGTTTGTCCCTATGAGTGATTGGTAGATCATGGGGCATCAATCTCTTGTCATACCCCCTCCATTAAGATAATCTGTGCCACACTTCATTGTTGTCTGTAGATTCATTGTGTAATTGACTTGCTCACAGGGCCGTTCTATTACGCAACGTACATTGCATCTTTCATCTTTCATCTTTTGTAGCTTAAAGCCTTTCCCTTCACTGTATCCTTTTATTGGCACTGTATACCAGTACACTCTTTCCCCACACATCTCTGGCTAACTCTGTGCATCCCGAAATCTCCGCAATGCATCAATACTTTGTATTCTACAATGAATACTTCAACATCCCTACTGCTATTGCTTTCCGTCACCTAACGATCCTCTCACTCCTAATGGACCTGCTTCCTCTGACCTATCCCTATGATCAATTCCTCCATGGCCTGCTCCTCTTCCTATTATGACCCTGATTCTGCACAAGCAGATTCAATATCCCTGAGTTTTCCCATGAAATGACTGAAAGGGAATTAAATGAATCTTTTGACTTGTAATCTGCAACCTGTAATGCTGACTTTGTGATTTGATAGGGATAATGTTATTTAAACAGTGAGGAGCGTGTTATCTGTCTTGGATGATCTATCAATATGTGCAATGGGGGACACCTGAGAGGTCTGACATCAGAAGACTGTCTCAATGATTTAGGAGAGGACCATGACCCATATCATCTAGCCAGGAGTTATCTATGAGACCCTCCGCCTCTCCATCATACAGGGTGGAAAGGGAAGTGCAGGGTAAAGAGGAGAGAATGCAAATGAAAGAGGGATTTAGGGGAGGTGAGAGGGCCACAGGGTTTAGGGGAGTGCTAAAGGGAAGCCACAGGAAAGTGCCAGGGATTTCATGGGGTGCAATTGGTGAGGGACCATATTTTAAGTGGACTGGGTGGGGGGGTTGGTGCCCTGTAGAACTCAGTGGGGACCAGGCAGCCAGCCACTGCGGCAGATGGGGGAGTTAGTAGGGAAGGGGGAGAGGGAAGGAAGAAGAGAAAAGGAGGGTCTTTATGAGCTTCAGGAACATAAGGAGATTGGCTCAAGCCTGAGAGGGACAGGGTGACCAATCCTTAGGGAAGCTTCATGGAGGCGAGATCTACCCCCCAACGATCTGCTTGGAGAAGTGTCTGATCTGCAGAGAGCTGGAGCTAGAGGACCAAAGCTTAAATGCCAACCGTTTAGATCCCTTTGGAGGGAAATTTCATCACAAAGATCGGGGGCATGAAATTTACCCATTGAATTGCATTGGGGTTAGGGATATTTTAGGTTGGAGACAGTAAAAAACAGCAACTTTTTTACAGGAAAATCAGGCATCTTCCACCTAAATCGGGAGGGTCGGTATGTATGGCGAAGGGCTCTAGCAGGGAGACATTTTATGAGCGAGAGTTGAATGCAGCAGTGTCCCAAACCCCAGAAAGCCATGTGGATGATGCAGAGGGTCTTGAACTTGATCTTAGCATCAACAGGGAGCCAGTGGAGAGATGTTAGGGCTGGAGAGATGCAGTCCCTGGGCTTGAGGTAATGGATAAGTCTTGCAGTCCTATTTTGGCTTAGCTGAAGCGGTGAAAGGATGATAAAGGACAATTGAGGAAGAGGCTGTTGCAGTAGTCAAGCCTAGAGAGGACTGGAGCTCTGGATACTTTGAGCATCTGGGGGAAGGTGAGGAAATGTAGGATGCCTCCGAGGAGATACAGCTGATAGTGGGCCTTTTTGGCAAATCCTGAGATGGCAGGGGTGAAGGAGTGAGGGGAGTCAAAATTACACCAAGGTTTTTTGCCTCATAGGAGTGTGAGGGGGTGGCCCATAAGGGGCATCCAGAAGGTAGGAGGAAAAGAGGGACCTGGGGTCCCAATCAGAGGATCTCAGTGTTACTGGAATTAAGGCATAGATCATTGGCAGCACACTACGCCTGAATATCAGTCAGATAGTCAGGGATGAGAGAGGAGGAAAAAGAGGCAGTAGAGGGAAGTTTGATGGAGAGCTGCGTGTAATCTGCATTACACTGAAAGTGACATGAGAAGGAGGAGATCTGGCGGGCCAGAGGAGCAAGGTAGATGTTGAAGAGTCACAACAAGAGGATAGGGCATTGAGAGATGCTGCAGGTGGAGAGAGTAATTTAGGAGAGAAAGGGGCCCAGTTCAACATGGGAAGGATGGTCGGAGAGGAATGAGGTCAACCAGTCAAGTGCCAGGGCCGTGATGCCAAGTGTCTCACGGAGCCGATTTGTCAGGGTGGCATAGCTGACTGTGTCGAAGGCAGAGGAACGATCCAGAAGGATAAAAACGATGGAGAGTTGGAATCAGGATTTGAAAGCAGGTCTTCACGGATGTTCAGTAGCACAGTGTCCATGCCGCTGGCTGCTCTGAAGCCAGATTGGTGGCTGTGTATAAAACACAACTTCGGTGGAAATCTGCAGCAGGCAGGGTTTTCAATCCACACACTTTAGAATCCAGCTAGGACTATGACAAATTTGGACTAGGTGGTAACATAACCATTTCGCACTGAAACACCATACTTGCCTCAACACCTCTGCCATTAGAATACAGCGACAACCTATGAAAAATGTGTTCTAGCTTGGTACATATCAAGTCTCCTGCAATAGCGCTGTGTTGTGACCACTCTCAGCACCCGCCCACATGCCTGACTTCTTGGGCTGCTTAATTGAGCCTAGCCAGCCCTCCTAAGTTCTAATCTTGACCAAATGCACACACGCAACTTAAGCCTCCTCTTAGAACTTTCCCATAGCTGGACTTCGGTCCCAAGGGCATTCCTACCCCAAAGCGCATTGAGGACATGCAAATGGAAAAAGGTGCAATATAAATGACTACTGCAACACAATATTGCCCAGAGACTCAGACATGGCTGTGTGTGTTCTGTAGGTGGTATGGGTATGAGGTTCAGTTGTGTACAGGCTCAGTGTGTGCTGGCATGCATTTGTGAGGGGCTGGGGTTTCATGTATACACTCAGCATCCATGCCCAGTGCTCAGCATAGCAGTAATCCCTCAATGGTGTGTGGCATGTTTCTGTGGGCTAGCATCAAGATGTCATAGGTGGAGTTCAGAATATGGCACATATCTCTGTGAAGAGCATGTCAGCATCTCAGATCATCTATACAGTGATGGAGTGTTGCACATGCCTGTTTTGGAAGACCTATTGACTTGCCCATTTCGGTAAAAGGACCACAAGTGTGCAGTTCAGGGCCCTACCACCGTGGGGATATACCATAATACTGTGCCCTGATCTGTTATAGGGCAACAGGGTTGGCAGGGAAGAAAATGTTGAGGTGCACTCTTCCCATCATGGAAAACATCACCAGTGAGGGGATACAGGAGAAGAATGGCTGGTTGATGCCATGTGCGTGGGCAACAGTGTGCCGAAATGTTTGATAATGGAAAACGAGCACTGTAAGGAAAATGACTAAAAGAGGGTGAAGAGTGGATGGTACAGAATGCCTGTTAGGATCTTCTTTCAGGTAGCTGAAAATGGCAGGCAGATCCAGGCCATAAGTGACAAAAACCTGCTGGTTATTGAGGGTGAGTTGTGACTGCCTGACTATGTACCATAGTGGTTTGTAGGACCTTTGAGCTCTGCTACTCAATGAGGGTCACTGATGTACATGCTGATGATCTGCTTGTGAGGTGGGTGGGGGATAAGGTAATGGGTTGGGGTCAGGCTGATGGTCATTGGTTTCATGTAGTGGGGAATGAGGGATATGCTGATGGTCTGCTTGCTGTGTGGGACAGGCTGATGGGCTACCTGCTGCAGCTGCTTCCTTTCCAACTGTGCCTGTACCAGTATTCTTTATTGTTGAGGTGTAGGGAAAAGGGTCTTGCTTCTTTCATGTTTTCTTGAAAAGTGAGGCTGTCATGTTTCTGTTTTTTGTGTGACGTCCACAGCCCTTATTGGCAGTGTATTACATGTGTAGGTTGTGCTGGGTGATTTGAAGGCTTGTTGAGCTGATCTGGGCCACCTGTGTGAAAGACCACTTTTGCACATAAAATACCAGCTTTCTGAGCCAGTTAGAGTTTTAGATTATGGTGGAACCCATTCTGGGTTTGGCAGTGGGGTAGGAAAGAGGTGGTAGTTCTTTTACTGCCACTTTCCTGGACAGTAACTGAATCACTTTATTTTTAACCTCCTGTCCAAATCCTGTGTTTTACGTTGAAGTAGACGATTGCTCTCCAGCATGATAGTGGTAAATCCTTCACTTTAACGCATGAAATTGGCAGCATTACTGCTTACGGTAATCCAAAATCTCCATGGATTTTATGGATTCCAGAAATGGGCACTATCACTGCCCTACCACTATGTGCAATCCTGTTGTAAAACAACAGGACTACTTGGAGGTAACAGTACCTGATATTGACAGTAATTCATTGGATCTACTACCAAATAACTGCCAAACTCAGAATGAGGCCCAGTGTATACTAAATGTAGTGCAAAAGTGCTACATTATTGGATACAGTGTATTTCTGAGTGATCTTTTGAGGCATACAATCAAGGCATAAAACAAATTGTAAATACATGGAGGCTCATGTTTGTTGCATTGAGTAGTCATCAAGACCGCTTGGAAGTTCATAAAGCAGAGCACAACACAACATTGTAAAACAGTGGTGCAAAACATATGACCAGTGGGCCAAAGCCGACCCTTGAGGATATTGTTTATGACTCTCGTAGTCTCATGAATTAAATGGTAAAGTGTTGCCTGGCCTAAAGTCAGTCAGTCACGTAGTCTTTCATATCAGATGTGTGTAAAACCTGCGTGATCTAGTTTTTGTCCTTGCATCCAAAGTTCATTGAGAGAATACAATGTGAGGCATGCTGGGAAATAAAGACTATTCAAAGTCTAACATTCAATAATAGAATGTAATGTATACATCCTGAGTAACATTGTCCATTCAAAGTCTATAGTACATTTAGAAAATACAATTGATGTACCGAAGGGCATTTTCTAAGAGTAATGCTCATTGAGCGACTGCCAGGGGATGCATATTGAGAAACAACGTTTATCAAGAACCAGAACACGTATAAGTTAATGAATGCTGAAAGATCTAACTTAAGAATTATTGGAAAAACATTGACCAAGAAATACTGAATCAGTGAGTTGATCATTCTTTCCAAATATAGTGGAAGGTTCAAGGGGGAGTGTAGTAAAACTCTACAAGTAACAGAGTAAGAAACAATTTTTCAAACAAGAGGGGTTGCAAGCAACTTTGAGCTCAAAGGCAAGACTAAAAAGGGACAAGTAAAGAGAAGCACAGATATTGAGCGAAAGAGTTGGAGTAGGGAATTGCCAAGAGTAACAGCAGACTGTTGGAGGTGAAAGAAACCTCTTGAATTATCGATACAGTGTACTCACAGACTCTAGCTGTGTTTGCTACCAACCCTCCATTTTAGATTTTGGACTGTTTCTTTTATGTTCATTGGTAAGATTGCCACTAGAGACAGAATTCCGAAACGAGTGTGGTAGGTAAAAACATGTTTATTTTATTTTATTTTGTATTTTTTATTAAGACGTTTGGTTTATTACAACCCTTTGTCAGAATATCACAATTAAAATCCATCAGTACATCATCATCTTCATCATCACATTTGAAAACTAGCCATACATCACAATTAAATACATCACTCATAAAATTCAACCTCTTCCTCAACCTCTTCATATTTAAATTCTTTATATCAACCGAAGGTCCTTACTTCGGCTATCAATCTGGAAGAATGGCCCCTTTTAAAAATGTTATCAAAGCAAAATGTATAGATAGGCTTTATCCACTTAAAAAAATACCCCACCATTCCTCTGCATCAAAAGATTCTCTCAATTCAGTAAACCTCCCAATATATCTGGTTCTTAATGCAGTCAGCCCTGCGCAAAATAACGTAATGTTTTTTAAAGTTTTCACCACCCCCTAGGCATCACAGAATCTACATCTAGAATCATCCATCCCCTTTGTATAGGTCAGCAAGATTTGCTTTGTTAGATATATGTTCTATCAGAACCTCATGAATTGGTATCGAACCAATGAACAATGAAACCTGATTAGATATTTTGGGAGAAAGTTGTACGCCCTTATTTCATTTCTTAAAGTAGTGTACAAACAATGTTTATTTTTCATCTCTACCGTCGATATCCAATCATGTTGCCACCATTTTTTCTTTATCGCTTCTGGGTTTTTCTGCAGTATGTCCTGTTTGTTTCCCAGGTTTTCTACAATAGCCAAACAGCCTGACTTCCATTTCTCCAACAGGACAGTGTTTCACCTCGCAATCTCACTGACCAGTATTTCATAAGGAAGGGCTGACACAGAATTCGGAGTAAGGAGAGAGCCTTCCATATCGTTATTGCATACATTGATATTAGACCTAGTTCGTGTCGAATTTTGGAAGTTCCAACTCTTCTCTGTAATCAGAATTTCTTTCTCCAGAAAGTGCACTCTAGTAATGCCCACATACTCCAGGTAGTGAATAAAAAGGCCTCTGCACCAAAAATTAAGATAGCAAACACTTTTAATTTGTAAAAATTCAGAACAGGAATGGCAGAACATTTCCCATACTTTTTTTGGATCAATGTTGCCTCGGCCGTCCATTTTATTATTTGGATGTTTAGCTCTGTTTGTCGAGGGCTGTCATTTGCAATAGAATTGATGCAAGTACCCAGATAAGTCATTACATTTACTTGGGTAAGTTCATCACGGCCCAAGTACCACCTAAAAGGATATTTCTGATTACCCCTCATCGATCAAAGGATCAGAATATTTGTTTTGGTAGTGTTTTCTCCAACCCATTCTTAACTACGTATTCCTGTAAGCGACACAGTGTTAGTTGCAGCCCTATCGGGGTATGGTCGATCAAGATAAGATAATCTGCATAAAGAAGCCATGCTAGGTCCTCACCACCGACCTTAGGGGCAATGACATAGCTAGGTCTAATGTTTCATGCAAGTCAGATGGAAATAAACTAAAGAGGATTGACATCAAAGGAAATCCTTGTTTAAATCCTCTGTGAGTACTGATCCCTTTAGTCAATAAGCCATGAGAATGTGGTGTGATTTGTACCTTCATCAAGGCCTTTAAGGGCCTGATTGGAAACAATGGATCCCTTGTGCAGCCCCAGGCCTCAAGCTTAGACCATAGGATCTGCTTGTCAACAGTGTCAAATGCTTTTTTCAGGTCAATGAAGACCAAATAGAGTTCAGTATTTTCATTTTCAAGATGTTCAAAAGCAACAGGTTCAAATCGGTCCCCTCTCCCTTTACAAAACCTGCCTGACTCGGATCTTGTCTGTCAGTATCGTTTACCCATTTCAGGAGGTGCATCTTACAGCTGAAAACAGCTTACCTAAAAAATCAAAGAGGGTAATAAGCCGATAGTTGGAAGCATCTACCCTATTGCCCTTCTTGAATATGCAGACTATTAAATCTGACCTCCGAGTATCAGGCACATCTCCTAGTCGCATTACCTGTTCAAAAGGTTTTACGATAAAGGGGATCCAATCATCCGGGGCTTCTTTAATCATATTATGTGTAAGGCCATCAGACCCAAGTCTCCTCAACGAGTTTGTATTTTTGATCAGAATTTCTAGATCAGTAGCTTCTAGCGGAAAAGCCCACAATGTTTTAGATTTCATTGAAACCAATTGTTTTGACCCATCCCCATAGCCAAATAATTTTTCATAAAATTTGGTCCAATCCTCCTCTGTGACCACATTGTCAGAACCGCTGATTGAGGTGAGTTTGCATTGTTAATCATTTGCCAGATTTCTCACGTATCTTTTTTCTTTATGGCATTTAGCATCATCTCAGAGTCGTTTCGTAGTATTTGAGCTTTGTGTAGAGATAACCATTTATATATTTATGTTTTCTTTTTTCTAAGGAGTTCAACTCTCAATTCATTCTTTATTAGCTTAATTGCCCGGAGTTCTACATGTAGCTGTTTTCTTTCTTCTGCAATCCACTCACTGTAGCAGTGTTTCGTTGTAACAACACGTTTTGTTCTTTTTTTATCACTTCTAATAAACTCAAGTAATAACGGAAAATAGTTTATTGCTAAATGTTGATGTTCTAATCTTGCATTAGACAATAATACTGCTACATCATGAGGTTTCATTTGCAAGTGATTCCTACCGTGCAAAGGTCTAAATATTCACCCCAATTATTACTTCTTTGATTTAATCTTGAACCCGAGGTCAATTTTAAGAGAATGATCGCTCATTTTCTTTTTCAACACCTCCAAAGTTGTAACATTATTAATCATGTCATCTGATACAAAAAAGTAGTCCAACACTCTAGATTGCTTACCATTGGACCAAGCAGGTTTGCTGGGAATGTCCCCTTTACTTTGACCGTTTAGCATGCAGAATTCCTTCATTTGCATTGCATCAACCCACCTTACAGCTTGTTCATGGCCTTTACTAATGAAACTATCCAAATCCCTGATAATCTTGCTTTTTTAGTCTATACCTGGGATGTTCAAATCCCCACATATGATCATAAAAGGAACTTTACGTTGAAAGCTTTTATTATCATTGATATCAATCACAGAGTCCATGAATGCCTTAGTTGTTATAGCAGCACGATTTCAGTATACATTAAAAATAAAACCCAGTTTTAATTCAGTTTGGATCCCCTGATCAAATTTCAGTAATAGGACCTTCACAAAGGGATTTGGATTCCACATATCGATCACTGTTAAACCCAATCCGTTTCTCACAAGAGTGAGGCGTCCCGATCAGAGTCTACCCCTAAAAATGTTGTTTTGACATAGGGTTCTATCAAAGCCATGTTTACTGCAGACACAGTATGTCAAAGCTTTCAAAAATCATTTCATCACAGTGTGAGAAACCCTTACCAAAGAACCTATTACCATGCACGTCCTCCAAAAGTCTCTTGTTATTTATTAACTTGAAGAGAGCATGCTCTTGACTGCAAATGCTGCACCAGTGAAGTTAAAATGGGGCAGGTTGCTGGAGCATCTCAAATCATCTAGTCCAATCTATTCGAACAGTTAAATGTCACCTTTAAGGAGCAGTTTGAATTTGTACCAAAGGCGCAAAATCCTTCGTCGACCATCATCCATTGTCTACGGGCTGCTCCCGCTCAACTTGACTCCAGATTTATTGTCTACTTCAATATGATGTTCTTGTTAGTACAAGTCTCTAAATTGTGCAGATTAGAGGTTGCCGGTCTTTTGTTGATAAGAGGTTCTCCCAATTCAAAACCCAAGGGGAGCACCAGATGAGCTACCGCAAGGCAAGTAACGACAATTTGATCACATTAGACTTTAAATGTAAAATCACTTTGTCAAATTCTGCCTCATTGACAAATTCCACTATTTGTATGTCTTTGGTGTTAACAAACCTTAATAATGGATAGTGGTGAAATAATCTCAGTACCTTACAACCCTTTAAAAGAAAACCATCTTTAGCGGCTAATAAGTGCTCCAAAAGCAATGTATGTGACCCCTGATTTTTATAATCGCTCACTTGGGTTCAACCCTTTCCATTATATCTCTGGAACTTCAAGTTTATATCAGGCTCATTTCCAATAGAGGCTGGTTTTATGGTAATTACCTTGTTCTGAGTACTCAAAGGGAGTGGTTTTTGACTGCCGTTCACCCACTTGAATTTTAAGTCGGCCGCCATCCGTTTTTCCGCCAAACTGAGAAAAGGTAGATTCATATTTAAGGGGAGAACATCCCTCGTATTACCCTCTTTTGTTATCTCAGCCAGCAGTAGATGTTCAATTTCTATTGCCCGATCTTCTCCACCCTCGCAGTTATCATCCATTGTGTATGTAGAATGTTTTAGATCATCTAATTCTTCAATGGTAGCCTTCCCGTCATCAATATCAGACTCCGAAACTACCCTATTGATTTCGTTTTATTGTTGTACACAGGATTCACAACTGGACACAGGCTTATTACTTTTTTTGTTTATAGCCAAGTTCATGTGCACTGTAGGAATACATAAGTTGCACAGAAAGCTCCTTGTATCGTTAGATTTTTCTGCCTTTCTGTTGTTGGTTATCTTAGACTTTTTAGTTTGTAGTTCGTCTTTAGCATTTCTGTTGTGCAATTTTCTTTTCTTTCTTTCTTTTTTTTTCTTACTTTCTTGAAAAATCCGAAAAAAGATTACAGTGCATTTAGAATGCAGTAAAATTTAAAGGATTCACTGTGGATTGAGTAGTTTTAGGAGAGAAAATGTAATCATCAAGAGAGGATAATGATAAGGATGAAGAGATTGTTTTCATTTTAGGGCGGTCAATTGCGACTCTGATCCAAAAGAAATCAGCTGCAATTGGGCATTTTTAATTGATTAGGCTTCCTTAGAGGTGACCTTAAGTCCCACCTCCATTTTCGCAAGAACTTGCAAGGTCTTTTTATAATGATCTTTTGGGGCCTCTTTTTTATTTTGTTGCATATCCGAGAACAATGGGTAATTCCCAAGCTCAGATTATGTGCATTTAGCCTTTTGATTTAGTCTTTCATTTATGAGAGCAATATCCCTGGCCAATTGTGCGGCTAAAGGAGAAGGTTTCAGTTTAGTGTTTTGCGAACAGCGTTCCTGTTGAAGAGTCTGACATAAAGACTTCTGCTGTGGCAGTGTCGTTTACAATAAGGCTTGTGCATCTAGTAAAGGAACTTTTATTTGAGAGGCAAGAGAATCTTCTGTAGCATTTGGAATTGGTTTAAAAGCAGCGGGCCATGTTCCAATGCAATATCTAGTTTGGCCATCATCATATTTTTCTCATTCTGCTTAGGGATATCCCCCTGTTCCAAAACGATGGTAAATCAATTTCCAATATTTCCGCATTAGTATATATATATATTTGTGGATCCATTTCCCAAAACTTCAGACGAAAGTATGGACAGATCTTTAATATATTTTAGAGGCTGCACAGAATGTGTCTTACAAAAAATTAAGAACTGACCAGCAGATTTTAGTGGGGCTTTCATGATCTTAGATAAACCCACACATTCCATGCCCCCCTCTGTGTCTGCTCGCCAAGTCTCAGCATCTTTAAGAGCCGTTATAGCACTTGGCTGCCGGGAGGCAGTACCTGTAGCTCTAGCAAAGGGGGATAGGGAAGCAAGAGGAGCCGGCTTCTTAGCCTACGTGAGTCTCCCATCCTCTTGACATTGTGCCTGTTGTCTTGTATGCAGTAAAGGTAAAGTGGAGTCAGCCGAAATCCTCACGTAGAAAGGGGGGAACTTGGAATGGAGTGGGGAATTGATTTTGTTTATGTATCCACCCCTTCCTCATTGGATGTAATTGTTCCTTTATCCCCTTGTTTTGCTGACAGGCTTAAAATTGGAACGCTATCACTTTATCTTAAAGTCTTAAAGTCTTATGGTCTTACCGGGCAAGAACGTATCCTGTCAATTAGAACGGCCTCAATTTCTTTGCCTCTGAGCTCCTGAGCACCGGGGGAACATGGGACACACTCCAAGACACTCTGCAATGCTCTGTGTCCGGAGTGAGGTTTTAATGATTGTGTTCCGCCACCTCAGTAAAAAAAGCAGCAAAGACAGACTGCTCACTTCACCTTCCAGGAATCTCCACATGGGAAACACTCCAAGACACATGTTTTTCTCTAATAGACAAATTATCTCGACTTGAATGACAGGCAGTTTCCAGAAATTCACATTTTTCTTCTGGAGGTACGAATAGGACGAGCATGTTGCTGTCTTTTGAAAGGTCCAGCATTAAGAAGTTGTTACTTGCATATCTCATTTCTGGAATGTTGCGCTCAGCATTACACAAAACCTGTGTGAAAATGACATAGGAAACGCTTCCCAATACAGTTCTCATTTGTAATTATGGTAACATTAGAGCTCCCTGCAGTTGAACACATTGGAGTAGTTGCATTTGTACTTCAAAATGATTCATCTTCCCTCTGATGCTGACATGCAGTAGTTCTCTAAATCAGGAACTCGTGATGCTTTCTTGTTGATTAACTAATAAATGAAATGATGAACTAGATTACATAAGTATATACCTGTGTCATTCGAATACTCTTTCACTTCCAAGTAGCTGAATACGAGATGTACCCCTACTCTCTGTGAAAGTATTACTATAATTGCATTGCACTTAGCTGCACATCATAGATCGTTCACAGTAGCACATGGCTATTTATGCATGAAAGCTATTATCTGCACTGTTGGGTCCACTTGACTTGCAAAGATTCCATTGTCAAATGATATAGCATTAGCGAGGGTGGGTCGTGCTAGGCGTCAGCTACACATATTTATTTAAATCTTACTGGTGGATCGGCAATGACTTAGATGTGGTGTCCAATCTACCATTGTGCCTCCTGCTGAAAAAATACGGCCACATGTAATGAGCTGGACATAATGCCCATTGTGCATAACACTGTACATGGGATCCTGTGGCTAACGCTAATGGATTTGTGATTGCAAAGTATGCACTGTTTAATAGATTTAACACTTCTGGAACCGTTCTTGTATCCTGCTCCCTGCCATTCGGCTCAAATCAACTACCCTCGGAGAATGATACTATTGACCAAAGCAACCAGCACCTTCAGACACTGATAAACCTCTAAAAGAACTCCTCCTGTTTTCTCTTTAATATCATGCCACAGTACAGGGCATAAGCCTGCAACAACTACAAAGTATCGCAAAAGCGTTGACCACAACGCAAACAGCAGTTGCTCCATGTTTAGTTTATTTTATTTTATTATTTATAATGCGCACCAGGCCCAGGAGCAAGAGGGCGCAACAGAGAAGGATATGTGCTTGCATGAAATATGAAAATCCTACTAAACCAACTCCTACCCTGTGGAGAGACTCTCGATTTCTCCACCTTACACACCACATGAAAACTCAAACTAGCCAACCCACATATGGATTGAAGATATCCTCTCTCAAAATAAAAAAGCTCTACATCTCTAACACCAACTGACACACCCAGTTCCTGGTCAACGTAGGCCCTCACTGAAAGCACAAGGGTTCCTGCTTAGACATAAATCCTTAGATGCTCCTATCAGGATCACATATAGAAACCTGTCATATATACCCAGATACATACTGAGAGCTCAGGGTACTTCCAATCGGGACCTTCAACACAATGCACTGCAGGCTTGCATGTCCCCTCTTCCCCTTACCAACCAAGCCCACTGATTCTCTTTCAGATTTGCCATAACTCCTGGAGATGATTCCATTGGCAGCAGTGCATGGTACAAATCCTAATACCCAAATATAAGCAAAGAAGAATGTGAGAGAAGTCTGCTGAAAATACGCTCAGTGATGGACAGGATCACATTGTAAAAATGATTTATCAAGCCATGCAGTGTGGAGGAAAGAGGCCACACAATGACGCTGTTGTGGCTAATTTTATTGTGACCATTGTCATCAAAGGGACTACTGAAGTGATGTCATTAAGGGTAAGTCATAGTAAATATGTATGATAGTACCACTTGCATTATCCCATCACCTGCAACCTGTGAAGATGAGCTGTGGCTACTTAATAGATACAAATAGCTGTGATCTACTTAATGATGAGTTGATGTTTTCAAGATTAGAAGGTTAATTTTCTGATTAAGGTTGTAAAATAACAATGCAAACGCAACAGAGTACTCAAAGAGGTAGACACACTGACTGGGCCAGGACGTCAAAGAATATTAATCTGAGAAAAACAAAAATATCATCCGTTTACGTCTCACTTTGTAGCAAGTTTCTCCTGCCTACAAGCATCGAAATAATATGTGCTATTATTCCCCAATTTGAAGATGTTTAGTCTGTCACTCTCAGAAGGATGAAAGGATGAGTTAGCCCTGCCAGGATGCAATCCTGCTGCAACTTCAGATTGAACACAGATGAGATTTTATATATGAGTGCTTTAGTTATGTAAAGTTGCAATTGATTTTGGCAAAGTGTTTCTTTGCGATCCTCTAAAAATATATGGCAATTGAATGCAGGGGACCCCCAACATTTGCACTTATGTATTGCTGGGCCCCTCTATGCAATGTATAACACTTACAAACCTAAGTGTAATTGTGAAGAGGAAATGAAAGCGAAATCCCCTTTATTCTTCACTTTTACTCTCTGCTTTGCAGGCGACAATTTATAATGTATTCGTATAGGAATCCACCTGCTATTTACCAGGTGTAAATGCAAGGCATATTCTAAAAGAATCCTTTAGTTTTATTCTTGCATGAATATTTTATGGAGGTGTTAAACGGTGTGCTCTTCCAAGATGGAGTAAGAAAGCAAAGCAGAAATGCTAACTCCTCTTTGCTGCCCTCGAAAGTCTTTCCAAGGCACTACAATGCTCAAAAGGAAAACACAGATGTACTTTTACGCTTTCATTTTGCACTCCACTCAATCAAAAATGACCACCTTTGAGTTTTGATAAGTATGAGAACAATCAAACAGTTGGTGAGGTAACTACACATTAAAAATAAAATAGCAGTGTGAAATGCAAGCCATAGTTCGATAAATTTACATTGGAAAATCTTAATTTTCTATACTTTTCTCTTACATTCAGTAACCAGTGTCCATGTGTAATTCAAAGAGGCAAGACAGCAGCTCGCCTCAAAATCCGAACCCTTAGTTTTGCTCACATTAGCAACATGGTTGGGAATTAGGGAGGAGGAATGATGCTGCTGTCGGACTCTAGTGACTCTTCCCTGGGTAGGAGTTCCTTTTTAGAGAAATTTAAAAGCATATATTATGTCTATGTTCTTATTATTAGGGAGTGATAGGGAGAAGGAATGTAAAGAGCACAATCAGAAGGAAGTTCAGCTTGACATGTTAAACAGGAATTGAAATCTCAGGATCAGGTCGGGTGCATCCCATGAAGAGATTTCCGAGAAACATTTTAAAAGAGACACTGGTGCTGCATTGCGCAATATACAACAAACGGAGGTGGGAGTGGAACGTGGACATTTGTGAAGAGTATGAGAAGCAAAGTTCTTTATTTTGTTAAGGAGGACAGAATATTATAGATGAAGGCCTGTGAAGAGGTATACAACCAGCTGAGGACAAGAGTGGGCATGCGTTTTTTTGATTAAAGTAGTGGTGAAGTGGGTAAGGATCTAGAATATATTCAATAGGCCTATTGGAACAAATGTAGCATTAGATGTTAACTGTTGACATTTTAGTTTACTGTCAAACAATATGCATTATTCTGAAATGTAGGGGTAAAAAGGACAGAGGGAGTGAATAGAAGCGAGTGGAGAAAGGGTGTGGCAATAGACGCTCACGGGGCAATGGAAGCTGATATGGAGATGGGTTTGGCCTTAAATGAGTTAGGCATAAGGCACATACGTGTCAGTCACTGACAGGTGGTAGAGGCTGGCATATTATAGGATACATCAGGTTTTTAGGATAAGAAGGAGAGTTAGATTTTGGTGTCACCAGAGTATTGGTGGTAGGAGAAGCCACAGGAAGAGATAAGGCCAAGTTATACCCTGTAAGTGACACACATTATAAAAGTGGCATATTATTATGTAGCTGGTATTCAACAGAGATTTAGAAAATAAAACTTCACAAATACATCACTTTAAAGAAATGTGGACCACATATGTTATGTTATCAACATTTATAACGCGCATGGTTGCCCAAGGGCATCATGGCACGAGGATAGCACAGAGACAAGACTAATGAGTAACAGCAGTCTAAAAGAGACAAGTTTTCAGAAGTCGACAAAACTGAAAGTGATTCTTGATGCGTCTAAGGGTGACAGGCAATTCATTCCCCATTTTGACTGCTACGACCGAGAAAGTCCGGCTGCCAATCCTAACAAAGTTGAACTTCGGAACCGTCACCAGATGAGCATTACTGGAGAGTGCAAACCGGCACATAGGGTAGACGTTTTTCACAGAGGTAGTCATCTCCCTGCCCATAGACTGCTCTGTGTACCAGACAGAGGGAGGGCTTTAAAATCAATCCTTTTGGTAACAGGGAGCCAATGCAGAGCGCAGAGTATTGAGTAGTATGGGCACAGTGGGGGGTATATGTAGCAACCCTAGCCGCAAGATTCTGAAGGCTCTGCAACCTATGAACCAGCCCCATAGGTAGGGCCAAGAACAAGGCATTACAATAGTCAACATGACTAAGTACAGCAGAAGCTACCACCCACCAGCGGACGCAACTGGACAGGGAGTAAAGGTAAGATCCCTCAAAGAACCCGTAGAAGAAAATGGCCAGTTTTGCAGACAGCACTGACTTCAGCCGACATGGACAGTGAAGCAGACAGATATACTCCAAGATTATTTACCAAGGAAACAGGAGTGGGAACAGCAGGCAAAGCAGTAGGCCATAGAGAGGCTGAACAAAGAGAAGTGTCAGGCAGAGACCCAACCACCAGAACCTCGTCTTGTCCCTGTTGAGCATCAGCCAGTTTCAGCCTATCCACTCCCCCAAACCCACCAGGCAGTCACACAGTTGTCCCAACACCTACGAGAAATCCAGGTCTAAACATACTAAAATCTGGGTATCTTCGGCATAGGAACAGCACCGGAAACTGTGGGAGTGGATAAGGTCCATCAGTGGCTGAACATAGATGTTAAACAAGATCTAGGTGGAACCTTGAGGGAGACCACAGAAAAATGTACGAGAAGAGTAATTAAATGGAGGGAGTGAAAGAGATTGAGACCTATCAGCAAGAAAAGAGGAGAACCCGGTCAGGACAGGGCTAGATAGGCCGGCAGCCTTCATTCTGTACAGCAGGGTGTTGTGGTCTCCAGTATCAAAAGCTGCAGAAAGGTCTAACAATATTAGAACTCCAACCCTGGTCAACCAACATGGTAAGGTTGTCAACAACGGACACCAGCACACTCTCAGTCCCCCGACCTGACTGTAAACCAGACTCAAAAGAATTAAATAATTTAGAAAACAAAAAATGAAGACAAAAGTGGGGAAACAAGAAATTCTAGAAGTTTCATTCGAAACGGAAGGAGATAAATTTCACATCGATAACTCCATCTTCACAGTCTCCAAGTCTGTCAAAACCCTAGGTGTTCACCTAGATGCCTCACTATCTATGTCCCGCCAGGTCAACGCCATAGCCTCCTCCTCAGCGCTCACCGCCAAGATCATCAACGCAGTCAAACCATTTCTATCTACCAAAAACTGCCTATCCATCGCAAGAGCCACAATAGGTACCAAACTGGACTACTGTAATGCCCTCTTCTTAGGCACCTCTGTCAACAACATCAAAAAACTACAAATCACGCAAAATAACACGCTCCGGGCGGCACTGACTATTCCCAAAAGGGAACACATCTCTCAAGCCAGAAAAAATGCCCACTGGCTACCGGTTAAGGAACGCATACTCTTTAAAGACATGGCCATCACTCATAGGTGCCTCACACTAGATGCCCCACTCTATCTCTCGGATAGAATCACCCTCAACACCTCCCTCAGACCTACCAGAGCTCACTGCGCCAACCAAATCTATGTTCCCACATTCAAAAGAACTAGAGCTGGAGGGTCCAGCTTCCAATACCTCGCACCCAAACACTGGAACGCCCTGCCAACTTCACTTAGGAATGAACATTCCTACTCCACCTTTTGCAAAAATCTAAAAACCTTGCTTTTCCGTTAACGTCTCTAAACCAACATGCATAGTATGCTTGCACTGTAACCACGGCAATGCATATCCTCATTATCTCCTACGCTGTCAATGAATGCTACACCATACCTATGTTAAGTTCAAGCCTTCTATAACAGCGCCACGATGCCTCAGGGCAGTTCTGTGCGCTCTATAAATGTAAATAAATAAATAAATAAATACATAGGGCGATAGTTAGCCAAAGTGGCAGCATCAAGGGAGGGTTTTGTCAAAAGCAGGATAACAGTAGCCTGTTTAAGTTCTTTAGGAATAAAGCCCGGCTGAAAGTAAAGATTGACCACTGTCGGTATCCAGGGAATAATGTCATGCAGACTATCCTTAAGAACAGTGAGGGGGATAGGGTCAGAAGGAGAGGCCAACTTCAGTTTACTAACTGCTCCAGGGACATCTTCAGGGGAAAAAACGGTGAAGTGTTCCCATACCTGAGGACTAGCTAGTGGCTCAGGCACTGCCGTAGGTCCCATGTTGGAGGCAGTTGTAATACGATTGCGGATGTCAACAATCTTAGTCTTAAAGAACTCTGAGTGAGAGTCACAGAGGCTTTGAGTAGATTTAACCCAGGTACAAAGCGACTTGCCGAAGAAAATGATTTAACGACTGAAAATAGATCTTTGAACTGATTAAGTGCGGACTCAAACTTGTAGGTAAAAAAAGCCTGTTTTGCAGTCCGGATTGTTGCATGATATTGACGGGTGAGGTGTTGGAACACCACCATCTCCCTGTTGGTATAGGACATGCACCATTTATGCTCAGCCTGTCTGACCTTCAAACAGGTTTGTTTCAGTTCCTCCGAAAACCAAGGGGCAGATGGGTGTTTCCTCATCTGGCAACACGTTAAAGGGGCTACTCGATCAGCACCCTCATACAAGATTGTAGAAAGTGCACCAAAATCTAAGATGGGTGTATTACGACAGGCAACATTAATGTATGAAACCATGTGAGCTAGGTTGGCATTCCAGCAGTTACATTTCACAACAATAGATGGGCTGGCTTTCTTTAAAGTAATTGTCCTGTTGGTGACAAATGCCACAAGAGCAGCGACTGATACTGGGCATGCCACTGTGTCACTGTCTAGGAATAACAGATTCTTAGTCAGTGATCTGGTTCTTGCAGAAAAATACCATATATTTTTGTGTAAGTAGTTTTGCCAAGAAGCAGAGATGAATGCACTGAGGATACACACATCAGTATACTCACAGTTAGGGCATGGTACCAGGTAACCACCAGCCCATAGATAAAAACACAGTTCACAAAAATAACATGTGCACATAATGCCGCTGTCTTTAGACCAACAGTGCTTGGTATCATCAGTGTTTCCTCATTGTAGAGCTATTTCAATGATCCGTCCAGAAAAATTCCCTGTGCTGAACTGAGAAGCAGTTCTAGTAATGGAGGTGCATATGCATCTCTGATGTTGGCAGTGTAGGGAGATTTGAAGGTCCAGTTTGAGAGGCCTTTGGAGGAGGCCTGCTGTACAAAAAGTACAGTACAGTAAAAAAAGTAGCTTTTCTGTTGCCTCAAGACATTGTGCAAAAATCAGGATTGAGTTTACACCAACATCTTTTCAGCTAGGCTAAGTATTCTGCATAATTAGCACTTCAGAAGATTCACACTATTTGTGGGTCCCTTCTGCCAACCGTTCCCTCTCAAAAAGAAACTATGATTTGTAAAAGATGTCAACTCCTGGGTTCTACACTGGGTGTCGTAATGATCTCATTTTAGAACGATCCGATCACTGTCATCCTAATCTTTGACCATGCAGTTACTTGAAACAGTCTTATTGGAAGGATATCTTCCACGGAATCCATCAGAAGAATCCATCAGAAGAATTGGCCCAGTTGATGCAAATACCCGACTTCATAGGAGTCCCATACCCTGCTTAGAGCTATAAATGTACTTAAAGATGCTTTCAAGCAGAGCATATATCTAGCCTAACAGGCAAGGTTAGAGCACCTCATGTTACCATCCTTTCACTGTGTGAATTTAGTTCCAGAGCCTTCTTCCAATGCATGCTTGTGTGTTCTCCTCATGGAAATATGTGTTGCTTGAGCCTTTTCCCCAAAACCCTCTAATTTCAGAGTTTGAATTTTCTTGAATGTTTTTGTTCTGGCATACATATTAATGGTCCTAAAGATTAATTATTTTGTATTAGTATTTATTTGTGTTCATGTACTGCACACATAACTAGGAAGCAAAAGAGCACTGTACAAGTCATTAGGGTTTAATAATAGTAATAGAGGCCTGTTTCCTTGTTTTCTCCTAGATGAGTGCATCCAACCTGAGCCCACTTATTTTATGACTTGGTGGTTAGGGATTAGTTGTCTATTATTCACACAATGAAAGGATGGTAACATGAGGTGCCCAATGAATGCTCAACCTTGCAGGTTAGGCTTGATAGATGCTCATCTTGAAAGCTGGGTGTATGTCTCAGTGAACTAATGCATCCACTACGGGGGCTTGTGTTTGACCTCATGGTCACAAGTTCTATTCTTGGCAGGTCCACTCAGCCCTTCAACCTTCTGAGGTAGATATAATGAGTACCATTTAGTTGGGTAACAATAAACATCTGTTATCTGTCAATAGCGCCAGGATGCCCCTCTGGTGGAGAACATGCGCTCTACAAACACACCTTTTATGTTATATGTGATGCAGGAAATAGTGAAGGTAATGCTGGATGGGAACCATACCAGCGTAATCCAATAGGTTGGGAAGATTTGGTCAAATGTCTTAGTTCCCATTATGGGGCATCGAATGGCATATTAAATGGACTTAAGCAGAGCCAAGTGTGTGGTAAGAACACTGATGAGGAAGGTGTTCCATTTCTTGAGGTATGAAATGTGCAAGAGACTGTACTGTGGCTCTGAAATTCTCAGTTGAGGGAAAGGTTTTGATCTTCCTGTAGAGTGCTAGTTGATAGCAGGCAATTTGGACTTTTTGTTGATATGTCATTGCAAGGAGATATTGCGGTCCATAATCAACCTGAGTGATTTGGCACATAGGCCAATGGTAGTGTGAATCCATTAAGGTGCATGTAATTCAGCCACCCTTCAATAGCATTGGAGTGGTCAGGAAGGGTCCCCATGGGAATGAGGGGCTCATATTGCACACGTCATATTAATGACTGGGGGTGCGGCAAACTGGGCACAGTGTTGCAGTTTCATTTGTATCCAGTATAGTTAATGTCATGATGCCTACCCCCGGAGCACCAGGTCAGGCCCAGCACCCCCGGAAGCAGGCATCATGCCCTCGGGTAAAAGCCCAGCGTCCCCTTATAGGGGCTCTTTGGACTCAGTCCTGGCGCCTTTGGCGCCAGGCTCATGTTGGACATCAGTCCTGGCGCCATAGGCGCCAGGCTCATAAAGGGAGGTGTTTTGTGCACTTACCTGATGCAGACCATGCTTCAGGCCTCCCTGAGACCTGAAAGGGACTATTTTTTCATAGGGACTATTTTTTCACTCGGGCGTGTCCAGGGAAGGATACATACCTAGTTGGGGAAGGATACATACCTGGGACTTCTTTGGAGGCTATTTAAGCCACGCCCAGACAGCAGCTCATGCTTTGCGTTGTTCTGCTTCCTGCAGCTTAACGCTCACCGTGTCTGCTCCTGCTCCTGGACTCCAGCCACGCCCGCCTCGAACCTGGAAGACCTGCAAGGAAGGAAGAGAAGAGAAAGGTGAAAACCAAGGACTATTTCAAACTTCTTACCTGCATCCGGAATCTTCTCGCCAGCATCCCTGAAGAAACACTTCCATTTAAAAGCATCGCGTTGCTCGCTGCAGCGCCACACTTCACTCACCTGTCCTCGAGACATCTCCCGGCTCCATCGTGGCTGTCAGCATCGGACGCCACATCTCTGCACCTATGGGAGAGAGGAAGAAACAAAAGGTGAGCAGAAGGAACACAGAAGGAAAGTCTGATTAACAGCCATAATACTTACCAGCTTTTCTTCCACATTTCGGGTCGGCGCCGCCCCGTTGACAGGTACCGTACCCCGGCCCCTATGGGGAAAGGACAAGAGACATTTCTGGGGAATGATAAGGACATTTAGAGGGATCGCCCTCATCACTACTCACCTCGGCAGTTTAACCCCTCGACGCATTGCCTTCATTCTGCACCTGAAATAAAGGACAGATCACAGGTTAGAAAGACAACATAAAGGGGGCCTCACTTTGAACTTTCATACTTACGGCGCAACGCTCAGGAAAGTCAAGTGGATTTTGCCAGCGCCATTCTGAAAACCAGTGAAGAAACTGGACGAACACGCGCCCCTGCACCAGAAGCAGGATGGAGAGTTCATCCTTCCAAACCATAAGGTGAGCTTAAACCGGGGTTTGGAGGAAGTTAGAGAGGAACGAAGGGGGAAGGGGGCAAGGGGGGAGCTAGCACACTATTCTGCAGACTGTTAATCCCCTTTCTCATCTGCAGAAGGATATTCCTACGGGCCAGGCAAGCACGATTTGGAGGTCCTGTCCAATCGGTGTTCCGGGTCCTGCGCATCACGCTAGAAGAGGCCACAGCAATCCAGACTAGACCAGCGCACCCGTGGGTACCAGGTGAGCTTTATAGAACGCGAAGCCTTCCTACAAATTCCCACCCAGGCGCTATGGAAACTTCCGAAACTGACCAGTTGGCCCAATTACTGGGGGAATTACGGGCCGAAGTACACGCCGCTCATCAAGAGACTAGTGCCCTCAGGAGGGAAGTGATTGTAATAAAGGATAGAGCTGATGACCTGGCTAGACAGCTTTTGCAAGGTCAAGCTGGACAAACTCCTTTACCCGGTTCCGGGGGGAACCCCGCTCCTGTGGTTTCCAGTAACCCGGTGCAGATTAATCTACCTGGAAACATGCCGCTGGCCCCACCTGAACTCTTTGCTGGGGACCCCAAACGATTCGCCGTATTCATGAATCAGTGTCGTTTGCACTTCCTATGCAGACCTGGGGCCTTCCCTAATGATCAGACCAAGGGAGCCTTTGTGTTGTCATATCTCAGCGGCTGTGCTGCCGATTGGTCAGTCCCACTGGTAACTCAAGATGACCCGATTCTTCGTGATTTTCAAGGATTTCAAACAAGCATGGAAAGGTTATTTGCTCAACACTCCCAGGGACAGGCTCTGGATGACGAACTTCTATCTCTGCGACAGGGCAATCAAGACCTTCTATCCTACATTGCAACCTTCAATAGACTAATTGTGGAAACTGGTTGGCCAGAGGATAAAAGAATCACGTTATTCTATCGAGGTCTACGCGGAGAACTTAAAGATGTCCTGGCACAAGTTGTAAATCTGCCCCAAGAATGCATTGAATATATAGACTTAGTGGTCCAATTGGATCACAGGCTGCAAAACAGAAAAGCAGATCGGTCCAAATTTGAAACCCGGGTGTTGGCCAAGACCCACGCTAACCCCAAGGGGGCTGATGCCTCGGAGCCTATGCAAATCGGAGGTGTTAAAGGACCCCTAACTCAAAAAGAACGGGAAAGAAGATGACAGATGCAATTATGCCTTTATTGTGGGTCCTCTGGACACTTTCTACGAGATTGCCCAGTTAAGCCGCCCAAGAAGGTGGTAGGAGCCGCTGATAAAATCCATGGAAACTTTGTATCGGGAAACGACCACGCCCGGCAAGCGTAGGGGTCCGCTTGCTGAGCTTGAAAACTAACTCTCAGACCTCGCATTTCATTCTGCCAATGGTCCTCGTAGATCCGGAACAGCCTAAACGGTTGCATGCTATAAAGGCATACATCGATAGCGGGGCTATAGGAAACTATGTGGATCGAGAATTGGTCTCTAGGATAAACCTCCCTCTGCATCCTAAAACCAACAAAGATGTCATCACCACAGTAGATGGAACCGAAATTGCCTCTGGACCGGTAACACATTCCACAGCTGAGGTGACACTTGTAGGTCCGGATGGCCATCGGGAGGCAGTTGTGTTTGATGTAATCAAGGCTCCACAGTTTCAGCTTATTCTGGAATCCCTTGGTTAGAGACACATAATCCTCGAATTGATTGGCGAGCGAAGAGAATAACCTTCCCGGATTGTGCACAAACCTGCTACCCAGAAAATCCAAAGATTAATCTAGCATCAGTAACCTCTGTACCCGTGCAACTACCTCCAGAGTACCAAGACTTTCAGGACGTCTTCTAAAAGGAACAGGCCAACACGTTACCTCCCCACAGATCGTATGATTGCCAAATCGATCTGGTGCCCGGTGCACAACCCCCTTGTAGCAGGATTTACGCCCTTACTGAACCAGAGAATCTGCATTTGAGACAATATTTAGATCAATACCTCGCCAATGGTTTCATTCGCCCGTCAAAGTCCCCGGCATCCTCCGCTTTGTTCTTCGTGCCTAAAAAAGAAGGCGACCTTAGAACTTGTATCGATTACCGCGCATTGAACCAGATAACTGTTAAAAATCATTACCCTCTGCCTCTGATCACTGAACTCCTTGACCAGGTGAAGGACGCTTGCGTATACATCAAGTTAGATCTCCGGGGGGCTTATCATCTGGTACGAGTAAAAGAAGGCGACGAATGGAAAACGGCCTTCCGTACAAAATATGGACTATTCGAATACCAGGTGATGCCTTTCGGGTGGTGCAACACGCCTGCAGCCTTCCAATTCTTCATGAACGATGTCCTTCGGGAACTCATCGATGTCTGTGTTGTCGTGTATATCGATGACATTCTTGTGTACTCCTCTTCGGAATCTGATCACAGAAAGCATGTCAGGGCCGTCCTAGAGAAACTGCGCCAGCACAAACTGTTTGCCAAGCTGGAAAAATGTGTTTTCCATACCACCGAGGTTGAGTTTCTCGGATTCATCCTGACACCTAAAGGGGTCCGAATGGATTCACGGAAAGTGGATGCCATCCTCAAATGGCCATCACCTAGTTCGGTGAAAGGTGTCCAAAGCATGCTTGGTTTTGCCAACTTTTATCGCAGGTTTATCCCGGAGTTTTCAAGTGTGGTGCACCCCATCACTGCACTCTTGCGAAAAAATAAACGTTTTGAATTGACCGAGGAAGCCGAACAGGCCTTTCAGGAGTTGAAAGCTAAGTTCACAGCTGCACCTATTTTGAAGCACCCGCGTCCCGATCTCCCATATATAGTCGAAACTGACGCGTCCAGCTTAGCCATGGGAGCTGTCCTGTCTCAGAGAGACCCTGAAACCAACCAACTGCACCCCGTAGCATTTTGGTCCAGAAAGTTCTCGCCGCCGGAGATAAATTATGCGATCACCGATAAGGAACTATAAGCCATTAAGTCCGCCTTCAAGGCTTGGCGGCATTATCTCCTCGGCGCCCGGCATACCATCACCATGATCACTCATCACCGAAATTTACAATATTTAAAAACTGCCAAGGCTCAATCGTCTCGACAGCTCCGATGGGCTTTGTTCTTTGCTGAGTTCGATTTTGTAATCACCTACCGCCCGGCTATAAGAATGGTAAGGCGGACGCTCTATCCCGAATTGGAATGGAAGAAATAGACACAAACTCAGAACCTGTGCCGATAATTCCCGAACAAAGAATTTTGGGGATAACCACTTTACAAACCCTTGAAGACATTCAAGCACGAGTGAAACAATTCCTGGACTCTTCAGCCTTGCAGGATTGGATCAAAAGGGGGTCTAACTTTTCAGTCAAGGATGGCTTACCTTACTTCCAAGGACGCTTATTTTTGCCAGAAAAGGAATTACAAGAACTGGTTATTTCCCGTCATCATGATACCCTGATGGAAGGACATCCTGGCATTGCCAAAACAGAGGAAAAGGTTAAACGACAATTCTGGTGGCCTTCCTGGAGAAAGGATATTAAATCTTTCGTGATGTCCTGTGGAGTTTGTGCCCAAAACAAAGGTCAAAAGACAAGACCCGCCGGTCTTCTTCAGCAATTAGACATTCCACCAGCACCTTGGCACACCCTGTCACTAGATTTTATCACGGACCTGCCCTCTTGTAATGGTTACAATACTATTCTGGTCGTGGTGGATTTATTTTCCAAAATGGCCCACTTTATTCCATTGAAAGGATTACCTTCAGCCTTTGTTCTTGCCAAAGAATTCCTCGAAAATATCATCCGTTTGCATGGATTCCCGTCCATACTAGTTTCCGATCGGGGAAGCCAGTTTATTTCTCATTTTTGGAAAAAGTGTTGTCAACTGGCACAATTCAACGTAAGACTCTCGACCAGCCACCACCCACAGACCGATGGTCAGACGGAGAGAACGAACCAGACCCTTGAACAATATCTACGATGTATGTTGCACCAATCGGAGGGTAATTGGAAGGACATTTTATGGGTGGCAGAATATGCATACAATAACTCGATACACTCTGGAACTGGTCAGAGCCCCTTTTATACCCTATATGGACATCACCCTCGTACTTCAGACTTGGACTCACCTCTGAGCCTTGAAATGCCCGCAGTGGACCATTTGCATTCTACGATTATTCAAGCCTTCAAGGATGCAACTGCACATTTGCAACATGCGAAAGGGAAATACAAAAAGAATGCGGATCTGCATCGAAGAGAGGCGCCTCCATACCAAATAGGGGATCAAGTATGGTTGGCTACCAAACACCTATCACTCAAGGGGCCTCGAACTTTTAATCCAAGGTATTTAGGCCCTTACTCGATCAAAGCTATAATCAACCCAGTGGCAGTCAAGCTCGATCTACCAGCTAACATGCGGATTCACCCCGTTTTTCATGTGTCACTTTTGAAACCAGTGCACCCAAGAACCAGATTAACAAAGCCACCAGAACCGATTCAGATAGATGGGGAGCCTGAATTCGAGGTGAAGAACATTTTGGATTCTAAGATCTCAAAATCAAAACTTTTCTATCTAATTGATTGGAAAGGGTACGGGCCTCAGGAAAGGTCTTGGGAACCCAGTGATCACGTACATGCACCTCGGCTGGTTAAAAGGTTCCATCGGAATTTCCCAAACAAACCGAAACCTCCAGAAGGAACGACCTTGGGAGGGGCCTAGGGGGGGGAGTGCTGTCATGATGCCTACCCCCGAAGCACTAGGCCAGGCCCAGCACCCCCGGAAGCAGGCATCATGCCCTCGGGTAAAAACCCAGCGGCCCCTTATAGGGGCTCTTTGGACTCAGTCCTGGCGCCTTTGGCGACAGGCTCATGTTGGACATCAGTCCTGGCGCTATAGGCGCCAGACTCATAAAGGGAGGTGTTTTGTGCACTTACCTGATGCAGACCATGCTGCACGCTTCAGGCCTCCCTGAGACCTGAAAGGGACTATTTTTTCATAGGGACCATTTTTTCACTCGGGCGTGTCCAGGGAAGGATACATACCTAGTTGGGGAAGGATACATACCTGGGACTTCTTTGGAGGCTATTTAAGCCACACCCAGACAGCAGCTCATGCTTCCCGTTGTTCTGCTTCCTGCAGCTTAACGCTCACCGTGTCTGCTCCTGCTCCTGGACTCCAGCCACGCCTGCCTCGAACCTGGAAGACCTGCAAGGAAGGAAGAGAAGAGAAAGGTGAAAACCAAGGACTATTTCAAACTTCTTACCTGCATCCGGAATCTTCTCGCCAGCATCCCTGAAGAAAGACTTCCATTTAAAAGCATCGTGTTGCTCGCTGCAGCGCCACACTTCACTCACCTGTCTTTGAGACATCTCCCGGCTCCATCGCGGCTGTCAGCATCGGACGCCACATCTCTGCACCTAGGGGAGAGAGGAAGAAACAAAAGGTGAGCAGAAGGAACACAGAAGGAAAGCCTGATTAACAGCCATAATACTTACCGGCTTTTCTTCCACATTTCGGGTCGGCGCCGCCCCGTTGACAGGTACCGTACCCCGGCCCCTATGGGGAAAGGACAAGAGACATTTCTGGGGAATGATAAGGACATTTAGAGGGATCGCCCTCATCACTACTCACCTCGGCAGTTTAACCCCTCGACGCATCGCCTTCATTCTGCACCTGAAATAAAGGACAGATCACAGGTTAGAAAGACAACATAAAGGGGGCCTCACTTGACTTTGAACTTTCATACTTACGGCGCATCGCTCAGGAAAGTCAAGTGGATTTTGCCAGCGCCATTCTGAAAACCAGTGAAGTAACTGGACGAACACGCGCCCCTGCACCAGAAGCAGGATGGAGAGTTCATCCTTCCAAACCATAAGGTGAGCTTAAACCGGGGTTTGGAGGAAGTTAGAGAGGAACGAAGGGGGAAGGGGGAAAGGGGGGAGCTAGCACACTATTCTGCAGACTGTTAATCCCCTTTCTCATCTGCAGAAGGATATTCCTACGGGCCAGGCAAGCACGATTTGGAGGTCCTGTCCAATCGGTGTTCCGGGTCCTGCGCATCACGCTAGAAGAGGCCACAGCAATCCAGACTAGACCAGCGCCCCCGTGGGAACCAGGTGAGCGTTACAGTTAAATATGAATGGGATATGTAACTTAGTGTTACTTTTTGGTTAAACTGATACATATTAGCTTTGCACGTGCATAGAAAGACACGGATTAAAACCCCCAAATGAAATATAAACATGATTCAGACATAATGCACTATGGAGTACCCAAAAGCAGGAAAAGAGGAGTTTTCATAAGGCGCATGTGAGAAAGGGGGCCTGTCATGCAAGAATCCACTATAAAGGAAAGATGGTATTTATCAAACACACATGCAAACTGAGAAAACATATCAAGGGGCTTCATGAATCTACATGTAGTGAGCTTTTTATAAACAGATTAAAACACAGCAGTCAGGGCTTGACATTCAGAAACGCATAAGTATCACAGATAGCAGATGTTATCCCCTGAATGCATCAGAGCTTGACAGAAGGAATAATGAGTCATCCAGTAGAAGGTCAGCCGGAGAACAAGATGCAGTGGTTTATGACTTAACAGTTCCACAAGGAACAGATGTAATCTTGCCCATTGCATTAAAGTTGGCAGAGGGGCTTGGCCATTGGCTTGGGCCAACAATAAAGATTGGATAAGATGGCACCCGGGGCCATGGTGTTTGGTGGTCAATTGTTTTCTCAGGGTGAAACTAGAGGACATATGTACTGGAGTGGTAGTCGCATAAATTAGATTGACTTAAGTGGAGCCAGTAAACTAAAGTAGATGAGATAGCAATCAATAGTTCAAAGAGATCCTGTTTGCACACTTTTTCCTTATGTTACTAAAATATCTGCAGACATGTACAATTACAAAGGTTAAAAGGCCTTAGGCCACTTGTTGCTAGTAATGAAATATGTTTCTATGGGAATGTTTTAATATGTCATGATGTCATGTCCTACCATGGACCAATCCCCAGCAAAGGTAGACTTCGAATATGATCTGAAGATGCTAGTTAAGATAACGGCTACCAATGAGATTGCAGAAATTGGAGAAATATGGGATTTCTTTAAAGACTCAGGGGGTGGATTGTGATAAAGTATCTGGGAGTGCTTTTACTGTTGCAAAAATGTATAAAATATATCAACTGGTGTGATTCATTTAGACTTGGCTTAGTTTGGTCCCGTGGTACCACCTAACTGCTGCATGGACAATTGAACAATAAACCTGATTTATGTACAAAACGTGCACCCATTCCTCATGTGGTGGTTACTGCTTAGGTTGAGGTAACTAGAGGTCCACTCCTACAAATTGGTGTGCCAGCCAGGTGCCCAGGCTCTCCGTGATGTTGGGTGTCTTCTGTCTGCACCACTCGGCTCCGGCACCTCAGTACCGGGACCAGTTTCCGGTGCACAGTTAAAGAGCTGTTTGTGGATGCCATATTGATTAAAGGTCAGTCTGGTCTGGTTCCTGGAGGTGTGGTACCATGGCCTAGCAGCTCTGCAGGATGACTCAGAGTGCCTCGGGTTGACGTGAGTGCACATTTGGAGGTAAAGCAAGAAGGAAAATGAGAGTAAAAAAGGGTTGTTTCATTTGAATTAAGGGGTTTTTGGTAAGGGTAGAATTGTAATATGGGGGGGTGGAATGAGTCCAGCTTGCGAGGATCAGGAGAGTGGATGTTTTGAATGAGTGTTTGAATTGTTCTGTGTTGTAAGTCCCTTATATATATTTTATATCAAGTTTGACATTTCAGAGGTGTGAGGTTGTATCCTACCTAGCACGCCCACTGTGAGGTTTGTCTTGATACCCTTTAGTTTGCTTGTCTGCTTGGTTTGAGCCCTCACCTGAAGGTGGGGTGGCATCTTAAGGTATGTCCGACCGTAGATATGTTTCTAAAGTAGACCCTTGGCATTCTTCATTCTGTATTGGCTGCGCGGGTGCAACCCTTGCCTCAATTTTCTTTGTTAGTTCAAGTAGTGATAAGATGATGTCTTCTCTGTAAGAGTGAGAAGTAGAATTAAAGCGAGTAGCTAAGTGAGGTAATTACGATATAAACGAGTATGGTGACTGAGTGTGGGGAAAGACTAAGAAACTAGGATATGGATATAAAGGGGGATTCTCAGGGTGGACATATTGTGTGCCACAGGATCGGCTCAGTATTGTTTTTTGTGAAATTATTTTGGCTAAATTGAGTTGGAGTATGGAGACACTGTTGAATAATTTGTGGCAGGTACTTCCTGGCTATAAGGCAAACATTCTAAAGTACCATAGGGAATGGCAACTCAAATCTAAGAGGAATACGCTCCATTCTTGGCCTATCGAGGGGACCTACGACAAGGGGGTATTGGGAAACTTGCATACTTTCTTGACTTCATGGTGTGAAAACAAAATCAAAATATCGAGGCTGAGTAGCCCAAAAGGAAACACACCGAACACGGGTTACAAAGGAACATACAAAGTACTTTATTTTATACTGAATCCCGTTACTACAAACAGAGCAAAATTCAGATAGCTATCGGCCCTCAGTATAATACAACAAACTCCAGCGTGGTTCAATGTGTTCAGTGGGAGACGCTGTACATTAGAATGCATTGGCTTTTTATACTTTTTGTGAGCACGATGTCCAGCCCCACTTCGGGTTAATATCCCACTAATACATCACCGATCTAGGGTTCATGCCAGGTCTCGCACATCCGCATATTACTGGTTTGCTTTTAATACATATATCAACAAGCCTATACGGCAACTCTGTATTCTGGGATTTCCCATATAGGTCTTCTTAAACATTAATACAATGTAGTTCTACGTTCAGTATTTGAATACATTGTCTTTATAGTATACTCGTGGATTAGTTTCATTGCACGAGTAATCCTTTACACACAGGTCAACGAAGGACAAGGTCTCAGTTCATGACCTCAACAAGTGACCTGGAGGCAAGTTACATATTAGCTACTATTTTCCGATCGGGGATGCCAGTTTATTTCTCATTTTTGGGTACAGAGGTCAAGACGGCCGTGTTGTATTTTGGAATGAAATCGTCCACCATTTTAACTCACAGGGTGACTTTACAAAGCGAATCCTAAAATGGCGGCTTGACCTAAAATGGCGGCTTACATTGATTTTAAGGTCAGGACCTTGCAACACGGATTCCTTCTCAAGCGACTTACGAGCAGCTTGGCGTAGGCCAATATACATATATCTATTGCATTAGGAGGCACGATATAATTTCTCTTTTGACAAAGGCACAGTGGCTCAAAACTAGAGAAGCAGTTAAATATGTATGAAAAAAGCACGAAGGACCAACAATTTTTCCATGTTAAAATTATGGAATAAGAGCCGGAAAAGGAAGGTGCAGGTATTCCTTCAGTACTGCCCCCATATGGGTGCTATCCTTTATCACCTGCAGAAGAGTATACAGACCCTAAGTCTGAACATTAATTTTCCCCAACAGCTGCTTCAGTGGTTGCAAGATGTGCACAGCTAGCGTCTCCATCAGTTACGATATCTAAGAATTGGGATTTCGAGGAACGTGGAAGGGTAACTCCTTCCATGGTTAGGGCTGCAGAGAAGTTGTGAATGGAGAGTGGGAAGGGCACAACTCCCCTGACTGCTGGATTAGCAGACAGATTAAGGGTGGAGGAATGAGAGAGTGAGGCCGGCAGCTAGAATCACAGATGACGGGTCAAGGACAAGGGACATCATGCCTTTTCCTGCAAGGGTAGAGGAAAGGTTACTAAGAGTGGTAGAGATGCAAGAACAAGAAAACATGAAATACCTGCAGTGGCTAGTGGAGGAAGAGGAAGTGCTGCTGCAGCAGTAAAGAGATGAAGAGCAGGAAGAAGGAAGAAGACAGTTAAGGGATGTAGAAGAAGGAATAGTGGAGGCAGGGCAGGTTCTTGTGAGACTGGATAAATCTGCTATCAAAATGGTTAATATGGATATGGAGAAGAGGGATGCTGCTGCAGGCACAGTGGTTGGGTAGGGAGGACAAGAGGCAGCACCCTATGGTACTGCTGAGTAAGCTCCGTGCCTGTAGAAGGGTCAGGGGATGTGATAATTGGAGGAAGAGATGAAGAGGAAGAGGACTGAGATGCCGAGCAGGGAGAGCAGGGCATGGTTGCTCTACCTCTTGCTCCATTAGCAGTGTTAGAAAGCACACCACAGAGTAATACAACATGCCAGGGTACTTGCATGGCCATCAGGTTCTGTTACTTCAGAAGGGCCAAGGAAGAGTGTATTACGTCCCGTGGTGCAACATGGACTGGAACAACTTGATTAAGACAGTCCCATTGCTCACTGCAGGGGCGGGAAAGTAGATTTATGCATTGGAGAAACATGCTGCCAGTGTTATGTAGGCCAAAGGGGATATTTGCGGCCCTGATGGGGGAGTGATTAGATGAGATTTGGAAAACATTGGGGTATCCGGGAGTTCACTTAGATGCAAAAACCCATGATGGAACAGCTTTTAATAATTATATGGCACAGGTTTGGGGGATCCTGCAAATTATGTATCCAGATACGGCAGATGTATATTTGATTTTAACAAAAACAATGAAATTGCAGGATGATACTGCCGCACAAATCCAGTTGATTCAGGAGATGTGGAGGGCATGCTAAAGAAGGTACTCCCTAAGGGAGTCCGGCATGACTTACAAAAGGTGGTAGGAATGGAGGCCATAGTTGTCCGGAGATCCAAGCACATATTGTGCATTATTGTAAAAGGAGTCAGGAAAAAGAAAGGGAGAGCACATCACAAGCACAAAAAGCAGAGGCTAAGCTCATTTTAAAGAAATTGGTGAAGATTTGTTTGGAAGGGGCAGTAATTACTACCTCTATGGAGGGACAGCGGGGAAAATTGGGACAACAGGGACCGCTTGAATTGGGTATGACACAGGGTTGGATGGACAGATATGCTCCCTGTACAACACAAAAGAGAGCAGGGGAGGATTCCTGTGAGGAAATGGGTCATTAGGTCATTGGGTCATTGATTGGGTCATTGGGTCATTAGGCGGGTTCAGAAGGAATGTGTCCTTGGTGTAATGGGCCAATGGGAAACAATTATGGATGGTTCTATGGGATTCATTCTTGGTTGTGTGTAAGACTGGGACACGTATCACGAGATTGTCGTGACCAGCCACCATATTTTCACATGGGAGCTCAGCAGATGCAATCCAAGACGCTCCCATATGTCCCAGGCTCTGTGCAATCGCAGCAGGCATGGGTTACACATAACCTAGTGACTGGGACTGCACAGATCTATGGGACCCCATCAACCATGACAGCACAAGCATCAGTGCAGACATGGGAGAAGACTCCTTTACCCAAAGTAATGTTCACTCACTACACTGGATCAAGTATTTTTGGAGGGAGTCATTTTTTGCTCACCGGTCCTAATTTGTACCAGGATTAGGACAGCCATGGGGCTTTCTCATGTCTCCAGCCCTGTGCTTTACCACTGACCTGGAAGAGGAAGCCCAGATAAGTGTACAGGTAGGTGATCGAATGCTCTCATTTATTGTTGACACAGGGGCAACAAAATCTTGCATTAAGAAAGGTGAGTTCCCCTTGTTCAGCAAAACCATAGACACACAAGGGTTCTCTGGAGCAATCCTGTTGGTTCCTTATACTGAAGATCTCTGAAATTAAGGTAGGCACTCAAAATGTATCTGCTCCTTTGTTGTATTGTACAGACACCCCAGAAAATCTTTTGAGAAGATACCTCCTGAGCAAGCTACAGATGTATATTGCTTTCACGGAGGAGGTTTAGTATGCTCAACCCTAAGTTTGTATCCGGTGAGAGAAGTAGCACAATTGCATGCCTATTATAGCAACTGCGTGATTAGGAGGGTTCCGCTACATTCAACATTGTTTCTTTATGGGGTGATGGTTTTGTTCAGTTGGGTACTGATGGAGTTTTTATTCCGACCTGATGTGCCGCAGGATGTGACACCAAGAACTATAGTTATGATTCTTTTAGAGGCAGTAGTGATCAAGAAGAACATGGTGGTTCTCTCAGGCACAGATGAGGAAACCGGAGAGTGGCGCACAGTTCTGTGTATCGATCCGACCTGATCGCAAAGGGATGTGTCCGACAAGCAATTGTTCAAAGATACTGAAGACACGGGAGCGATGGTCTTTGAAATTGTGGTGCCTTGCCAGAAAGTAATAGAGCAAAGGGAAGTACCACAGACCATGTTCATCATTAAAAATACATCCTTATATAGGAAGGTGGATTTGGGAAAGGTGCAAGACCATTTGTGGACTGTCAATCCTCATTATGTGGGGCTGCTAAAGAGTGCAGGGTGCGGATAAAATTGAAACCTGTTGCATTATTAGCACGTGTTAAGCAGGGAGGCAGATAGGGATTTATGAGACCACAATGGCGATTATACAACCTTGTGTGTCCCAATACAAAACGATAATCTACTCTGTGAAGAAAGGGAAGAGGTCTAGTTGGAGGATGGTCCAGGATTTGTACCCCCTCAGTAATAGTGCTGAGGCAGAATGCACAGAGATACTGAATCCTGACACCGTTCTCTGTAACATCCCTACTGGAACGACACACTTCATGTAATTGATTTAAAAATGCATTTTTCTCTGTTCCCTTACTCACCGATTCTCAGTACCTCATGATGTTTATGTATCATGGTCAGAGATTCAAGCACACAAAGTTGCCCAAGGGGTACTGTGAATCTCAGAGTGCCTTTAACAGGGTGGTTCAAATGGATTTGGAGAATTTACATGTGTCCATTACCATAATTCAGTACGTGGACGATATGTGCTTTGTAGTACTACAGAGGAAAAGTGTTGAGGAAACTCCATTACGCTCCTCAACCTGCTCGCATAGTAGGGGTACAAAGTGGACAAAGGAAAATTGCAATACTGCCAGACATGGGGTAGTAAATTTGAGGAAAGTAATATTGCCTTTAGGAAGGAAGGTAATGCCAGAGAGAACCATTGCAGTTCAGAATACGCCTCATCCAGTCAAAGTGAAACAGATGCAGCAGTTTTTGGGCCTTGTAACTATTGTAGATTGTGGATCTTTGATTATTCTTGTTACGTGAGGCCCTTACTGCAAGGGTTTAAGTAAGTGCAGAAGTTGAAAGGTTCGATAGAGTCATCTGAGGAAATGGGGACATGCTTTTGGGAACTCAAGGCTGCAATCAGCAATGCTCTGGTCTTAGCAACTCGCAAATTACAAGAAACCATTCTATTTGTTTTCTCATTTGAATGGGTAGGTGATGACAGTGGTCCTGACCCAGCAAACATTTCTAGGCCACACACCTGTAGTATACTACAGTGGACTGCTAAACCCAGTGATGCAGGGAGCAAGCTTTAGCTGCAGAGGCTTTTGCAATTCAAAAGTCTTTGACCATTACTATGGGTTGTCCAGTGACATTATACGTGGAGCATGAAGACTTTGGGATTTTAGAAAAATCTAACTCTATGGTAATCACTCCAAAAGTTTCAGGGTAAGAGATAATTTTAACAAATGCATAGATACATCCTGTGCAGTGTCACCTAGTCAATCCAGCGACATTTATAGCTGAACCAGTGTAACCTGAGGACATTGTTCATAATTGTGCCAAGTACGACGGAGAAGAAGCAGAGTGGGTGAATGTGAAAGAGGATACCCTGGAGAGAGGTAAGGTATTTTGTGTTGATGGGTCTTCAACCATCAACCAGGACATGGATGAAAGACGAACAGGTGCAGCTGTTGTGGGCCTTGTGGATGGGGAATACCGGGTCAGATTGAAGAGGCGGTTGCCATTTCATTACTCTTTGTAAGTGGCAGAACTAGTGGCACTTATAGAGGCGTTAGAAATGAGTAAGGGGAAGGCAGGCACTATTTACTCGACTCCGCATGTGCCACCTCCACAGATGCTGTTTTAGGAGGTTTAGGAGGGCTGGCGAGTCCCCTGTTCAGCATGCTGTATGCTGCACTGCTATCCCAACTAATTAAAGCGATAAGCTAGCCCACAGAGATAGGTTTGGTTAAATGCACTGGGCATACTAACCACACTAATTCAATAGCTCTTGGGAATGTGGCTGCAGACAAGCTGGCAAAAGAAGCAGCCTTTTTACCTTATACAGATTCCCCAAAAATGGAAACCGTAGTACAGTTGCCAGCCCTGTAAACCACAGTCCCGGTACTTCAGATCATAGAGATGAAAGAGAGAGCCCCTAGAGAAGAACAGGAGCTCTGGAAGAAGAGAGGATGTGTCTTCTCACCCGCAGATTTTCTGTGGAGGCAGGAAGTGACGGGGAAGGTAGAAATGCCTGTAGAGCTGCTTCTTTTTGTTGTAGAATAAATATATTACCCATCGCATACTTCTCAGTGACAAATCATATCAGAACTCCAGGAGGAATGGTTCATCCCGAACCTACAGGAACAGCTAAGTAGATTAATATAGAATTGTACAGTCTACAAGGAATCCAATCCTGGAAACACCATGAGATCATTAAGGGGAGCTTTGCCTAGGCATTCTGGACCATTCATGGAACTCGATATAGACGTTGTGGATATTGTCACGAGGTGCAATAACTGTAGATATTTAATTGTCGTGGATTGTCGATTCTCCCAGTGGCTTGAGGTTGGGCCCTGCGTAAATCCTGATGCTAAATCAGCAGCAAGATTTCCGGTGAGAGAGGTATTTCCACAGTGGGGAAGTTGTGTGGTCCTAAAACCCAAAACTGGAACCCAATTTTTGAATGCCTTGTTCACGGTAATGAGTTCACTTTTGGGAATAAAGCACAGGTTGTGCACAGTTTACCACCAGCAGGCCAACAGGATGATCATGGAGAGGCTCAATGGGGTCCTTAAGGCCCATTTAGCAAAACTGTATTCTGAATTGAAAAAGTGTTGGCCCCACTGCCTTACTCTTTCCTTGTTCTGTTTCAGAAATCAGCCTGCAAAAGACCATCATTTAAACCCCCATAAAATCATGACGGTGCGTAGGTTACATACACTGCTCTCATCTGCACACACAGCATCATACGCACATAAGACCGCAAAGGTCTCAGGAGAGGAATTTAGGGAGGAACTTAGTGCTTTAACGAAAACTGTTACAATTATATCTTCACAGGTGTCTTCTCACCAACAGACTACAGGAGAAACCGGTAAAAAGTCCACTGATCAATGCAAGACCCAGCTGCTCCCGGGAGATCTTTGTCCGTACTTTTGAGCATCATTGGAATTAACATAATTTCCATGGGCATCATGGTGTTATCTACGGAACTCTGCTGTGAAGGTGGAGGCAACAAACATTGTATTAATATCAGTGATGATCAAAGGGATACCACACATCTCCACCAGCACAGGAGCAGGCCCGAAGTTAAGTATGCCCTAATGATCCGCCATTAAGTCCAGTGTGAAGCGGTGAATAAAGATCTAGAATTTGAATATTTTTGTTTCGGGAAAGAAATGTTTAAATTAGTAAATTGTTTGACAATTAATGTTTTCATGGTTTTTACGGTTCTCTTGTCATCATGTTAGATGCACCTAACCTTATGAAGGGTATGAGAGCAGTTTAAAGGGCAATCAGACACATCATCAATCCTTCTTATCAATGAAGACTGTTCAGTTGCTGATCGTATAGAGCAGAAAAATATACTGTGTATGCAGAGGGCACAACTGAGTCTAGAAGGGGCTATTTTTGGCATGAATAAATCAAGAATGTGGGACTGTATGGCGAAATTACTTGCAGCATCGGACATGACTCCGAGAGCCAGAAAGACCTGTTAATATACAGACACAGGGTGATGACATGGTGTGTTACTCTCACCTGGCTCCCACAGGGGCGTCGGTAGGATCCGGACGGCTGCGGTCTCCACCAACGTGATGCGTAGTGCAGAGATGACTGACTGGACTGGCCCTCCTAATCTTGTCTGCTTGACCCATAGAGGCATTCTCCTGCAAGTGGAGAGATGGATTTAGCCACCCGTGGATTCAAGTGATGGCACCCCCCCACAGTCCTCCCAACTAATCACCACCGAAGTGCCCCCTCAGCAATCTCACCTTATATTCTTGAAAGATGAGCTCTCCATCCTGCATGGATTTCAGGGGCGCGTCTGTTTGATGCCAGTTACTTCACTGGTTTGAAGGCGTGGGAGAGTTCCGGAGAGTATTGACTCTGAGGTTCCTGGCAAGGTCCAGTAAATATCAAGTTCATAGAGTTCAATATGTCCGATGTTTCACTCTTGTCCCCCCTTCCTTCCTTGTCTTGCAGCTGAGATCGTGAAAAGATGCTCGCGTGGCAGCTGGTGGCACTCAGGTAAGAGTCTGTATTACCCGACGCTGTCCGGTAAATGTTGCACGTGTTTAACGTGTTGTTTTCTCTCTCTTTGCAGGTGCGGCACATGAAGATGTGGAGAGTTATTGAATAATGTCTCCGGTGGTAAATCAGGTAAGTCTATGGTGATAAGAGTTATATTTGTTGGTTTTCTCGGCTCACCTTGTTGTTTTCTTTTGTCCCCCAGGTGCCGGAGTTCGGCAAAGAAATGATGGAGGCAGCACCGAATCGAAAGATGCTGCGAGGACTGGTGAGTATGGCGCGGCGCTGCAGCTGGAGATATGACGCGTACAGAAATGGTATTCTTTCCAGGTCCGGAGGCGAGATGGATCTGGAATCAGGTGAGGAATTCGAAAATAGTTTGTTTTCTAACCTTGTCCTTTTCTTTCCTCTTTGTTTAGGAGCTTCCAGATTCGAGGCGGGCGTGGCAGACGACTGGATGCAGACTGCAGGCACGGTGAGTGTTACGCTGCTGGATGCAGAATAACGCGAAGCGTGTGCTGTTGTTTGGGCGTGGTTTAAATAGCCTCCAAAGTAGTTCCAGGTATCCAGGTAAGAAGTTCCCTAGAACCACGCCCGAGTAAAAAATAGTCCCTGTAATAAAATAGTCCCATCCAGGCCTCACGTTGGCTTCGACTCACTAGCAGCATGGTCTGCATCAGGTAAGTAAAGTCTATGAGCCTGGCGTCTATGGCGCCAGGACTGATTTCTATGATGAGCCTGGTGCCTAAGGCGCCATGACTGAACCCAAACAGCCCCCAGCCGGAGCTGTTGGGGTTTTAATAAGTATCTGGATGCCTGCTCCCAGAGCTGATGGGCTTGGTCCTGATGCCCGGGGGTAGGCATCATGACAGCGTGCCCGTTGGCACAAATGGGTACGGCAGTCACACGCTTCGCATCGCTGATCTGGGTGGAGGTATGGCTCCTATTATGGACAACTTTTGAACCTGTGGAGTAAATACATACAATCAGCTGCCTCCAGCCTGGCAAGGTGTGTACAGATTATCTACCCTTTATGTGCCAATCCTCATCATACCTGAGGAGCACATGGTTCTGGTCATCCAACGCCCAAGGTTACATCTGTGCCCCCTTTGTCGCATGTGCCTCTTGCATCCCCTTCATCAACATACATGGACAAACTAATGACTTTGTTTGACGACGAGAATCAGGAACTATTGCAATGTACCAGACCCCTGAATTACGTGTCACTGGCCTCATCAAAAGATTTAATGGACATTCATGTTCTTTACTGGCTGTTTAGCCTTACTGCAACTTTCTTCACTTCTCTTCTGGCACCTGTCTTCCAAGCTCTGGTGAATGGCAAGTGGCTCCAGGTGACCAGATATGAACTTTTACTATTTGTCAACACGTCCAAGTCAGCATTTAGTAACATCAAAGAAGAGTTACGGGCAATTAGGCTAACAACCTTGCAGTACCGGTACATACTCGGCCTCCTAAAAGCAATGGAGGGCAGTGTATGCCCGAAAATTGGGAGTACGAGATGCACATTTGTGCCACCCAATGACACTGAGAATGGTACATTAACAGAGACTATCACTGCCTTGCATATGCTCAGGGTCATAATGGAAAATAAGTAAGAAATTACCAATGAGTTGTGCCTTGAGTCTTTGTTCTTTTGGGTACCATCTTGGATGAGCCTCGCTGTAAAGATCATGTTGCCTATTTTTTTCTTTTTTCTTATTCCTTTCTGTTCCTGTCAATTGCTCTATGATGTTGTTCTGCCTAGGTACCAAACTCATTTGCCATGATGACTGTGACCCTGTCCAAGGCTAGGGCCACTACCACTTTATCCCATATAAGTACTCAAACTGAATTTGGTTTGTGTTCTCTGCCAAGTCATGATAATTGTGTGGAGGGGTGGGTAGATTGCGGACATGGTGGGGGGAATAGCAGGGATTGTCCAGTGGAGGAGTATGCCAATATTGGGACTGGTATGAGGGATGGTTATAGGGATATTCCCCAGGAAGATGATATGTTAAAGTATTAACTAAAGGGGGGAATGTTGAGATGGTCAAGAAGGGTTCCCACAATGGGTTCATGTTTCACGTGCATAATATTAATGACTGGGGTTGCGGCAACTAGGGCACAATGTTACAGTTTCATATGTATCCCGTAAAGTTAAATATGAATGGGATATGTCACTCATTGTTCCTTTTTTTGGTTAAAGTTATACATATTAGCTGTGCATGTACGTAGAAAGAAAAACGCTAAAACCGTTAACTGAAATATAAATGAGATTCAGACATAAGTTACTATGAAGTACCCAGAAGCTGTCAATGAGGAGTTTTTAGAAAGTGCATTTGAGAATGGGGGCCTGTCCTGCAAGAATCCACTGTAAAGGAAAGATAGTATTTATCAAACTTGCATGCACACTGAGAAAACATATAAAGGGGATTCATGAATCTACATGTAGTTAGCTTTTTATAAACAGATTAAAACATGGCAGTCAGCGGTTGAATTTATCTATCTATCTATCTATCTATCTATCTATCTATCTATCTATCTATCTATCTATATGGTTTTATATCGCGATGCACACCCAAAGGCCTCAGGGAGCTTCAGAGGCTAGAGGATAGGTGAATAAATAACTATGACCTTAGCGATGGTCAACCCAGCTAAAGGAGCCGGCATAGTTATTATAGTCTGATAAGTATTGCGGATAGCAGATGTATCTCCTGAATGCATGGCAGCTTGACAGAGGACTAATGAGTCATCCATTAGAGGGTCAGTCAGCGAACAGGACACAGTGGTTTCTGGCTTAACAGTTCCACAAGGAACAGATGTAATCTTGCCTGGTGCATTGAAGTCACACAGAGGGGTGTGGCCATTTGCTTGTGCCGGAAAGAAAGATGTGATAAGATGGCACCCATAGTCATGGTGTTCAGTGGTCAATTGTTTTCTCAGGGTGGAGTTAGAGGGCATACGTGCTGGAGTGGTAGTAGCATAAATTAGGATGACTTAAGTGGAGCCAGTAAACGAAGGCAGATGAGATAGCAATCAGTAATTCTAAGAGATCATGTTTATTCTGTTTTTCCTCATGTTACTAAGATATGAGTGCAGACCATGTACAATCACACTTAAGGTTAACATACCTTAGGCTGGTTGTTGCTAGTAATGAATTATGTTTCTATGTGAATGTTGTATTATGTTATGATGTCACGGCTACTGCAGTCCAATTCCGAGTGAAGGGTGACTTTGAATATGATAAAATGGTAGCTAAAACAACGGCTACCAATGACAGTGTGGGAATTGGAGAAAGAGGGAATTTCTTTTAATAGGTTTTGTCCAATCACATGTGAGGGTGGATTGTAATAAAGTATCTGGGAGTGTTTTTACTGTTGCAACTGATGTGGTTTGTTGAGACTTTGGTTAGCTTGGTCCAGTGGTATCATCTAACTGCTCCCTGGACAATTGTACAACAAACTTGCTTTATGTGCAAAACGTGCACTTATTCCTCAGGTGGTGGGCCCGCTTGGGTTGAGGTATTGAGGGGCTTGCCCCTTCAATAGCATCCTGTTTAGATAAATAGCCTAGAAGAACCCATTCTGTTTTCAATGAATTGAGTTCAGGAGGTTGGTTGTCATCCAAGCTTGGATGGAAATAAAGGATTTCCTGAAGCATGAAATGTCTTGAGCACAATTCACATGGAGATATAACTGAGTACGGTCAATGGATTGGCGATGGGAGATATTAGGGCCATTGAGAAGGGACCCGAGTGGTTCCATATAGAAAATCACAGTGGAGAGTATTGATGCCTGTGGAACTCTAAATGTGGTCTATTGACAGTTGGATCTGATGATACCCATCTGGACTGATAAGAATATGTTGAGAGGTAGGAGGCAAACCAGTTGAGGACCATACCATGTTGGCTAATGTGTTCCCGGAGGCTGTTGGCAACTGCTGTGTCAATGATTTCACCACTGAACGGAAGGCTACTGATTGAACTTTGAGGAGTGGTTGGATTAATCCTGTTATTAAGGTGCTTGAGAAGATAAACTGCTCAAATGAAGGCTTGGAAATTTGGGTGAAGGGCCTAGGGTGGTTCTTAAGAACTGTTTCATTATTATAGTGGGAATGCTGCTTTCATAGCAAGAGGTAGGTTTCATGTGAGAGAAACATGTATATGTGTGTTGTTCCACATATACCTTGATAATGATTTCCTCAAAGCTACATCACGACACTAGAGTATTAACTTACAAATATTATCTACTAGGGAAACATGTCAAACTGAGATTATGTATTAAACTGATCAAATGTATGAAAGTTCAAGAATGACCAGATGTTGAGGACAGGAAACATTTAAATATAGAATTAGTATCAGCATGGAACAAGGGATACCGATCACTGGCCTGATGTCCGAGTAGAAAGGCAAAAGTCTCATGTATTCTGGAAGTAAATGCCAAACGTGTGTATTATAATAGAAGATTTGGTTTGATTTATGTACCTGTTTTGACTTTCAGAAATGTCCAGAATCAAATGTCATTTGTTCCTTGTTTATCATAGGCTGCATGCCAAATTGAATTGATGTTGAAGATAGACAATTGGCTACAGAAGATAAGGATTGTATATGATGCAACACATCTCAAAATGTTTTCTTATTTCAAGTTCAAACCATTAAACTTTGATCAATGAGGATTAATGTCAATTTGTTTTCCTCATTTTAGTATGCAGGTTGCCATACGTTAAATTGCCTTCACCAACAATAAAACAAAATACAGAAGACTATTTGCAAATCTAGGCAGTCTTCAGCTTTGATGCCATATGGAACTATTCAGCCAGTTGATACATACTGATACAGTGACTCTGCATATGCAATCGTAGGAAATAGATTTTCTAAATGATGACCCTTTGTGAGAATTAATTGTGTATACATCAGAGTAAAAAACAGACCTATAAGCAGTGCTTCAGAAAGCTTGCTGCCTCACAGACCTCCAACAGCCACTGCAGGCAAAATAGCCATATGTATATGTTGTTCAAAAGGTGAAAATTGCGGACTTGGAGGAAACATCAGCAAAAACAAGTGAATGAAAAGCAGTCTGTACATAACCTTTGTCTCTCGCATATTCCTGGAATGTGACTCTAGTGGAGCTTCCCCTATCAATTACTGTGATGATGATAACATGACCTAAGGAAAAACTGGCATTAAAATAATGACAATTTTATATCTTGTCAGGAGACCCACAAGGGATGCACAAAAGACTGGAACGAAGAATTCACAGGCTTTATTTAAACCAAATCCGAGACTCTTTTCTAGGTTCTTCCAAACCAAGGTGCCAGTTCTGGTTCTGCAAAATACTACAGTGGAGACTATGGGCCTCATTACAAGTTGTGCGGAATGCGTTTAACGGCGCCGGTAATGGTGCCGGCGCCGTTAAACGCATTCCGCACTATTACGAGGTTCCCACACGGGACCCGATGTGGACGTCTGGTTTATCCAGGGAGCTAACAACGGGCTCTCTTGTAATGGGCCCGTTGTTAGCTCCCTCCCCATTCTCATTGAGCCCTATCGGGGCTCGAATGGGAATGGGGAAGGTCCGGGTCCGGGTTCCCTGAATGGGGAAATACCGGGCCCTCCATAGTTGGAATGGCCCGGTATTTCCCCTTTCAGGGAACCCGGACACGGTTTTGGAGGCAGCCATGGCGCCAATAGCGCCATGGCTACCTCCAAAGTCGTAATGAGGCCCTATTTGTCTGATTGATCAACCAATGACAGAGGTACAACTTCTGAGCTGTGATGAGACAGAGCCAGGCATTTCCTTCGCCACTAACTAGCACCCTACTCGCCACTGGTATAAGGTTCCCTCTTTTCTCAATTCAAGGGCTAACACACCCTCCATCACCCTGACTATTCCTTCATTGCCTTCCTTGACTTTCCTCTTCCTGCATTTTGTCCTTGTCTAGGGCAGACCTGGTCCACGAGAACCTTCCTGTTCTGCATTACTGTACAGACTGGATGGGGCTGTCTGTACTTCTGCTCTTTATATGGTAGAGGAGAGGCACAAAGGATCCCAGACAAGATTCTTTATTATTGGTACGTGGTCGAGCAATCAAGGCCTAGCTTCTCATGAGGTGATGCAGGCTGGTTCTTAAGTACAGTGTAGTCCCCAAGCCCCCACAAAGGAATGTCCACATACTGTATTGGTTAAAACACAGTTGTTATGTAATTAATGTACAATATCACGATAACTCACTTTGTACTCGGTTATCTACAATGGAAAATATATAGTTCTATGTAGTACCACTCTTACTATTAGACCTCATTAAAGTGCATCAACTGTATGGATAAATGTCACACAAATCAGTTTGTAAAGGAAACCAACAATAGATATATGAGGAAAGCAGTTGGTTAGAACAATAGGCAGAATACTGGCCCTGCTACCTAGACACAGCTCTGTGTGGATATCCCCCCACCTGGGCAACCTGTAAAGTAAAGATATATCACATGCCCAGTCCATCTATTGTTCACAAGAGTCTTTCCAATAGTTCAGCAACCCCAAAGTACCTGGTGTTGCAGAGTTCCTCGTCAGAAAATCGATGGCCCTTCTTGAGTGCACTCCCTTTAAGTCAGGAGCCACGGGGCGTCGAACATCCGGCGATGAACAGGGTGAACTACGGCAGTGAAGTGGCAGCTTCGTTCCTAGCGGTGCTTGTCGGCAACGGAGCGTAGACGTCCTGCAAGGATGAAGCATGTGGGGCACCTCGATGTCGATATTTCAGGACTGCAAAGAGTTTGAAGAACTGTGGCCCAGCAATGTGTCGAGTCACCGGCGTCTCTGTGGTCTTTGGGTGGCGGGAAACCCACCGGTGGATACTCCTGGGCACTTTGACGGCCTGGCCATCGCTGGTGGGATAAAGCGGGCAGCGGTGCGGACGTGCGTGTCTGTGAATCGAAAGTTCTTAGGCAACGGGAGCCTGGCGGCTCCGGTCGGTGACGTTTGGTCGTCGACGGTGGTGAACAACACTCTCCGGTCGGCAGCCTACCATAGGTCTGTCAACCAGGGAGGTTGGGCAAAGATCAGCTGGTGCCAATGGTCCTCGTAGCTCGGGAAGAGGGCACCTTACCAGGTCCTCCCTGGGTCAGTCCTTGGAGACACAGCAGCTTTCAGATTGATGAAGAAGGGCAAAAGCAATTCTTCTCTTACAGCAGGGCTTCAAGGTTAAGCTTCAGTTTCAACTCCAGTTTCTCTTCAGCTTCTGAACACTTTCCAGTGGTGAGAGGTCCCCAGATATGCTATTCTGTCTCTCATCCACACTGCTGGGTCACATTCAGCAGCCAATCATACAGAAGGGCATTCATGCAGTCAGTCAGCCAATCAGGCATACAGTGCATTCAGGCCATACTCCTCCCACTCAGACACTCACAACAAGGAATGTGTATTGGGATAAGTACCCAGCCATTCAACACTACACACTGTATTCATACCAGTTTCGGGCAGGGCTGTCTCAGTCATTGTGTCATACACCAGAAACCAGACATCCCCAACAAGAAGTGCATATTGGTCACACACTCCATTCACCCAGGTCCCACCCACAGGGTGTACCCACAACATACAGTCACTGGGAACACTCCAGCCAGTCTGGCCTGGACTTCACAACAACACCATATATGGAACTTCCACCCAACAGCCAGTCAGGGGGAAAGGACAGAGTCAGGGCTTCCCAGGACTTTGGGAAAACAAGGTAACAGGCAATAGAAAGCAAGCAGCCACAGGGGCCATCTTGTTTCCTATCACAGATGCCCAAAAACATACACTAGGGGAACAGGGTTGCACCCTCACCCATGGGTGCCATAAGGGTATCCCATGGGTCTGTACACCAAACCAAAAACAGGAAGAGCTGCACTGCCAGGAGTCCCATATGGACTCCTGGGCAGAAAACAATACCGAACACAAATGAAAAAGGACTACAGGACAAGGACAGCGAGGCCCTGTCCCTCCAATGCATTTTCAGCATCACAATTATTATGCGGGTTCTCTCCTCCTTGAACTTAATCCTCCTCTTTCCAGCTTCTGTTATCCCTTTCTCCTTTGTTGTGCTACATTTACATCTTAATGTTGCTACTTCCTCCTCCTGCAAATCCATTTCGTCTTTGGATATTCCCACTTCCACTTCCTCAGATACACCACACCCTCCTTATTGTAATCCCTCCTCCCCTCCTCTTCTTCTATATGTCACCTACTGGTCTTACCATCTCCAACTCCTCTGCATGACCTGCTCATTGACTTTATTCTGAAGCCTCTAAACATATTTTCCTGAAATTGTTGTAGTTTTCCCAATATATCCAATTTATATAATATTGGTCATAGGTTTAACATGGACATCATTCTGTTCCAGGAGACTATGCTTATGGACTCTTTTGAGGTGGAAGTGTATAGGTCTTACTACTTTCGGGCCTCAAGTGTGTGATTGGGCGTCCGTAGCGTGGTGTAGCTACGGCCATAGAGTTGAAGTTAAATATTAATTCCAAGCTGGTAGCTTCTTAGAAGAACACTTTGTTGGTAGTAAGCCAGTCAGGGGGAAGGGACAGAGTCAGAGCTTCCCAGGACTTTGGGAAAACAAGGTAACAGGCAATAGAAAGCAAGAGGCCACAGGGGCCATCTTGTTTCCTATCAGGAATCAACTGATTCCAATGGCAGGGCCTGGATATCCCAAAATGGAGGATACTCAGAGCACCTGTCATATTCAGCATGGAGCTGCCACGAGCCCATACCATGCTCTGTGGGCCACACACAGGTGCCCAAAAACATTCACTAGGGGCACAGGGTTGCACCCCCACCAATGGGTGTCATAAGGGTATCCCATAGGTCTTTACACCAAACCAAAAACAGGATAGCTGCACTGCCTGGAGTCCCATATGGACTCCTGGGCAGAAAACAATACAGAATACAAATGAAAAAGGTCTACAGGACAAGGACAGGGAGGCCCTGTCCCTCCAATGCATTTCCAGCATCACAGCAACCCCACCCCCTCAGACTGAGGTTACTATGCCTAATCTCCCATGAGATAGACACCCTTATCCAGACGGTCAACATACCTTCTGGAAAGGCCATCTGCATTATCGTGACTCTTCCCTGGTCTATACGTTATGATGAAGTCTAGCCCTTTCAGGCTAATGGATGAACTGAGCAGTTTCAGGTTCTCACGCTTCGTCTGCATAAGCCACTTCAGGGCCTTATGATCTGTTTGGACCTTGAAGATAGACCAGGTAAGGCAGGGTCTAAAACGCCTAAGGCTCCAAACTACACTAAAACATTCCTTTTCAACCGTAGCCCACCTACGTTCTCTACCCTTAAGTTGTCCACTGATGAATATGATCGGATGTACTCTTCCTTTGTCATCTAACTGGGACAAGACATCTCCAATTCCGGTGTTGCAGGGGTCTGTTTGAACAATAAAGGGCTTGCTGTAATCAGGTGCACAAAACATGGGTGCCCTACACAGACTTTCCTTCAAGTCATCAAAGGCCCTCTGGCAGTCCTCAGTCCAATTAACCTTCCTCGGCTGTTTGGGTGAAGTCAGTGATGCCAGGGGTGCAACTATGGTTCCATAGGCTGCCATGCAATTGCGATAATACCCAGTGAGACCCAAAAAGGCTCTCACTTGGGTTTGAGTAGTGGGAGTCTCCCAGTCATGTACATCCTGTACTTTACTGGGGAGAGGTTGGTTTTTACCCACTCCTACCTCATGACCAAGATATGTGACTTTACCCTGAGCTATCTGGCACTTGGTGGCCTTGATAGTGAAGTTAGCCCTTTTCAAGGCCTGCAAAACCTTGTCCAGATGTGTCAAATGCTCTTCCCATGTGGAACTCTAGATGGCAATGTTGTCTAAGTAAGCCAGACAAAAGGCCTGCAGCCCACTGAGCGCATGATTGACCAATCTCTGGAAGGTGGCAAGGGCATTCTTCAACCCAAAAGGCATGACCCTAAACTGGTAGAGTCCCTCAGGTGTTGAGAATGCCGTCTTTTCCTTGGCATGGTCCATCAGAGCTATTTGCCAACAGCCTGAGTTAAGGTCAAAGGTGTTCACAAATTTGGCAGCACCTATGGTGTCCACAAGCTCATCAGCCCGGGGCAATGGGTGCGCGTCATTTTGGGTGACGGCATTGAATCCTCTGTAGTCCACACAGAACCTCCAATCCTTGGAACCTGCTTGGTAACTTGCCTTGGGGACAAGGACCACTGGACTGGACCAGGGACTGGTTGAGGGTTCAATAACACCCAGCTCCAACATCTTGGTGACCTCAGCTTTGATGTGGTTCTTAACTGTATCTGACATATGGTAGCACCTGCTTTTGACAGGCACACTGCCACCAGTGTCAATTTCATGCCTACACCGCGGTGTAAGGCCTGGAGTCAGGGAAAACAGAGAGGCTTACTGCTGGAGCAAAGCTCTGCAGGCCCTCTGCTGCTCTGTCGTCAGATCGGGAGAGAGATGTCTCCCTCCACGGAGCCATACTAAGGGTTGCTATGCAGCAAATCAGGAAGGGGCTCACTCTCATCCTCTTCTTGCTCTGAAGCTAGCAAGAGACATGAGACTTCTGCTCGCCTGTGGAAAGGCTTGAGCCTGTTAACATGGAATACCTGAGGGGCTACCCCATGGGCACCCATGTCAACCAGATAATTGACTTCACCCATCTTGGAGATGATCCTGAGGGGTCCAGTCTACTTGTCTGCAAAAGCTCTAGGCTTGGTAGGCTCCATCACAAGGATTTCCTGTCCTGGAGTCCAATCTACTTGCGAGGCTTTAAGGTCATGCCAGTACTTATTCAATTCCTGGCTGGCCTTGAGATTCGCTGTAACCTGACCCATCATCTGTGTCATCCTCCGTATGAGGCCTAACACATAGTCCCCCACTTGCCTCCCAACCTTCTCTAATCTAGGCAAGGGGCTCCCTCACGGGATGTCCAAAGAGTAACTCAAAGGGGCTGAAACCAGCACCCTCTTGAGGTACCTCTCTGTAAGCAAACAGCAGGCATGGCAGGAGGAGATCCCATTTCCTCCTTAGTGGCTCTTCCAAAGCGCCTAGCATGCCCTTGAGAGTTTTATTAAATCTCTCAACCAGACCATTGGTCTGGGGATGGTAAGAGGTGGAGAACTTGTAGGTTACCCCAAACTCTTTCCACATGATTTTCATGTAACTAGACATGAAGTTGGATCCTCTGTCAGAGACAACCTCCTTAAAGAATCCAACACGGGTGAAAATGCCCAGGAGAGCTCTGGCAACCACCTTAGCAGTAACAGTCCGAAGGGGTATAGCCTCAGGGTACCTGGTTTTCATGATCAACCAAGACTAGGATGAACCAATGTCTACCTGAAGTGGGAGGGTCAAGGGGATTGACAATGTCAATGCCCACCCGCTCAAACGGTGTGCCAACCACTGGCAACGTCTGCAGTGGGGCAATGACACTGCCTCCAGTCTTGCCAGACAACTGACAAGTTGGGCAGGTCCTAGAGTGGGACTCCCCTTCCACTCCCATCCGGGGCCAGTAGAAATGGGCAGAGAGCCTCTGCTTAGTCTTCTTGGTACCAAGATGAACAGCTAAGGGCACCTCATGTGCCAACTGCAGCAGGAAGGGCCTGTAAACCTGGGGTACCACCAACCTCTTGAGGGCACAAGGTTCAGGCTTAGTGGGCTCACTAACAAGGAGCTCACCCTCCCAATAGATCCAGAATGTCCTAGGCACTTCTCCTTGTGCCTGGGACAGGGCCTGTTTCCTCAGACCCTCGAGAGATTGGCACTCTCTCTGTCTCTTACAGAAGTATTCACGGGATGGTCCCCCTTCAGCCAGCAGGCATTGAAGATCAGGATGGTCCTCCGGGTTGAGAACCTCTCCCACAGGAGAGTCTTCTATCTCTTCTCGCTCAGGAGTTGAGTTTGGGTTTTCCACTGGACCCAGCCCGTCCGGAGCATGGATCCCGATGGATGCTGTAGGAACAGCAGGAAGAGAATGAGCCCCCTTCACAGAGATGGCCTTCTTGGTCTTCCGTCTTCTTGCCTTAGGCCTCACCTTTGGCTTGGGTACCTGACTCACAGCCAGACCCTGTGTCACCTGTGACCTAGTGACTACAGTAGCAGTCAGGGGGAGTCCATCTGAGATCAACCCCAACTCCACTAGATCATTACCTAACAGAATGTTAGCAGGGACATTGTCCTGAACCAGGACAGGAGGCCTTGCTGTATTGTCTCCAATCATGAGTGTGACTAAGGCTGTAGGTGATAATTTGGGAGGCCCACCAGCTAACCTGGTGGTTCTCAGAGGAGCACCTACATAGTCCTATGTCTTGAGCAAGGTCCTGTCCACCACTGTCATTCTTGCCCCAGTGTCTCTCAATCCAGAGGCCATTCAAGAGGACACTTCTCTAAAACCTATGGGTGTTCTTTGGGATAGTCGCCAGTATTTTTGCATACTTGTCCCAGGTCCAAATGGACACTAAGGAAATCACTACAGGAGCACCAAATGTGATCCCTGTAGAGGAGGGGAGGACAGTGGCTTCCACCTCAGACAAGGGGTAAGGGTAGGTCAGGCTGACAGCCTGGACTCCAAGTGCCTTACCTTTACATTTGGAGTCACCTCTCTTGTGATCCAGAGCCCCACAGTCCCAACACATGCCAGGAATGTGGGGTACAGTACTGGAACCACTGGGAGCCTGCTTTGCAGCAGGCAGGCCACTACTCTTATTCCCACCTACAGATGTCTTATCTCCACTAAAATGTTGGGTCTTAGGAGAGGAAGGTTTTGGTTTACTCGACTGTGATTGCTTCTGGGACTCCTCAGCTTTCTGAGAGGTCTCCTTTTCTTTGTACTTGTCCTTCCCACTAGAGTCCTTAAGGGACACCAGGTGGGAGACCCACTTGTCAGCAAATCTAGCCAGCTTAAAGGGATCCAAAATGTTCTGGTCAGCAACATATTGACGCAGCTCTGGTGAACAGGCTTCCGAAAAATGCTCAAAAAACAAAAGGTGGGACAATTCAACAAACGTTTTCACTTTGTAACCATCAATCCACCCCATCATGTTCATGTGCGCAGCACTCACCCAGTCAACCCAAGACACATTCTCTTGTTTCTTAAAATCCCTGAAACCTTTAAGATATTGGGTAGGTGTCTTTCCAAACTTGACAATCAAAGCAGACTTCATGCACTCATACTGACCCCTTTCTTCCACACTCAGTTTCAGAATACAGTCATATCCAGTCTGAGGCACTCTGCTTAATAAACACTTAGCCCAATCTCGCTTATCAACATCATGAATTGCACAAGCCATCTCAAATGCTTCAATCCACTGGAGGATATCAGAACCCTCCACAAACACAACAACCAAATCTATCATAAACTTGGTAGCTGGGGACCTGCCACTCTCAACTGGTTTAGCTGAAGTCTGCACTCTAGCTTTCTATAGCTGGATTCTTTGGTTCTCATCTTTGAGTTTCACTTGCTGTGCCAACTCCTCTTTCTTCAACTCAGCTTCTATTGCCAACTTTTTGTATTGAAAGGCGAACTGTTCCCGTTGTAGCTCCAATTTTAAAAGTTCAGTCTTCAGGGCTTCCCACCGAAGAGCAGTGCTGGGGTTTGGAACAGAGGCAGCAGGAATGGTGGCATGCCCAGAATCAGATTCAGCAAAAACCCCAGGGGCAGAGTCTTCATTGGTTGCATCCCCCCCTTCAAGAGTTTCACCATCAGTCTGGTAGTCCACCAGGGCAGCTATAAGCTCAGCCCTAGACTTATCCACAAAGTCTAACTCCCTGGCTTCACAAGCACTCTGGAGAGCATCTAAGCTCATCCTAGTCAATTTACCATTTGCAATAGACTCCATTGCCTCTAATGCAGTTATCTTGTACACAACTAAACCTCAATTTAACAAAGTGCAGAGATTGTGTAAGTGGCACGGTTATACACTGATTCTTAAAACAATAGGCGTCCCACCACTGCCACCAGTGTAAAGACTGGAGGGGGTGTCTGTACCTCTGCTCTCTATATGGTAGAGAAGAGGTACAGAGGACCCCAGCCAAGATTCTCTATTATTGGTATGTGGTCAAGCAATCAAGGCCTACTTTCTCAGGCGGTGATGCAGGCTGGTTCTTAAGTACAGTGTAGTCCCCAAGCCCCCACAAAGGAATTTCCACACACTGTATTAGTTAAAACACAGTTGTTATGTGATTAATGTTCAAGGTTTTGTACAAATCACGATAACTCACTTTGTACTCGGTTATCTACAATGGCAAATATACAGTTCTACGTGGTACCACTCTTACTATTAGATCTCATTAAAGTGCATCAACTGTATGGTTAAATGTCACACAAATCAGTTTGTAAAGGAAACCAACAATAGATATAAGAGGGAAGCAGTTGGTTAGAACAATAGGCAGAATACTGGCACTGCTAGCTAGACACAGCACTGTGTGGATATCCCCCCACCTGGGCAACCTGTAAAGTAAAGATATATCACAAGCCCAGTCCATATATTGTTCACAAGAGTCTTTCCAATAGTTCAGCCACCCCAAAGTACCTGGTGTTGCAGAGTTCCTCATCGGGAAATCGACGTCCCTTCTTGAATGCACTCCCTTTAAGGCAGGAGCACGAGTCGTCGAACGTCCGGCGATAAACAGGGTGAACTACAGTTGTGAAGTGGCAGCTTCGTTCCTAGCGGTGCTCGTCGGCGATGGAGCGTAGATGTCCTGTAAGGATGAGGCATGCGGGGCACCTTGATGTCGATAGTTCAGGATCGCAAAGAGTTTGAAGAACTGTGGCCCAGCAAGGGTGTCGAGTCGTCGGCGTCTCTGTGGTCTTTGGGTGGCGGAAAACCCACCGGCGGATGCTTCTCAGCGCATCGACGCACTGCCTGTCTCTGGCGGGATAAGGCGGGCGGCGTTGTGGACGAGCACGTCCATGAATCGAAAGTTCTTGGGCAATGGGAGCACAGCGGCTCCGGTCGGCGACGGTGGCCATCGATGGTGGTGGACAACAGTGTCCGGGTGCTTCTCCTTGTGATCCCGCGGCAGTCCCCGTCTCTGGTCGGCAGCCTGTCGTAGGTCTGTCTACCAGGCAGCTTTGGCAACTATCAGCTGGTGCACGATGGTCCCTCGTAGCTCGGGAAGAGGGCGCCTTACCAGGTCTTCTCTGGGTCAGCCCTTGGAGATACAGCAGCTTTCAGATTGATGAAGAAGGGCAACAGCAATTCTTCTCTTACAGCAGGGCTTCAAGGTTAAGCTTCAGTTTCAACTCCAGTTTCTCTTCAGCTTCTGAACACTTTCCAGTGGTGAGAGGTCCCCAGATATACTATTCTGTCTCTCATCCACACTGCTGTGTCACACTCAGCAGCCAATAATACAGAAGGGCATTCATGCAGTCAGTCAGCCAATCAGGCATACAGTGCATTCAGTCCATACTCTTCCGTCTCAGACACTCACAACAAGGAATGTGTTTTGGGACAAGTACCCAGCCATTCAACACTACACACTGCATTCATACCAGTTTCGGGTAGGGCTGTCTCAGTCATTGTGTCATACACCAGAAACCAGAAAACAGAAATCCACAACAAGAAGTGCATATTGGTTACACACTCCATTCACCCAGGTTCCACCCACAGGGTGTACCCACAACATACAGTCACTGGGAATGCTCCAGCCAGTCTGGCCTGGACTTCACAACAACACCATATATGGAACTTCCACCCAACAGCCAGTCAGGGGGAAAGGACAGAGTCAGGGCTTCCCAGGACTTTGGGAAAACAAGGTAACAGGCAATAGAAAGCAAGCAGCCACAGGGGCCATCTTGTTTCCTATCACAGATGCCCAAAAACATACACTAGGGGAACAGGGTTGCACCCTCACCCATGGGTGCCATAAGGGTATCCCATGGGTCTGTACACCAAACCAAAAACAGGAAGAGCTGCACTGCCAGGAGTCCCATATGGACTCCTGGGCAGAAAACAATACCGAACACAAATGAAAAAGGACTACAGGACAAGGACAGCGAGGCCCTGTCCCTCCAATGCATTTTCAGCATCACAATTATTATGCGGGTTCTCTCCTCCTTGAACTTAATCCTCCTCTTTCCAGCTTCTGTTATCCCTTTCTCCTTTGTTGTGCTACATTTACATCTTAATGTTGCTACTTCCTCCTCCTGCAAATCCATTTCGTCTTTGGATATTCCCACTTCCACTTCCTCAGATACACCACACCCTCCTTATTGTAATCCCTCCTCCCCTCTTCTTCTTCTATATGTCACCTACTGGTCTTACCATCTCCAACTCCTCTGCATGACCTGCTCATTGACTTTATTCTGAAGCCTCTAAACATATTTTCCTGAAATTGTTGTAGTTTTCCCAATATATCCAATTTATATAATATTGGTCATAGGTTTAACATGGACATCATTCTGTTCCAGGAGACTATGCTTATGGACTCTTTTGAGGTGGAAGTGTATAGGTCTTACTACTTTCGGGCCTCAAGTGTGTGATTGGGCGTCCGTAGCGTGGTGTAGCTACGGCCATAGAGTTGAAGTTAAATATTAATTCCAAGCTGGTAGCTTCTTAGAAGAACACTTTGTTGGTAGTAAGTATATCCTTCGGTCAACAAGCCGACTATCAGGACATTTTTTATCATGAATGTATATTATAATCCATCAAAAATGGACATCAAAGTCCTTCAAAAACAAATTGGTAAAAGTATATGTATGTAGCTGGGCTCTAGATACCAGAATATCATCTTCATTATAGAAATTTATAATTCTAAATGTGCAGAATTCTTATTTAAGGATAAAAGATTGCCTATGTATACTGATAAACATGTAAAATATTCCAATAATAATGCTCTTTTATGGAATAGGTTCTTGTAATATAGGGATTTTGATCTGCTGGTTCCTACCTCCGAATTTTCAATTGGAGAAAACGATTTTGTGGAAAAGGGGTACATCATCTTCATGGATTTATTATGTTTTTGTTACCTCTCCTCTCTTGCCACGATGTTTTGACTATCAAATATCATTTAAAGGGTTTAGTGATCATGCAGCACTGGAATTTCTATTGATAATTCTCCACTCAAGGTTAGATTGTAAGCTGCAAGATCCTCTTTTAGCACTTCCATCTCCCAACAATAGGGGTACTGTTGTTAAGTGGAATACCAGGTTGATAGAGAAATTCACAACCATGCAAGAGTGCTTACTTGCAGATAAAGAGTCTTCCCAATTGCAGGCTGGGTTCACCATCGATGAGTATTTGGACATGAAAAGTCAAGCCCAGCCCATATGTCTGTTAAGGGGAAGATAAATCTACACATACACACAAGAGACATATTTAATCATAATATAACCAATGCCAAACAAGAAAAAAGGATCCCTGATAATACAATTGGTCAATGTGTACATTAAGAACTCAGAGACATACATAAAGGATGGAAGAACCATTTCTCAATAATGTAAAAATCACATCAAGCCACGAAAGTAGGGTTATATCATATAGGCAGAGGTTACTAACTGCCCTGGGTGACTCTAATATGCATAGGTTTTGGGACCTAACAAATGCAGAACCAACTTCAAAAAATTTTCATATGAATGTAATTCCTGAGGAGGTGTGGGTGATATATTATTTTAAAATATTTCAGTCGATTACACCTGCAACCTATGATTCCATTTGCTGTAAGGATCATGTGTTCGCCTGCGAAGATCTATTCTCTGTATCAAATGTGCAGGGTATGATAATGAAATCAAATCTATCCAGAGCCTTGGGCCGGATACATTAGCTCCAATCACAATGAAGTTTAATCCCGACTTGTGGGCACAGTTATTAAATGACCTTTTTCTGGAAATCATCAGAAAGCAAATAATACCCCCCTTCTACCGATATATAAAAAAAGAAATCATCTGACCCTGGAAAATGACTGCCCCATTGTGAACTTATTTGCCACCAGTAACATCTTTGCAGAAATCATTTTACAAGAGCTAATAAACTCGGTTACAGATTTAAATATCTTGTCTAGATTTCAGGGAGGTTTTCAAAGAGGCCTGGGAACATCATTTTTTTAAAAAGTATAATTGATTTAATTGATTTACAATTTTTACAAGTTTATTTCCTTTGCAACTGTGAACTGCTTCGATATAAAAGTCTATTTAAAACGTGTCCAAGTCGTTTGCTGCCTTATTTATGCATTATTCTTTTTCTTTCTCCCCAGGCTGATGTGCACTTTATAAATGTTAATAATAAATAAATAAATAAATAAATAAATACATAGAGATTGATTTCAATTCCTGTTTGATTGTGGCTGAAACTGAAACTGCACTGGTCGCATGGCCTCCCTCTGATCTCCAGCCCAGGTCCCCTCCCCCACCAGTTGCACACCTGCACTGCCTCCCTGGCAACCCCCACACTTGTGCACTGTTTCTGTATCCCTACAATCCACTACCTGCACTTGAGACCTGATGTCTGCACTCACCCTTGCACTTGCCACCAGCTGGCCGCAACTTTTACTTATTGCTTTTTTAAAAATTCTATTTATTTTGACTGTTGATCTCATGTACTGCACTGACCCTTCCCTCTTGCCCCCACACTTTTCCTATTCCCCTGCACTTGCACGATCTCAATGTCACCCGGCCTAGTAAGATCGTTGTCTCTGTCTGGCCTCTGTTCCCCTTCCCTTGCCTCGTTGTGCCTTGAAACACTTGTGTATAAGTGCGTTATAAATGCCATATCATATCATATGGCGACGCTTGACCTTTTAAGTGCTTTTGATAGAGTGGACAGGAGTAGATTGTGCTGGAAAATGCATGCCGGAACCATTGATTGGTCTAATTATTCTACTTTATTCAAAAACAACAATTAGAGTTTGATTATCAGCAAAAGAACATGTATCTAGACCCATAGTTACATTGCTTGCTTTAAGGAAAGGGCTGCTTGCTCGCCCCTTTACCTTCTAACTTGTATTTGGCAGATATAGAAGCACTTTGGGTTAATACAGGGGCACTCCCACAGAGGTGGGGCTGACTGAAATTACATTGGTTGAAGTACATCGACAATGTTGTCCTTTTTGACAATACCCTACTAGGTTTACAGAGAAAGCTGACCTTATTTTTTAACTATGCAATAGAAAACAATCTTTTAGTAAATGATGCAAAATCTAATTTATGCCAATAAAAAGTCACTGAAACACTTTTTCGGACAGTTTGCAATAAAAGACTTGAGACAGTCAAAACCCTGAAATATCTTCGCTTCTTCTTAACCATCTAATATATGAAAGCTATAGTAAAGGCTAAGGCTGCAGCTTTATTATCAAAAATGAAGCGGGTTTATAGATCATTTTGTACATTTTCTATTGTTCTCTAAAGAGCGTATTACTGTGCTAAGGTGGTCCGAGCACCTACATATGGCATAGAGATGAGTAGGTTTGTTCAAGATGATATCTTAAATTCCAGTGAGGTTTTCTGTGGAAAAGGGTACTAGGCCCAACACTGTGTCCACAAGAGTAACAACCCTAACTTTCTACGTCCAACCCTAAGTTGACTGGGGCATTGTGCCCTGAAAGTTCACAAAGCTCCAATTCGTTTTGCAAGGCCGTAGAAAGTTAGGAGGGTCTTGTGGATGGGAAAACAGTTCCAGAAGTCAGGTAAGTGTCTACTCTAGTGAATAAAACTGTCCCCAGTTTTCATAGTCCTTGCGGGAACAAGCAATGGCAAAGCCAGACGGTTGTAAATGTTTTAAAAGTTAGGAAAACCTCACAAGTGGGAGAAAGGGGTTCAGGTAAGTACAACTGTAACTCACCGCCATACTTCGATGTATCATGGGACTTGGTAGGTCTTCAGAGGATCCGCCTCCTATGTCAGGTCCCTTGGATGCTGAGATGCTGAAATTTTGCGGAGACGATTCTTGGAGGACAAGTTGGTGGTCCTCGAAGTTCCGGGCCAAAATGCAGAATGGTGACATCTGCAGCGCGGTAACCCAATGTTTGAGCTGGTCAGCTGCTGGGTGGTCCAGGAGAACCTCTGAGGGCTCTTCTTTGCAGGACACTGTGCTGACGTCCAGAATGGTTGGTCCCACCACTCCAAGGTTCAAAGCTCTACTGAAGTACTTCTGAAGATCATCAGCCAGACAAAGCTCCTCCGGGACTGTAGCAAAGAATAGTCGCCAGGCCTTCTTAGGATGGGTCCACGGTCTTGCATGATCTTCACAGCTGGGCAGGATACTTGGCTCCTTTCCGGATATCTCCAGGATCTCTGAGGCATGGCTGCAGGACTCCTCTTCTTATCCAAAGTCAGATGAGTGTTCAGACTCAGCCCTCTAATGGCAAGATCATCCCCATTCATACACACCAGCAGTGATTCAATCAGGAACTACTGTGGGTCTCATGCAAGCATGCACACCAGACTCTCAGTCACAAGTATGCGGATTGGGACAAGACAGTCCCAACCCACTTCCTTGGAACACACACACATGGCCCTGCACTATTCCATGAAAAGATCAAGGATTTCCCAGACAATGTATGACCATAAAAGGATTTTCTTTTCCTGACCTGGCAGCTCAAGAAGAAGGCCATGGGACAAGATGGCCAAAAACAAGCAAAGAATGTTTAGCACAGCCATGTTTGGAAACTAGCCTCAGTTAGTAGCCAAACACTGTATACACAATAGGGCTAACGAAAAATATTGGAAAACAGTCAAAATGCAACTGCTACCACCAGCTTGTCTTTAGGCACATCGAAAAAGTAACCAAAAAGTCCCTTTGAGTATAGTATAGCATCATACAAAATAAACCCCATTGCACTGTTTTGAAAGATGTATTTTGCAATGACGAAATATTAGCCAAAAAATAGATAACATGTAACAAGAAAAGGGAAACATAGATTACCAGTACTGACAGCCTTGAGGACTAGCCAGTTTTCCCATAACAATGATCAAAATCACTGGGAAAAGTCAGGACAGAGTTCAAGAACAAAAAGTAAAACGTTTAGGTGCCCATACAAATGGAGGGAAAGTTGCTAAAAAGAGAAAACCTTCCTAACAGGTGGCAAACTCAAGACTAGAGATCTCTATATCCCAATCCTGGCATAGGGTGATGACAGCATCCTGTTTTCCAGAACACATAACTCCCTATAGAATCTCCTTTATATTTGCACATTTCAGACAGAAGCAACTGGGTTTCCAAGGATATGCAATAAAAGTGGGTGAGGAAGAGAGGATTTGTACTTCTTTTAAAATTGGAAACAGTGCTAAATGCTGTGTGGATATGAATGTTTTTTTAGTTATGAAATTCTCCCGGATGCTTTCTGACTCAAGCCATTTCAGACAAGCTAACAGAATGAAACAGAATGAAACCGGTGATAGGAGATATTTTTAAATTTGCAAATAATTTTCAGCCACAATCGATTCAATATTTGCTCCGGCTGTATGAGGGCATTACCTGGGGCTGTATTGGCCCGCCGTCTCGGTGCTTATTGCCACAGAAGTTACATTTGAACAGTATTGCTTTAAATACTGTTCCATCCAGGTTGACGAATGCCCAACTAGTGGGTGGCTTTAATGAGGTTTGTCCAGATGAGCTGGAAACAATAGTTCACTTCCTCCGAGGATTCGAGGACAGAAAATGTTGAGAACATTACTTTTGGAATTTAAATTTAAACAATGTTGTCCGGATGTGCTGTTTTTGTTTGAATACTTCACCTTGTTGTCCTTGGGGACTCTCATACTTTATTAAGTTTCCACTGAGACTGAGATCAGGTAGGTTAGAAGATTCTTAACCTCCATGACATTTTAACCTAGGAAAAAGGGAAACAGGAATAAAGATGAGATGGTTCCACGCTGTAATTCAAGATTCTGTGGTCATGGTTGTACTATGAAATGTAGCATGTGGATTCTAGCTGAATGTTATCATTTGTTTTAATTTCTTCATGGTTATGTTTGTGATGACTTTTATGGATTTCATCGTAATAAAGTTTTCATGATAGTGCTGAAGTTGCCACAAAGCCCCCTTTGACATATGGAATGTCCGTTTTTTAACAACACTGCGTCACAATGCAGAATAACATGACTTGCATTAGGATGTGACCTGAAGAAACCCAGCAATTCCCCGCTCTAGTCAGCACATGATCCCACCATAGATCAGGCAGTTGCCACAGAAGCCACTCGGGAGAAGAAGACAATGCAAACCTCTCAGGAAGGCGGTACACATTTGTGTCATCCTGACCAGCTGTGCATGTAGGGAGAGAGAATCACAAGTTTAAATGAACCTCTGTCTCTCCATGTTGAGGCACAGTTCAAGAACACAAGTACGAGCCCCCATTTTAATTTCAACCCTGGGAATGTCTAGTTCAAACTCCAGTGCATAGCATGAGTGCCATAGTATTTTGCCAGCCTTTTCTTGAAAGGTGTGGCCTTAGGCTATCCCTAAGTATCATAGATACGTTGTGGGTATGCTTAGGTCCCCTTAAAGGCAGTGAGAAGCCCTTTGTGCACACGGTATCAGTGTTGATTGAGACCAATGAATTGGTGATTTTTAATTTGGACTCTTAGGTGGCGCTGAAAGTGGTGCAAATAAGCTGCAACCACTGTAATTGGAACTGAAGATGGGACGATATGACATGTCAGAGGAGCAGACACTCTTTGGGTGTTGATTGGTTATTTACCCACCCATTTACTGCTCATGGCCATCCCTAAGGCCATTCCCATCATCTGTAATTGTTCAAATGTTTCTTTTATAATGCGCTTAATACCAGGAGTGGTTTCTAAGTATGGGATCGGGTTCCAACCTGTGTTGCGCTGCGTTGTCTTGCTTCCAAGACAAACGCCTTGACCCCTGAGCTATCCTTCATCCCCCTCCCCCTTACTGCCCAAAAAACATCCTACAGGGAACTCTTTGAGTCTAGCTCTCTGTTTTCTGAGAAGCCTTCTGAAAGTTGAGGGCTTAATTGCAGCTATAACGCAGCAAACCCAGATCCTGCTATAATAAAACTGTCTTCACCAAGTGTGCCTTTTGGCCTCGTGATTTATAAGCATAATGCATGCTCTTGCATCTATCTATTTCTTGCACTGCATGTGTTTTCAGATAAGCAGAGCACAGCCAACAGTTTTGGTTTTTGCAGAGGCATGAGGAACTGACCAAATATGCTCAGGTACTAGAGACAGGCAATGACATGAATGTAATCTATCATTTAACAAAGCTCTGGCTCGTAATATCACAATTAATCGATGATATGTAATTGATTCAGTGATTATTCTATGTTCTAATTGTAAACCGAGGCCTGAATTTTAGGGACATATTTGTTTTATAATTCTTATTTTTATGGTAATGTGTAAAAAGTCATATGACTATATCATACTATTTAAAAAAAATAATTAAAACCATTGCCAACTTTTGCCATCTTGTGGTCATGTTATTCCCTTACATCAGTGTCTGGAAAAACCAGAACCTCCCCCTACACAAAATCCAAACAGATGGCTTTGCCAATGCGTGCTTCATAATATTGTGGACATGATGAACTCTATGGTCAGTGGGCTTATCCCCATGGATCCTAAGAGTCTCCTTCTGCAGAAATCTTTCATAACACGCCCATACGGCTATTCAATCGTTTGTATTGATATGATACGATATGATAGTTTATTTATATAGCGCCTATACACAATTTGTTTCAAAGCGCTTCAAGGCAAGGGAGGGAACAAGGGAAAATACAATGACATTCTAACGGCGATGAACAGTAAGGATGTGAAATTAACTATCGTACTCGGCCTGACAACATTTCAGATAGTGCAAGAACTAAGACATAGATACGGAACGGAGGGGGAGAGTGGGAAGGAAATTGAAGCAGACAGGCGACTACTGTATTGCAATTTCGGGAAATTCAGATCATTATTACCATGGCAAGGGTCAAACAGAATGTAACACACATTCTGATTGGCCCTCGCCGGGGCATTACCCGGCCGGGACTCCCTCGGACAGGATTCCACTCCTTTGTCCCTGGCTGGGGGCGTGGCAGCCCCTCAGTCAATAAGGAGGCTTGAAGCAGGGCCATACCCTCTCCGAGCCTTCCCACCCTCCCAATCCCCTCCCAAACCCACTTACCTTCTGATTTCTCCTTTTCTGAGAGAACGTGCCGGGAACAATTCTGTTCCCAGCATGTCCGCTCCCGATGGCCACCATGGAAAGGGAAAACGGACTCTAGTTCCTTGGACATTTCTTTTTATTTTATTTTCTGTTCCGAAACGCTGCAGAAAAGAATGCTATTAATGCCCCAGTCTTGCGCGCCGGGATACTAATAGCAATATGAGCAATATGTCCATCGCCTCACGAGAATTACTGGGCAGGTAATGCCCCAGGGCCTTCGTTAAGGCCCTCGCTTTGCCCGCCCCTATAACTATGGGCCCCGGGGCATTACCTGACTCGGTAATGCCCCCGTGGCTCGGGGCTTATAGCTTCATTATTTTTGTAACAAATTGAAAACAATAAAACTATGTTCTCATTATTATAATCCGCAATGTTCTTGCTTTACCCACAGGTCTCGACTTTGTTCCTATGGAAAATGGAAAAGTTTGCATGCCTATGTTCACATCATTTTTCAGTGTACACTAAAAAGGAGATGATTTCGAGCTATCAGAAAGTTTAGCAATCATCTCTTTGATGGTAAGCTAGAGCGATTGAATGCGTTATGTGTCTATGTTTTGGGAATCGGTGGATAACATTTGTTAACCAGGGTCATCTAGTTCAGATACTCTGATTCGTCCTCTCTCTCATCAAGCGAAGGTCAGTAACTGTGAACTAAAGAGTTAAATCTGACAAGATATATTTTGTGGAAGTAGCTATGTGATTAAGTAACGGAGCCCTGAAGCAGTTGTTTGAATTACATTTACTGCCATAAAAGTCAATTACTCTATAAATATATAAATGCAATGCATGTGAAATATATTATAAAACTATTTTAAGCAAAGTACCATACACCGACACAATTTGTTATTATTGCCCAGCGGTTCTTTTTCTACAGTAATAGTCAATGCAAGTTTAAAATGGTGTGTTATTTGTTGCAATTTTTTCATAGTACAAATGGTAACATCTGTATTTTCTTCATGGAACCAGGGCTACGGAGACAACGGCTTCTAGACGGTAGCAGAGAAAGGCGGTTGGGGGCTGGGGAGCAGTCGTCCCTCCGGCCTAACCCCTGGTGCTTGATGCAACCCCCAGAAGCCTCCGTAATAAATAAACACCTTTGAGTGGCGGTCTGCGCCACACAGGACAGTGTGGCATTCACTGTTAAAAAAATAAAAAATAAAGATTTAATATCAGCACTGGCTAACTAGTGAAGGCCAGATAGCACTGATATTAAAAAAATAACCCTGTCATTGTGGACTGCATGATGAGAGCACGCCACAGAAAGACTTGACTCATTCAAGTCCTTCCGGGGTGGGCCGTCGCTGCGTGCCCGTTGCTGCTGCCGTGTCGTTCCCCTGCTCTGGCCTGGAGTGGAGACCTACAGCGTTGGTGAGTGAATAGTTGTTTTGTAATGTATGTTTTATTGTTGTGTATGTATGCATCATGTATTGTATGTATGTAACGTGTATTGTAAAAAAATGTATGTATTGTGATGAATGTATGCATTGTGGTGAACGCATGTACGTATTGTTATGAATGTATGTCTGTGTGTTTGAATGTAATGCATTGTTAGTTGAGTGAGTAGCTCTAGGTGTATGCATGCATGAATGCATGATTATATTAGTATAACAGTGCGTGTGGACATGTGTGTGTGCATGTATAGCATCTCTTCAAGGGATTTACATGACCAACCATACTATGGTTGGTCACTAAAACTCTTGCAGAGACTGCTTATGTGAACGGTACATGCATGTGATTTAAAGTGACCATTACTGGAACAGATAGATTGTGCCTATCTATGCCAGGAATGGTGGCTTTAAATCATGTTTGTGTGATTTGAACAGAGACAGCTCGTCCATAATTGGTGAGGGGAGTCAATCCCACTGAGCCCTTGTCCCCATCATGGAGTAGCTGCGCCCTCCCTCAGCTGCCTGTACTGTCAAGGGGAAATGCAGTTCCCCTTAGACAGTTTGTACCCCTGAAACACATGTCAATGGACTGAGATAAACCTGGATCCCTGAAGACTACGAAGACCCGGGAAAGGATATACAAAAACACAATATCTTCATAATCTGAGCCATGTAGCTCACACATAAAACTAGGGAAATCAGTGAAAAACCGATTTAACATTCATGGGTACATACCCCAATGATATCATGTTTCCAAATTCACCCTGCATTAACCGTTATTAATCAGAACATTCTATAAGTCAAAAACATGAACAATACATAGTTAACTACACAATCATTATTGACAATGATACACATACAAAGTGATTCAACTAAGCTGCGAACATTAACTTACAATGAGAGAGACACAAAATGGCACAGAAATTCCTCCATCAAAAACTTGTATATAAAGTGCAGACATGCAACACATATTTAAAATGCTACTAGTGCTGCAAAGGTGTAATGCAAATACAAATGTTCGTGGCTAGTTGGGGAATTGCAATCTAGAATGATGGCATACCTTACTAGGATGTGGGCAATACAGTAATTGACAGGGCAGGGCCAATGGGCCATGCAAAGCCTGGGGTGTTTTATTTCCCCAGCTTTGCATAGCCCAATGGGGATGCAGGCTGGGGCTCTGCACAATTGTATGTGCAATGAAGCACTAATGCACCACCGCACACATACAAAATATTGAGTACAAATATCATCCTTTCTTTTATCAACTGGTGATGTGTTATTAGGTGGCTAGATCGGCATTTTGTGGCAGCCGGTCTAGACATTTCATACTGTATCATGACATTCTTTTATGGAAAAATATGATAAAGTAAGAATAAGGGTTACTACTTGGCTAGACTGGCCTTTTGCAGGAGGCCAGTCTGGTCCATTCCCACTGTGGTATGGCATTTTGTACTGGGCAACAATGATGCACCAAGCATGTTATGTGTTCTTACTTGGCTAGACTGGTATTTTGGTGCAGACAGTCTAGCTATTTTGTACTGTGGCACTCCTTCTGGGCATCTATGGTAAAATAAGAATGATAAGTGTTGTTACATGACTAGATTAGCATTTTGCTGCAGCCAGTGTAGCTATGTCTTACTATGGCATGACATTTTTTACTGGGCATCAAAGATAAAGCTCATATATGAGTAATGGTCACTTTAAATCACATGGATGATGCTGCTGCCACAACCTATCCATGCCAGTAATGTTCACTTTAAATTAAATCATATGCATGAAGGCTGTATCAATTCCTGCATGTAATTTAAAGTGACAGTTTCTGGCATAGTTAGTGGCAGCAGCCTCATGCATGCTATTTACACTGACCATTGCTGTCATGGATAGGATGTGACTGCAGCCTTATGAAAATTATATAAAGTGCTCCTCTGTAGTTGTCTGTTGATGATATGGCACTTGCTTGATTGTTTTCATGTTTTACCCTACAGAACGAATTGTACATGGCATTGCTTTTTACCAATTTTTTTTCCAATACATCATTTCAGCACATTATATTCAATAAGCAATTTGCTTGGGAGAGGGCGGGGGCCTCCAAACCATCCTCCACTTTTGGCGCTCTTTCGCTACGATCGGTCACTTGGGCTCATTTGAGGGAACATTTAGAACCCTCTAATGAAAACATTCACCACCCAGCGAGGGCTTGCTTACTCATGAATCATTTAGAAATCTTGGTGCCCTTTCAGAAGGTATCTGCCCTCCTGTCACCAAAAGCTGCCTCCGCCACTGCTCCTAGACATCAGTAATGTCATGCATAAGGATTGGGGTTAGAAGGCCGTGGCGCAAATGTTTGAGGGAGAAAAGGCGGAAATTATTTATCCCGAAACGATCTTTTGGTCTTTTCTCCCCTGAACATTTCCGACTTGGCCCCCTCCCCAAGTCACCCCACCGACCCCCACACCCCTACTTACCTTGCAGGGTGTGTGCCGCTGATTTGCTGTGTCTATGCAACATCTGTTCCCTTTCACTTCCGTGATTGGGAACCGGCGCAGGAGGGGCCTTTCCATTTTTTTCTTTTCTTTTTTTTTTTACTTTTTACGGATCGTCTGCGGGGGATACCCCCACCACCCTCATTCACAATATAGTCAACAAGTGCATGGATGACACTCCCACAACCCCTGCAGCCCTAGCCACCGAATGTGGGATTGGGTAGACCTTTTTTCCCATGCAGAGTACATTGCCCATTTTTACACACAATTCCCAACATTGAAAACCAAGTAAACCCTACACTGCAAATGCTACATTGGTGCACAGGTCTACTTTTGTAGTCAAAGTGGATTATTTTGGTGGAAAGTATTTCGAAATCAAATGGAGCATGAGCAAATGCCTTTACGTCACAACTGTGTTTTCGAAAGGGGAAATGTTTTGCTCACGCCTAGAGTCGACATCGTCATGCATGGCCTTTTTTCAATTCACGAATGTTTCGATCTATTGAGGACATGCCTGGCCAATAATTCTAACCCGGTTCACAATAACGAGAGCATACACATTTCAATCCAACAAAGGGTTGAGTGTTTGAATGTGAATCCCCCCACACATTGTCATCGCCATCAGGAGCATAATGGCAACCATTAACATCAGGATTACATACAGCCGAGCGCAGATAGTACTTGTGGGTATGGATTTATGATCAAATTTGACATATATTATTTATGGCAGAAGAAAGGTGAAACATCCTGCTGCATGCATGTAAAGATTAGGATTTATCGCCCAGGAATCCTTGAACAATTTTATCAAAAGCCCATTTCTAGGTGCTGTTTTTCTGTGATAAATCATAGGGCAGAAATCTATCAGTGGACACCGGTGTGAGATAAATGGGAGCATAGCAAAGAGGGTCATCACCGATTTTGTCGCCTGTATCATGACCTGTCAATGGCAGAAATCCATTTATTATGGTTCACAGATGAATTCGCTTCACCTTCTCACCCAGTTTGCCATCCTCGAGAGTGTTACATAAAGATATAACGAGATGCCGAAATGAAAGCTTTCGATATCTATGAAAACAGAGCTGCAGAAAAAATATTTAATATCACATACAGTGAACAGCAATTTAATGATTCCAAGCAACATGCCACCAGGTGTAAAATAATGCATGATGCCCCCCAGATCATTCACAAGTAAAAACAATGCACTTAGCTGTAGTTAAATAAATGTGTAATTATTATTATTTGTATTTTTTTTATTAATGTGCACACTTCAAAATAATGCAGGGAGGTTTAGAGAAGTCACACTGCAGGATTATGTAAGTACAAAACATTGTTTATAAAGAATAACCATTTCATGGCACCTGAATTTCTGGGAGTAGAGGCCATTGGGATGGAAGCAGGGGCTTGAGGACCACTCTGGAACGGACTAGTGGGGGTAGAGATGATCACCCTGAATCTATAGTTGGAGGCAAAACTCACAGTCCCCATGTCTGCTCCAATGTTTTTGACTTTGGGGGCCGTTTAAGATCACGAACAAAGGGCAGGGCCTAAGTAAACACGCAGGTTTGAACAATCCCTAAACATTGCTTTTATGTGTGTATATATTTGTGATTGTTTCCGCTTCCTATTTTGATATGGGTATATATTTACATTGGAGCGAGCGAATATTCTCATGAAATACTTGTGTCAAGGGTTGACATTTTGTAGTGCAGATTGAACAGTTAGTCAAGAAAATGTCCTCCAAAACTAGGGCAACCTCTTTCTTAAGTAAGAGGCAAGAGAATCCGGCAGAAACAGTGTGATCAGTACTGTGGGTCAGGCTGTTCCTGCCAGATTCTCGCCTTTCACCACATGCATTGAGAAAGGCAAAAGAACCTGGGATGACCATAACAGCCTGTGCTGTTCAATGCTGCATGTGGGAAATATGCAGTGGTCTGACCCGTGTGTGCGTATGCATGATGGAGATCATCAATAGAATCCACCATGACAAACCTGGTGTATGTTGTTGTCTCTTTGAACCCATTGACACAGTCCAGAGGCATAGAGTCACTCTGCAGAATCACTTTGATTCGAATTGTCGATTCCCTGCACCATGTACGAGTCCCACCCACTAACTCTGGTTCTGAGTTTCCTTGCACTGTTGCTTCTCCCCGCGTGTCTGGGGACAATGGGACCGACACATTGCAAATCCATGATTTTCTACCAGATTAGCTCTGTGTCTGAGGATTTATGTTATTTATTTATTTATTTATTTATTTATTTATTTATTTATTATTTATGTGTTTTTATACAGGGAGGAAAAATGTTCTTTTGATTACAAAAGAATGTTATGTTGAATTATACTGTGCACAGCTACCACCCAGGGACAGTCTCTAGGCACTCATGTGGCTCTGTAAGAGAGGGCGGGTGGAAGGTTAGTGCGGATAGGGTGAGTGGATATGTTCAGAAGCAGGAGGAACTGGGGTCTGTGAGAGTTGTGTTGCATGTGGTGGTTTGTGCAAGAGCCCTCATGCATTGTGACCGTATAGGTAAGGTTCCGTGCCTCTGGTGTGTGGTAGGGTTTTGCGTTGGTGTGCTGTGTTGTGGGTTTGGTTGTGCACCCTGGTTAAATAGTGTTCATAAGGGATCCTGAGTCAAGGGTGGCCTAGTTGTGAGATAATCTGGTATCTTGTTATGGAGTTGCATTGTTGATGGTTTTATCGACTATGTGGGTGGTGTAGGTGTGCCTCAGCATCTAGAGATTATATGTGTGAACATAGTATTGATTCTCTGTTTGTTATCTGTAGTGTGGCTGGTCCAAGGTCTGGTGTAGTGGTGTCAGTTATGTTGGAGGAGCAGGAAGGGAACAATGGATTAGTAATTTGTTCAGTTTGTTGGAGCCTCTGGCACAGCTCTTTGGTTGCTGCTTGATGATATCTAGCCAGATTATTGTTTGTGGTTCTTTGGCTCATCTCATCTCCTCTCTATTTGTTTGTCTACGGTGTTGTTGCTGGTGTTCCTTCGAGGTTGCCATTTTCTACTGAATACCCAGGTTTTTCTGTGCAGTTTCCTGAAGGTGATATGGTCTTTTGTGGCTCTAATTTCTTTGGGCATGTCAGAAATCAAATTTGACGCGAAATCAGATTTGGTGGGAAGCACTGAGCTTCTTACAATGGGGTGAGTTTGAGTGACCTGGTTGTGGTGGGGAGTAAATGTAACAATTACCAGGGAAAATACATGGGTGGGCTCACATATATTAAAGGCAGTCAACATTAGATATTTATAAGTGCAAGTATGTGGTATGACCAGATATGTTACGGATGTGACCATGATGGCTGAAGTGCTAGAATGGAGGCAGAGAAAGGGAGGGAATGATACAGGGTTGAGGCGTTGAACAATTTCTAGCTAGAGGGCAGATGAAAGGTAGGTTAAAAAGATAACTCAGAGGCAAGAAGGTAGGCTTTTAGTTTGAATTTGAACAAATCAGTGATGACTGTTTCTCGGATATACGGGGAAGAAAATTGTTGATGTATAATGTAATGTGTTTGATTCCGCAGGTCGCATGGAGAACTAAGGCTTGTATGTATTGGAATTGTCCATCTTTTGAGGTATAACCTCTTTTTCCTCTGTATAGTTGAAGGGCAATCGCTGTGCATAAGGGTAAAACCAACAGGAGGGCACTGTGTCAAGGATCAGAATGAAGTAGTGTATTTGTATAGATGGAGTCTGAGGCAAGTATAGTTGTTATCTCAATGTGTTTCTTTAATGTTTGAAACACTTGAACACTAACAATAAAATATAGCTTTAGGATTAGTGATGATGCGTGAGTGCTAGGATGAAAACCGGAAGTGCTCTGCAGACCAAAGATCAGTTCCTATGGCAGTCCAGCACCAACCCCCTTTCAGTGATATGGTGCAGAACCAATGCTTTCCCTCCCATGACGTCAACAATTTGCCCTTCTGCAGATAATCCTCTTTTTGGTGCAAAATATAAATGATTAGTTACTAATGCAGTTATTTTGCTGGAGAGAGTTGAACCGCCTTTCATAATTGACCCACCTCACAATATGGGCATTGCCGACAAAAAGGGGGTTGTCTAAAGTAAAACCCGTCCGGGCACAAGCAGCATGCATTTTCCAGGACAAATCATGAACATTCAAAGCAACGCATTTTATATGCAAATTGGGCTCATTCTTATTTAAATGAAAACCAGTGCTTCTTGATCGCATATGGATACAGTTTCTATAGCCTGACAACACCAATGGTAAAATGCCAACTTGCCATTAATGTATATTCATAATTTTAGGACATGTATTCTCATGTGTTGATGATTTCTAAGTACACGAACCCTGGGCAAAACTTCATAAAAGAAGTGCCAAGAGCAGGCCCTGCCTAGTCTATCATCCTGCATTGCATAGGCTATGGGCAGCATATTGCTCCACGTGAATGGCAGCAGAAGCAGACAAAGGTTTGTCCCCTGAGTGGCCCAACGTTTACCCGCAGATGTCCTAAGAGGTGCTCTCAAGTTTGAAGTATATTTACGGAGAGGCCTCGCATTATGCAGCGCTGGCAATGCGGCCAGCGATTTCCAATGCAAAACCTCAGAAGTGGGAAACGGCAGGTAATTGAATCCAACGAGCAGCTTGTGGTAACATGATATCGGCATCACATTATCTCACGCTGACATGAACAAAAAGGCATGTCCCTTTTGTACTGGGAAACATAGAAGGGACTACATTCCTCCCCTGAGGCCTTATTCATTAAGGGTTTACACATTTTTTGTGATCCTGGGAAATGGCCTTTGTTGAAAAGGGACCTATTGAGATTAGCGCTGACGCTGAACTATTCAATTGCCGACCTATGCCGAGTCCACAGATCACAAGGAAGCCAGGCTGCAGAAATGCACATCAGAGAATTCAGAAACATGGTGTTTGCTTTATTATAATTTCTAGAAAATCGCAACTGGTACAAAGATATGAAAGCTCAGGAAGTGTCTTTGGGGAAGGGCGGATTTTCACGCTGTGAATGTTATAGATTATCATGATGGAACACTTTTCTTCAAAAGCAATTCTCAGAATATCAAAAACTATTTAACACCACTCTTCCAAAAATGAACAGATATTGGATTTAAAAAGTGCATTCAAGGAACACCTGCTTGTGGATTTCATGCCCGCTCAGGAGGGCGGACATAGCCGGGCTGTGGGCCGTTACCTGCCATGTCCGCCCTCCTGAGCGCGCATGAAAGCCATTCGCACTCCAGGGTTCATCCAGGGGACGAATGGCTTTCATTATTTTTTCTCAGGAGATTCGTGCTGCTTGTGATGCAGATCTCAGAGGAAAAAAGAAAATGAAAACAAAGATAGCCGCTGTCATATGGAAAAGGGAATAAGTCCCTTTTCCATGTCTATTGTGGCAGCCAGGAGATGAGAGGAGCACCGGGACTGGACCACAGAACTCTGGTCACGCAGGTAAGTGGGGATGGGAAAGAGGATCAGGGGATTTTGGGGATATGGTGGGGTGTGGAGAGATTCCCTGTTGCCTCACCACATTAACAATGGCACCACACTGGGAAGGGCCTCGGGTGGCTGTGACAGCGGGCAGAGAATGTCTATGCTCTCACGTATGTTTCAGCCACCTGATTAGCTGAACACCCTTCCCCGGGTGCGATTTGTCTATATTTAACTGTTGCCTTTCACTACCACAACCTTTTATTTTTGTCTCATTCCCAACCTGCCTCCTAACCCTATATTTATGTTCCCCACCTTCCTTTCTCCTTCTAGCCCTAAATATAATGATATAAAAAAAGGACCTGTAACACAGCATTACCCTGCACAGAGAATAAGAGTGACTAAGGCCCTCAATCCAAGTTTGACGTTAGTGTTAAAACATGCAGCATTTGGAACTACTGCAAGATTGACTATTCTGTCAAATTATGAGTTTTATTTCCAAAACGTTTCCATTCCACCTGCTTTTGTATGGTAGTGCACACCCCCAACACCCCCAAAAAAAGATTAGCTCATGCAGTATTACCCATCTGCTATTACCGCATGCAGTACTACCGCAGCACTGCAATGGCGAATAGCTGAAAGGGCCTCATGACAGTTACCGCATTACGAATACAGTAACTGTAAACCAGGCTGCCTGTCTTTCTAGAGGAAGTACCAGCAAACTCAGAATAAGGCCCAACATGGGCTGGCAAGGTTTCTCCGTTTCATTCTCTGCTCCGTCCAACCTGGATTCCAAGTCAATAGTTTGACCCACTCTCCTCATGCCATTTAAACGCATTTATTAAACGCTGTTGCAACCTCTGGTAACGTAAAGCAATATTTATAATGTTAGGGTGCATACATTTATAGACATTTGTAAAAAGTTCTGACTTTCCCCATGTTATGCACCGTTCCCTTACTGAAGACAAGAATTCTAATTAAATGCAATATCAACCTTTTTGTTCTGGGAACTAGATTGTGATGGTGAAATATTGCCATTGTATTAGTTCTTGTTCAGATGCCGATGTCGATTCTTGATTTTATTCTCTTGTCTACTGAAGGGAACACATATAAATTTAAAAAAACTGATACGTGTGTTAGTTAAGCCCACTATGCGGAACAAACCGCCCAACTAATGGCGAAGGCCAAACAGTCATATTACGCGAAGGGTAACAAGGCGAAAAAATTCCTGGTGGCCAAACTAGCCAAGCAGAGACGCGTCAACGCAATCACGGGCCTGCGTGATTCCAACGGGGTCACACTATACTCAGAGCCCAAAAAGCAACGCCTCGCAATAGATCATTTGACCCAAATCATGAAGGCAACCCCACAAAACTTACCACAACAGAAGGAATACCTGCAGCAGGCAGCAGTGCCCCGGCTCTCCGACGCAACGAGAGACGAACTGGAGGAGCCCATTACAGGGGAGGAAATTGAGGAGACCATCAAATCACTTAAAACACGGGCCCCCGGCCCGGACGGCTTCTCAACCAGGTTTTACAAACTATTCAGAGCACAATTGACCCCCCACCTGGCTACCCTATTCAACTCCTTTAGGGAAACGGGAGCGGTGACCCCATCGATGCAGGAATCAACCACCATCCTCCTGCCTAAACCTGGAAAAGATCCAAGAAACATAACATCCTACAGACCGATCGCACTTTTAAACATTGATGCGAACATATACTCAAAAATTCTAGCAACCCGCTTAAACCGCATCTTGCCGAAGATCATTCACCCCGACCAGGCAGGTTTCATCCTACACCGGACAGCAGGTGACAACATCCGGAGAACGCTGAACCTGGTGGACCTTGCCGCCCGGAGCTCCCAAAAACTAGTCTTGGTGGCTCTAGACGCAGCTAAGGCGTTTGATAGGGTGGATTGGACGTTCATGAGACACACCCTAGGGGCCTTCGGCTTCGGGCCAGCTTTCCAAACGATGGTTCTAGCCAACTATGATAGCCCTAAAACAAGCCTGAGGATTAACGGTCATAACTCGGCCCCAATCCCCTTATCATGCGGAACCCGGCAAGGCTGTCCACTGTCGCCCTTGCTCTTTGCACTCACCATGGAGCCCTTCGCACAAAAGATCAGGCAAAATGACCAAATCAAGGGCGTGCAAAGTGGCCCCACGCATCACAAACTCGCCCTATATGCGGATGACATTCTGCTTACGATCTCGGAGGCCCACTCATCTCTCAAACACGCGATACGTGAAATCGCCAGCTACGGCGAAGTCTCAGGCCTCACCATAAACTTCGATAAATCATCCGCTTTGGGTATCGGCCTCACCCCAGCAGAACGAGAACCGTTGACTAAGATGTGCCCGATAACATGGGAAAAGAGTGCCATCCCCTATCTAGGGGTCCACATCCCGGCTGACCCAAGAGACACGTACAAAGCCAAAGCCCCCGACTCTTTAAAGAACTGGAAGGCGATTTGAAGCGCTGGGAGACCCAAGAGATCTCACTGCTCGGGCGCATCACTGCATGCAAGATGAACCTCCTTCCGAGATTCCTATACGCCTGTGCCTCCCTACCAGTAGCAATCCCCACGCCGACTCTTCGAGGGATCCAGAGAAAAATGCTGAACTTTATCTGGAGAGTTAAGAAAGCGAGAATCCCTCTATGAACTATGCTGGGGAGTTCCAAATTGGGAGGGCTGGGGGTCCCAGACTTGCAGGCCTACAGAGTGGCAGCCCAACTGGCCCAGGTCCAGGCCTGGCAAAATACAACAAACCGCCCCAGATGGGTAGAGCTGGTACAATCACGGATGCCCCTACCCCTACGATTTCTACCACACATCCCGCCCCCCCTCAGGACCCAATGGGGAGAGCTCCTGCTATCAACCAAACACACCCTTAGCACCAGGGACTGGGCGCTAAAGCGAAAGGGAGTGCCAAGAGGACTGAGCCCACGTTCCCCGGTCTTCCATAATCCAACGTTCACACCGGGAACAAATCCTCGCAGTTTTCGTAACTGGATCAAAGGCGGGCTGGAGACCATAGACCAGCTGTATACGGGGGGGAGACCTCTCACATTCGCCCAATGCAAGGAGAAATTCCAACTCCAACGGGATAGATTCACATACATTCAACTACGCCACTGGTGCTCACATCCCCAAACTTTGCAAGCAGCGACACGCCCTCCTACTGCCCTAGAACTCACTCTGGGAGATCTTCCAACCCGCGGCAGAGTATCCACACTATACAGGCGCTTCCTAAGCGACTTCCTGACCACAAGAACCCGCTGCATGGCCCAATGGGAGGCGGACCTGGGTCACCCGATAGAGGATCAAACCTGGGTTGACATATGGACCAGAACACGCACCTTGTCCACCTGCATCACCAATAGGGAATGTGCGTACAAGATCACGCTGCGGTGGTACTATCCGCCCCTCAGACTTCACCATATGAACCCCCAGGTAGATCATTCTTGCTGGAGAGGATGCGGCCACCCAGGCTCCTTCTTCCACATGTGGTGGGCTTGCCCGAAGATCCAACCATTCTGGAAAGCTTGCCTAGGGTCCATCACACAAATTACCGGAACAACGATTCCCCTGGAAACAGAACTGGTTTTGCTGGAAGCTCCAATTCCCGGGACCTACCCGCGCTCCGGACCCAGAGCGAAACTACTAACCCACTGTCTACTTGCAGGGAAAACGGTGGTGGCACGAGCCTGGAAAACCCCGGATGGCCCTCACATAGCCCAATGGTGGATCAAACTTTGGGACATTTTGGTAGCGGAGAAGGTGACGGCAGCGCAAGCGGGAACTCTTCACCGTTTCCAGAATATCTGGGCCCCAGTGCTGGAATTCGACCAGCGCTTCCCCGCCCTGACCTATAAACCTACCAGGGCCCGCTGGATCTTAAAAAACCAGGAGATCCCGGAAGAAGAAACATAGACGCTGAGGCCCTATCCGAACAGCTCGGGAGGGGAGAGCCCGCCTACAAGGCCTATGGGACAGTTGGACCAAGGTGAGGGGGGAGGGAGGAAACGCAGAGGGGGATAAGAGACTGGGGATCAACATGCCTAAATAACCACTGCTTATAATGTCTGTACTTGTCATCCTGCCTTGATTTAAAATAAACAAAGTTAAAAAAAAAAAGTAGAGGTGACCCTGTGAGAGAATGTAAGGGCAGTGCTGGGCCAACACCAAGCCAAGGTTTCTGGCATGGCTCTAAGAGGAGTGGCTGCGTAAATCTTGAATGGATTATTTTGTAAATCACAAATATAACTAACATTCAAATTGTGAGAGGGGGGGAGCCAGCTGTCAATTTATGTAGGATAAGCGGGGCTTTGAAGAGAACTTAAAACAACAAAAAGAGCATTCTAAATGATTGAAAAATAATAGGTCTATTAGGAGTACCCACAAACATGAGCTTAGTGTTTTCATTAAGTGCTCTCTTTGCTAATGTCCCACATTTCTCTATACCACCATATATGCTGGGGTACCTCAGTATGCCTGGTGTTGCCACACAACCATATCGGCAAGTAGAATAGCATACAGACCTTCTAAGTATTAACATCCAAAAGTCCACAAATGCTAATATGGCAGACAAACCACTGGCCACTTTTCTCATAAAACATGAACATTAGCATTGCTAAAGAGAAGATGGCGATGACGCAGCACACAGAAAAGCCTACAAGTCTCATTCTGTAGCCCAGCTCTATGTGTTTTGAAAGACGTTAATTTGAAAGGGCCTAAGTCATTACGACTTAGGCGGAATTACTGCCCCATTCCAAGGTTGGCGGGGCGGTAATTCCCCATTCACCATTGGCCCTTCCCCATTCCCATTTTTGCCCCCATAGGGCTCAATAGGAATGGGGAAGGCGGTAATTACGGTACCGCAAATTGCGGTACCGTAATTACCTCGAAAGTCCCATTGCGGGTTCCTTCCTTAACGGCTGGTAAAACCAGCCGTTAAGGTCGGGACCCGCAAACGGACCTCGTAATTAGGCGGTAAGGGTTTAACGGCACCGTCACCTTTTACGGCGCCATTAACCCTTTACTGCCTGGGTTGTAATGAGGCCCGAATTTCGTGCACTAGCGGTCAACCTGAATTGAAATCGTTTTTTACTTTTCTGTTATGAGGGTTCCCCCACACCCCTTCCCTGCCTCTACATACATAGATACATATGCATGTCTGTGCCTATTTAAGTGGCGATTCAAAAAAAGTGCAAGAACAAATGAAAGTCTTTTAAAACACGTATTATGAAGCAGCCTTAGATGAATTTAAGGCTGACTGATTATGGCACATCTTGAGTGCTATAACTTACCCTATATTGATCATTTAAGACAGAGCCCAAAATCGTCTGTGTGATTAACTAACCTGCTTTCGTTTTCTTTAGGCACAAGATTGCAACTTGTTACTATGCATGATGTAAAGAAATATCCAGTGCAACACAACATTGAAGACATTTTCCTGCATTAAACAAACAGACATAGTTGCTTAGTCTGTATGCCAAAATGTAAGGTTTACTTTCTGATGCAATTTACTTTGCAGGGAGCAGATTCAAAGCCTCAGTGAATTGTTGAAATGCACTCGAGTCAATGATGGTGCTTATTGCCAATCTAGAGCACTTATTAAAAGCTGCAACTGATGACAGAACAAGGCACATCTCACCCTTCATTCATCTCGGAGAGAGGAATCTGCAGCAGCCCAGTAACACAAAAGTAGTACTACTCCAAAGCGTCTGTGTGAAAAGCACAATGATTGTTCCCAGCATGAGGTGTGAAGGCTGCAAACCAAACATAGGGTATCTGACTCCGAAGCCAGTGGCTAGCCCAATCCATGAGAGTAATGGTTTAGAAACATTATATCACAGCGGCTCAGTAACATTCAGGAACATCCTTTGGGGTTGCCAGGGGTCGCAGCTACAACCCCTGAGATCTCCCTTGCTCCTGTGTGGTCTCCACAGCTACCCCTAAAAAATAAATAAAATAACAAAAGTATATATATATATATATTTTTTAATTGAAGCTCCTGGCCTGTAGCCAGTGCCACATGTCTCTTTGTTTCTGGAGTGGCTGGCTTTCTTGTTCAGGCCTCTTAACAAAACAGGGGCTTCCACAAGTGTAATACTTTGAGCAGTGACCCTAAATAAGAAAGAATATGAATAAGAAATGATGTGTGTTTCTGGAGTTCTATACAATAATTGCTAGAGTCATTAAAGGCGTATTTCAGGCACGCTTCAGAGGGGGAGTCACTGATTTAGCCTGTTTCTAAACATCTCAAATTCACAGAGCAGACAAAAACGTCCAAAAAGCATTGCAACTTGCGAAAAGCAAAATACGTAGTCCAAAATGGATGCATATTCTACTCTAAATGCTATCAAAGGCAGCCAATAAATCTAATAGTGTCAGCGCCCCAACTCCACCCTGGTCAGAGAGATGTTCAAGGTCATAAACAACAGAGACCAGCACGCTCTCCTGTGGCGAAGCCGGCTGGAAGCTGGACTGGAAAGAATCCAAGAAGTGAGAAGTTTTCAGAAACTGACTGAGTAGAGGAGAAATTAATGACTCTAACTGTTTCATGAAAAAGGGAAGTAACGAAATTGGATGAAAACTGGACATAACAGAGGAGTCCAGTGAAGGCTTTTTTAAAAGAGGGATCACCAAAGCATGCTTAAGATTCAAAGGAATAATACCAGGAAAAATCCTTCTGCCTAAAAGCTTGTGTACAGTGTACACATGTGTGACCATAGCACATCAAGTGCCCCTTGAGTTCATTGCGCCACAATTAATGCGTTGTTGTAATGTGTCTGTCTTTCATATCTCCCTGGCATGCTGTTAGAATGTTTGCATTTGTAATGTAACAAGTTCCCAGAGTACAGGAGGCCGTGTGAATGTGCTGCTTTCCTTGTGCTACTCTAAATTCTTTAATACACAGTTATGAACCCTCCCAATGATATGTATGTTGCCAACCTCTGAAGCCTGAAAAGTTGATCAACGCAAGTTTGACATGTGGCCAACTTTGCACCAGACCTGCAGATGAACTAGCTTGCTGTTAAGTCTGAGCTACCAGTTTAATGGTATCCACTACAGAGAGTAATTTGCTTTCTGACTTTGTGAACATTCAGACAAGTAATTGCTCATTTTACTATAGCTGGTAAGATAGCCCTGACGGGTAAGATAGCTCAGTGAGTTGAGCGCTCACTGTTGCGATGTGTCTGTGTGTGATCTGCAGGTTGCAGATTCGAATCCCGGGAAGGCCAACTCAGCCTTTCATCCTTCTGATGTTGATAAATGATAACCAGCATAGGTGGGGTGATATTGTATGTATGTTTGTTCAATATAAAGCGCTTAAGCGTAAGTGCTATATAATAACACATTATTTTCATTTGGTCTCGGACGTCTGCTTGTATTCACAGTAATTTGGTAACATGGGCCTATACACATTGATATTAACGATACATATGGTGATCTATTCTTGTATGACATGTATATCACATTAGTTATATAATAACCATATTTTTCATAGGGTACTTAGAACAATGCTATGTGATGCCACTTCCTGTTTTGTCAAGGGATGGAAGGTTATGTTACATCACTTCCCATAATGTCACTTCAGGGTGGGGGGTCAAATGACATCACTTCCTGTTATGTCGTCAGCGGTCAAGGGTCGTGTGATGTCACATACTCTACCCATGGCATTTTGTTGAAATGATGCCCCTGATGCTATTTAACTATTTATTTCTACTAAGGTGCCGATTGCCACGTGTCCATCTGTGGATGCCAGCAGTGAAAAGAATGAACATTCACTGTAACACTAGCCTATCTGCTGCCACTAGAAAGACATATACAATCTGCAAAGTTGTACTTTATTTGAAGTCCACATTGACAGGACTTCACATTACACAACTTCATGCTTTCAGATTCATACTATGCTAAGTGCGGATACGATTGTTTAATTTGAACATCATTCAATGAAAACTAAATGGTGCACAGGGGCAATGGTTCAGCTGTTTAAAACCTGAGTTATGGGTACTGTTCACTTAGTGAGTTCCAGGTTCGAATCTGGTTGGGGGAGCAAGTAAACACTATATTTTTTGCAAGGCGTGGGGGGCAAAACATTACACCATGCATGGTTCATTTTTTTCTGTGCAGCTCATATTATTTTAAGTTTTGTGCGAAGATGCAGGCTCTGGGCTGGCCGGTGTGTTTTAGGCAGGGACTGGCTTGGCCCTCCGGTTGAGCTGGCACTTTGCCCTCGCCCCCGGGTCAGCCTGGGCTTCATGTGACTATCCCAGCTGTAAGGACCATTGCGTCATCAAGAAGCACTGTAAAAAGCTATGTGGCTTGTTGGAGCAGTCCAATTGTGTGTTTTTATAACCCTTTAGCTACAACATGTTTTTTAATACATGTTACTTAATTAAGCAATAATCCCTGAGCAGAGGGGGCATTACCGGGTCAGTTAGTGCCCCAGGTCCCATAGTTACAGGCCCGGGCATTACCTGATTCGGTAATCCCCCTCTGGCCCCTGGTTAGGTCATTATTGCTATTAGTACCCCGCTCATTGGACTGGGGTACTAATAGATTTTTTCTTCCTTTGAGAAGAAAAAAAAAATGACTGCCAGGGATGGGAAAACAAAGTCCATTTTCTCTTTCCATGGTGGCCATTGAAAACAATTTTAAAAAGTCAACAAACAAAACACCCATTATGGAAAGGGAGAAGGGACTCACTTCTCCCTTTCCATGGTGGTCATTCAAAACATAGGAAAAAGTCAACAAAAAAGTAAGTCCTTTCTTCCTTTACCTTGCCGCCTTTTGCTGATCGGTAGCTGGAGCACTGGAAACAGAAGTGTTCCCAGTGTCACAAGTTTCTCCCCTTCTCACCTGTTTCTCCTTACTTGCGACCTTCTTGGAAGTGGCTTTCTTCTTTCGTACTGTCCGAGACTTGTATAGGCCTGGGCGCGGGTCTTTAGATTCTAGCGTGAGATCTTGGTTGCCCTATGCTAGGAAGTGTTCAGTATCCAGGACATGGAACCAGGAAGGAGATAGAGTCCAGGCTCGGAAGGAACCGAAGCGCCGTAGGACCGAGCACAAGATTAATCCAGGAATGAACCACAGAAGGAGGAAAGGAAGGGAACAAACGGGTACTAGGAATAGGAAGGAGGAAAACAAAGGAATCAAAAAAGAGCACGGAGCGGACTCCGACAACACACGTCTAACTACTCCAAGCAGTAGCGTTGAGACGCGCTGCGCCGCGGGGTGTGGCTGTTTTCTAGGAAGTCGAGCATAACGCGCAAGGGCTGGTGTGCAGTGTTTCGGAACTGTCGGCCATGTCTGAAGAATCACGGAGTTCATACCGCGGTGCATCATGGACCATGAAGTCCAGAATGGATGAATTCGGCGGTTCATGACACCCAGCGCATCTACTCCCGAAGAAAAGTAAAAAAGCAGTTAAGTGGAGGGAAGGGGGTATCTGTGTAGGCAGAAGGAGGGAGGGAGGGGAGAGGAGCACTAACCTGAATCCCCGGCAGGGAAGATGGCGGCCTCCAGCCGTGAGGAGGCTTAGAGTTGGGGGGATTACCACGTGGTAATTTGCATATGTCGAGGGTCCTCATTGGCTGGGAGGCTAACCCCCCAACACCCGCCAGTTACTAATACATAAAAGGAGATGCTGATTGGGAATGGATTGTAAATGGCGACAGCACAGCACATACATTAAATACATCTGCAGAAATGACATTGTTTATGTACATTTGAAGATGTATGCAGATTTCAATGATGTTGTGATAGTGGTTGTTTCATGTGGGTGCTGAAGGGTGAACGCTGTTACATAACATACCATAACATAACACAGTACACAGCAAATATATATCTAACAAAAATATATGCATTTCCCTTTCCAGGTTCACTTACCGACAGTACCTGACTGATTTGCATATAGCTGGACCGCTTTCGCAATGGCGCAGACGGGCCAAATAACGGTAGTGTGGAAGGTTGCTCAGAGCAATGCCAGTGGTTCAAATTAATTCAAAACCTTCAACCCATCACTTTTTTGGTTTCAGTTTGTCTCCCTATGTGAGGGAGGGTATGCCCAGACATGGATCCCTTGCTCGCTTCGCCATAGGGAACCAAGCTACACCTCAATGAGGAGTCCCAACAAGACCAAAACATGCATTGGGTTGCTTGTGTTTCTGCGCAGAGGGGACCTGGCATAGCAGTTCGAGCAGGGGTCCTCGCACTGGTGGCAGTACCTGACTGATTTGCATAGGTGCAGATGGGCTAAGAAACAGTGGTGTGGAAAGCTGCCCAAAGCAATGGCAGTGGTTCAGATTAATTCAAAATCTTCCATCCATCACTTTTTTGGTTTAAGTTTGTCTTGCTTACTAGCAAACATGGCAGATATGGATGTTTGGTGCCAATCTGCTCAGAAAGCACTTATTTTCCTAAGGCACTTGGTCAAAGCAGCAGCACAGCAGCTTAAACCTGCTAATAACATACTCTATATCCTTGTCTCGAAGAAGGGAGGCTCAATTATACAGACACTGGCTCGTTTTTTAGGGTGTCGCCTTTTCTTATCCAGGAATCCTATATCTTGTCCTATGTTAAAGGGACTATACTGCCTGAGGATCCAGATCTGTTTCCATGATCGGCAGTCTGGATCCTTTATGATAGCCTCACTTCTTTTTGTCTAAGATGGTTTTTAATTTAAAATCTACTGCCTTCCTTCGAAGTGACAATGTGCACATTTTGTGTGGTGTGGTACTGTTACTTTCAATATGGTTTGATACTTTGAACATGTAATACATTCTGAAACACATCTGTGTCAAAATAAAAATATATGCATCATCTACTGCCAGTGGAATACTGTGTGCTAATGCTAAACTTTACGAATCCAAACTTAGTGAGAAAAACAGTAGTCTTTTTAAAGCAACGCAGACGTCTTTTTGAAATTTTCTTAAACCAAACTGACATCAGATTTGAGCCTTTTTAATGTTTCAATATTTCTTTTTACTTGTCTACGTTCTCCTGCATTCTCCCGTGCCCATGTATGTGTCTATGATATGGACGAAAGACCTAATGTTATCTTTCATGTTAACAAGTTGGTTCTGCAACCGAGTGATAAGTACCTGTTCAACTGCTACTCTAAAATCCACAAAACAGAGAGTGTTTCGACGTTCTTTCGAATTATTTAGTAAATGACATTCACTGTTCATCAACACAAGAGCCCTTTCTAAAACCAGTTTGCTTCAGAAGAAAGGCAGCTGTTGAAGACCACTCTTGTAAGAAAGCAGGCGGGGGCTTTGGTGGGCAGTGAGAGAGGCAGATGCGGAACCTGAAGCATTGATGGAAGCTAGTCGGAATCACCATGTTCCTCTGTGCAAGTCTATTGTCTATGGGTTTGTCAGAGAAACTTGGGAGTATATGATCCGTATGGAAGAGCCCATGATCTGTTAACCTACAGCACTTTGGGTCTGGTTAGCCGCTGATGTGGGAGAGTGTCATAGGGCTAAAAAGGAGAGCTTTGTCTTGATTCGGTATACATTGATCTCTTAATGGCTAAGCCTATGCCAGCTGTCTGAAGGAGTTTGTGCATGTAGTGTAAGGTGGTATGAGTTCTTAGAGTGAAGAAGGTTAGCCAGTGGAATGGGAAAGTAATTATTACAAGGCAAAACAACCTTCAATCCAGAAAATCCCAACAAAAAGATACCAATAAGAACGGAAGAAAACTTCGAATCCAACGCCACAAACACCTCTTTCATAACGAGACACTGGAAAATGGGCTACTCAAAAAATCAAATTCCCAACGACAGTGAAACAAAACAGAGGGACCCATCATGGAAAATATGAGAGGTCCTTAACACAGAGACAAACGATCAAGTCACACGCCTAGAAACAACCAGCCTCACTGATCTGATGGACAAACAATCCACACAACTCACCTCCACCAGACCACCAGAAAATAAATAAATCACTCATCCAAATCGTACATCCTGAACTGCAACCTGATTAATGTACAATCTATGGCTATGCACAAAATGGAAATCTACAACTTCCTCATTGAAGTGGGTACTGACACCCTCTTCCTCAAAGAAACATGGCTATCAGGCAACTATGAGGTAATCGCTACTGAAGTCATATCCGACAACTACAAACTAATTCAATTTAACAATTAAAGGGCAGAAAAGGAAGAGGAATCGCTCTGGCACCCAAACACCACTTCAGCGCCACAGTTTAACCTTCAACAGACATAGAAGACTGTGAATCGCTCTTATTCATCCTCAAATTCAATGAACAAACCAATCTACTCTTCCTTCTTATTTACAGATCACCCGCCTATAAAAATAACTTCAACACCAAAATCACTGATACCATATCCAAACTAACAATAACCACGAGCACTTCCTCTTTCTGGGAGATTTCAACATCAGGCTTGAATGAGAAAACAAAACCACAACTAACTCCCTCAGCACCCTCCTGGAAAATGTCCACCTCAAGCAAATGGTGAACAGCTCTACTCACAGAGCTAGACACACCCTCAATGCAATCTTCTGCAGGGATGGACCTTCGACTGCCACTGCACCGATAACAATCATTTGTAGCAACCATCATGTGATCTCATTCACCGTCAAAAGTCCAAGTTGCATGATGCCCACAAAAATAAAGCATCCAATGACTAACAAAACAAAATGGAAAAGATTTAGAATCACTAACATAATGAATTAAATGATGCGAGACAACATTGATGAGAACTTCCACACCTGGATCAGAGACACCTAGATCAGAGATGCGTTAGACCAATTGGCACCCTTAAAATCTTTCAAACCCAACTGAAAAAGATTGTGGTGAGATGGTTGATAGAGGAACTGAGAGGACTCAAGAAAACAAACCACAAACTGCAGAAGCCATGGATGAAAAAGTACAACCAATTATACAAAATTAACTACCAATGAGAAATGTGGCTGTACAAGTTAACAGTTTTGTAAGTGAAGAAAGCACTCTAGACTGCAATAATATAATCGGCAAGAAACCCACTAAAAGTACTGTACAGAATTATCATGGACCATCATATTCCCAGACCTACCTACTCACATAATCTATGATGGTTGGCTTTCTATGAACTACAGGTCTCTGTACTAATTCATAGTAATTGTTTTTATATCCATTCCCACAATTGCCTGCCACCTCAATTTCTATCTGCTGTCCTCCACCTGGTGCAAAATCAAGTTTCTTCTCCTTCTCCTGCTGCACACCCAACCACTGAGACTCCCTTCTCTATGACATCAAGCACATCACAAACATGTACACACTGAAGTCAGCATTCAAGTCCTATTTTATTTCCTTCACCTTGAAAGAGCACCTAAGCTCTTTAATATTATCCTCCTGAAACCAGCTTCCTTACCAACAATATACATGCACTGACATCTCCCTATAGAATATCTCCGGTAGCATCCAAATATTTGTTGTGCTCTTACCTGCCTCCTATGTTCTGCTTAGCCCCATTATCAACTGGTCGTGTGCCCAATGTTCACTGCTCAAACATCTGTTGCAGGTCACCTGCTTGGGGGAATGCCAAATCATCTATATTATAGTCTACGTTTCTGATCACATCACCACATCTTCAATGCATACAAATATAAATAGCAAACACAATGCATGCTAGCTCTGTCTGCTCTATATTTCCTTCACTTTCTTTTCCTTAGAATAGTGCTGATTAGTGTTGCCAACAACTATCAATTCACTTATCAAGTATGGCTATTCTCTTCAGAAACAAAAATTAAACAATTGATTTCCATATTTTCCAAATCAGGGCAGCCAGACTAATACACAGAAATAAATATTATTTATCCAATAATACCCATTCAAATATAATGTCGTACCAAATGAAGCAGCTGGTAAATATTCAGTATTAAATTGTGAAAGAAATCTAGTAAGACTTTCAAAATCCAGTTTAATTAACGGTGTAAAACCATCCTTTAAAGTGTCACTTGGCCAGTGCTAGGTTTGGGAGGATAGCTCAGCAGCAACATGCTTGCCTTGGAAGCAAGACGACACAGAGCAACACAGGTTCGATGCCCGGGCCCACGCTTCTCTGGGCATTAAGCACGTTATTAATAACCTATCATATCATATCATTTTTAATTTGCATTTCTGTGCACGAGCAGGAGTTGTTAACATAGCTGTTCTGAGCCATGCACATATTGTCCACCAGTGGTAACAATTGAAACAGTAGATGGATAGCTATACTTGCATAGCAATTCACTCTGGTTATGTTCTGAAATTTAAAAGGACCAGAATCTGTAGAATGTGGTGGATTTGAAGTTTATGTCATTGTTTTCTTTTGTTAATTGGGAATTTAAGGAGATCTGACAGAGTTTCAATTTGCAATTCTTTTTTCAGGTACAGGGTACATATCTAAGTGTGAAGTGTCAAGTACACATAGGGCCTCATTACGACCCTGGCGGAAGAACATGGTGCTTTTAGCACCATGGTCCATGCTGGTAAGTTACCAACTCCGCCATGGTGAAAGGGGGAATTACCACCCCAATACAAGGTTGGCGGGGTGGTAATTCCCCCTTCCTCCATGGCCCTTCCCCATTCCCATTTTTGCCCCATAGGGCTCAATGGGAATGGGGAAGGCGCTAACTACGGTGCTGCAAATTGCGGTACCGTAATTAGCACCAAGGTCCCTTTGCGGGTCCCTACTTTAACGGCTGGTCTACACCAGCCGTTAAGGTCGGGTCCCGCGAAGGGACCTCCAAATTAGGCGCTAATAGGTTAATGGCGTCGCAGCCTTTTACGGCGCCGTTAACCCATTAGCGCCTAGGTCATAATGAGGCCCATAGTCTGTTACATTCAAGGATGTGAGGGATGTAGGTTTAGTAAAAATAGACCTGTGAGTGCACAAACGTGTGAGTGCTACATAGCTCATACCTTCTTTGAAGTCTGTACTGCCAAAGTCTACTACATGCCTACTTTATATTCCTTAAACTAAACCAAGATGCAATCATTACATTATGCATGTTGGTCTCTTCGAGTTTTTAAAAGTAATGTCAACACAATTTTCAATAACCCGTGCTGCCATTAGCCTGTATTAAATCATCTGGCAAACTGTAAAAAAAGGCTATGTGCAGTGAAGTGTTTCCAGAATGTAAGCAATAATGCCAAAACTCATTACTACAAACCAGTTCATAGTTGTGCACAAATATTGACTGCTTGCTCATATATAGAACACTCATTTCCATACATGAGGTTAGCACATGCTGAATAGATTCCTGTATATGAGGCGTTTCACATAATCAACAGGATCTAAGCTCACGTGGGATATGTTGGTGAGGGCCTGTTGTGGGTAAGGTGCGTAAGTGATTTATTCTCAGTAGTAGAATACATCTTCTAACTGCACCTGATGGGCATATCATAAGGTATCTTTGTGATCTCAAATATGTATAACACACATTTCCATGATCTGAATATCTCTTTGGGGTCGCCACATGTGTGAAATTCGACCCCCAGTCCCACAAATCAAATTTACATTTGACACATTTTTTAACCTAAGAAAATCATGATCCCTCTCAGGATTACAAGGAATCATCGTAAACTGCTTGAAAACAGCATTATGCAATTAAGACATTGTGCTTTTGTCCATCATTACCCACTGCTGGTGATTTAACAGTGGGCATGTGTGGTCTTTAGCAACTTTAATAAACATGACCCACTGCTTTCTTAAAACCAAACCATCAAGCCCATTTTTAACCAGAGTATCTCCATGGGAACAGCCTGCGAGAGGTTCAGAATTTTGTGCTCAAATTTTCTAGAAGTATTTTTAGCCAATAGAAATCGTCTCTAAAGCTTCAAGACTGTACACAATGATGGCAGGGCATACACAATAGAATGATCCCTTGAAGACTATAACCAGCTGTTCCATACACACATTGTCTAATAAGTGCATTAAGTAGGGAAGCTTTAAAATGTTTCTCAGTTATTAATTCAGTGTACTTTCCCGTTTGGCCGAACAAAACCCCAAGGTACTTATACTAATAAACAAACTCAATTTTTCTCTCAGGCAGAATAATTACAACCCTTCTTAATCTATTAGGCAGATCGGCAATATAAAGGTATATATGAAACAAACACGTTAACAACATTATGCATTAAGCATAAAATGTTAACTTATACATATACACATCAGGTATCTAACTACTTTAAATGTGCTATCAACAATATATCTATATTTATTAAAAAAGTACTAAGACTTGCAGTAAAAGAAAACATCAATCCAACAAATTTTTCCCCATGCCCCAACGGTTAGAAATATATTAATTCAACAACAGTCTAGTACACAGAAATGCTGTACAGATATTAGTGCGAATACTTTGCCATATCACACACAATGCATAGACCTTCCATACCCTATAATAAGTAATAAGTCGAAAAGCAAGCTCTGTGATTTGTCCCATTGCTCCTATTATTCCCTCCTCCTTCTATTCTAAGAAGTGGTTCTGGAGAGGGTGATGACGGCCCATTACAAAGAGTAACAACCATCTCTGCTGCATTGATAGTAGTTATTCCTCAAACCTCTTTGTAGTCTTCAAGTACAGAATCTGTTTGAAAATGCTTTGCAGGAATGGATGGGACAACTGGATGCACGTTGTTCACAATCTCTTCGATTTCCATGAATGCCGGAGCCTGGAAAAAAACACAACACGTTTAAAAGTGGAGAAAATAATTAGAAATTGTATTAGCACTTGTGCAAGTAAAACATGTTTTTTTTTCAATCCACCTCAGATTGTTTTCGCATGACCCAATAATCAGACCTATGTTAATACAACAACATTTTACTACACACAATAGTTGTAAAATACATAGTTCATACAATGCACTAACTATGAGGGTAAAAAGTGAATGTATCTATATTTTCCATGACATGTTCTAATACTAATTATATTTCCTTTTCATTATAGTTGGACAAAACATTCTATGACCTGTCCACATTTACTAGTTCAAAACATCACTGGCCCTACAACAGCCAGTATTATGTCATTACTTTCCTAAATGTTAAACCTTCCAACAAATAATTTCACACTTGCACTAAACCCACACTAACAACAGGAACAGGACAAGAAGATTTGAGCAGATTTCCTCCAACTACACCCCCAAACCACTGTTCGCTGGCCCTTCTTACATGATAACAGAAATTCACTAGACACTTTATATTTCCATAACTACAGCCCCAGCAAACCACCCGCCCTGAATATCAGAATTTCCTAACTTTCAGTCGCTTCTACCTTGCATAACACTCCTTCATAAGACCCTTCACCACTCTCCGTTGCTTGCTCACATACCCACTGTCTGCAATTCCTGCATCACGCCCTTAAGTCATAGTTAATTCCCCACTGCCATATCAGAATATACATTAACCCACGCACCACAAAAAGCCCAGATGCAACTTTAACCCAATACCCAGTTCTTATTGTCTGGGGATGCGAACAATCTGGCCACATACAATTGCCAGAGAGACCATTTACCACTTCTTATCTTGCACCCAGGGTCGGTCTCCACAATCCTTCTTCCATATCTTTCAGGATTATTGCAGAACCCACTAAACAGTTCAAAATCATTAGCCCTTTCACATGCCAAACCCATTCCCAACTATAGCAGGTACTGCTCACCACTGTCTGTGGCATGCAACCATTGCCAGTCATCATACACTCTAGCGCAGAGCATTTAGGCATCCTCCACAATCCAGTAAGCATCAGAGTACCCACTGGCCTTCGCTAAAGCCAGACCCAGAGCATACCTCAGTCCCATAGATGGTTTTTCGATAGACATTCCCTCATGACCAGTGACCATATTCTACATTTCACCAATCCTGCTCCACCATATTATATACCCTAATATTTAGACCATTCATCACTTTCTACAGCTTGAAGCCATGTACGTTTGCTACAGTCCCCGAGGAATGCCCTGCAGCCAATGAGCAAACTCCCTAAGAATCTCAAAGTAGATATTGCCCTTGCAGCGGGCCAGCTCCACTGCCAACTTTGACCTTGTAGATGGACTATATTGAACATGCCACTAACTATCCCAAAGTATATATTGGCCCTTGCAGCAGACTAGGCTCACTGCCAACTTCAATCCTATGTATCATCCCTCATGGCCAAGCCCAGAGGCCAGATTGTTCAGGCCATGGCCTTTGGATGAGCGCCGAGCACTCTGGTTACTGGCCATTTCCACAAGGCAACTTTTCACCCCTTTAACAAAACTAGACCTCAGACTTTTCCAATCTGTAACATATTAAAACCCACTCCAACATACATACAATCAAAATATATATTCAATAAGTCACCGCAGGTTTGGCATCAAACTCCCACCATTGTAAATGCTGTGATGTCCGCTGACAGCAAAGTAGACCTCAGATGTATTCTGATGTCCATAACCATAAAACGGTGACTACAAACACAACACATATCACTCTTTTTGTGTGCAATAAAACACCTATGCTGCACATCCTGAACTCACCCCTAACCTCACCAAGGACTCTTGCATGAGCAACATAAGTGCAAATTTTCATTTTTACACATTTTCCTAGCACAGTGTCCACAGACAAACGTTATGGATCGCAATCCCAACATGATGCAAATTCCAAATTATTTTAATTCATATTTGAACAATCAGCACCCGTGCCCTATGTCCGTTCATGTCACGCTGCCCTCTGATTGGTCCAGAGGTGTCTCTGGAAACTGAATCTGGAACTGAGTATGCAAGCTGGACCAAGATCAACTCGTGTACCTATACAAGCCCAATACTTTGAGATAGATGGGGATGCAAAATATACTCAAACATCAATAATCAAACTGACTCAGGAAAATGCAAAGTGCGTCTGTTTTAATATCAATTATCTAAAACAGGGAGTATAACGAACGTCAACAAACTCGCTCGATCTTCTCCCTCAATGCATTTACTAAAAAACATAGCTTATGTACTAAAAACTCATCATCATTGACGTCAATCTACGTTGAAAACTACGAACACCTACTTGGGGATGTGATAGGATTACAGGGAACCTCTATGTATATATTCCATACTTGTTGGGAAGGTGATTGGGTCTCTATTATCCGGTGGGGCAACTGAGCCCTCCTCTAGTGTAGGTCACTATGAAGTCATCAAATACACGATGGCCCATTGGTTATACAAACTATAGGGCTCTTTACTACCTGGCCCTTTATAATTGGTTGGCACCATTGTACACCTCTGTAATATTCCACTTACACAAGCAGCACGCAGGCTAACAGCCAGGTGCTTGTGGGCTGGTCATAACCATAGCTTCCCACCAATTAGTTTGTCATCTATCATAACTCTTGCAGTCAATTAAGGCTTTGAACATGGCCTTGGAAATGCTCTCCGTGCATGAGAATAAGAGGGAGTATAGGCATACCTTTTCTCTTGGTTTCGATACAGCTCAATTCAGCATCCATCCATGGGACTGCAGACCATGTTTCAGAGTCTTTCTGTATTTTAAAATACTATTAAATGATGAACCTCTGAGGTCTTCAATGTTCACACTCCTCATCCAAAACAGGAGTTTGTTCTTTTCACATAGTCTGTAACTACTCATGAGCATTCAGGTTCACAGTGGCCTTGATTTCCTGGTACTGGGCCAACCAAACCTTTCTTTGATCCACCTCTGAATGTTGACTGCTTTTCCAACTGGGACAAACTGAAAGCCTTTCATTTCACTGGATCTAGCTCTGCTAAAATGAGTTGTGGAATCATCCATAGTCCATACATTCCTATGCATATACGTTGGTGCATAGCCGCAATCTATTCACTACATAGCCATCATTTAAGAATACTTTGTCTACTTGCGTTACTGCATCTGTACAATTTAAAATGATATGATATGTTCTTCATTATTTCTGTAGCATGAGCATCTTCATCTCAAGCCCGAAATGTTGCTCATCTTTAACACCTCCTCCTTGGTTTCTATAGAATGTCTATATTCTTCAGCCTCTTCTTCTGAGTGTGTCAGCTCTACTCTGTTTGATGTCACAGGCTTCTCTTTTGCTCAGTTTTCAAACTTCTTCCGGGATTTCAAATGGTCATCATATTGTCGTGAATGATTGTATGACTTCCTCAATGGGAATCTTACTTCCAAGATAATTTTCAATATCAGTATTTTTACCGGTACTGCACATGTCTCATACTCTGGCTCCCAACATATAGGCATCATCTGGAGGAGCTTTGGGTGGGGGTAATTGGCTCCACCTCTACACTCCCCCCTCTGGGCAATTCATCAACCACTCTCTCATCAATCTTCACATCTAGACATCCTTGTCTGAATAAATGCTTCTTTGGGACCCATATCTTTATAACTCCTTTAAGGCATCCTGCTGCTTTCACATGCTTATCTTTATTCCAAGACATAAGCATGCATTGTCCACTTGGACTGCATTAAATCCATTTCTCTACATACTTCTTGTGGTTCTTTGGGTACAGGGTCTTCGTTCCCTCAGGTGCATGTACACTGGCCTTAACATAGTCTCTGATTTCTTCATCTGTTAGCTCTTTAGCTGTCCATCCAGATTCAACATCAACCATAATCTTCATTCCTACTGCCTTTTTTGCTGTCTTCTTGAATTGTGTGAGAATTATCCTGATCACACAAAATCCAAACAACACCATCACTATTAGGGCCCCAAGGAACTCGAACAGATCTGCCGTCCATTGTGGAACCCACGAGAAGATTGATCCAAACCAACTATCATCAGGAATGTCTTCCACTTTCTCTATCATCTGGACATGTAACTTCATAAGCATCGTTATGGCCTCTGTCAAAGTGCCATTCCCGTCATCATGAGAAGGTATAAATGTTTAACACGATTCTCCAATTTTGGCACAAACACCTCCATCCATAGCTATAATCATGCCCAAGACATATCTATTCTCAAGAGTCATCAGTCGCATGGCTCTCACCTCTTCCTTGATAGCATTGAATCACTTTATACTAGTGTTAATTGTCTGCAACAATTCCCATCTGGTTATTTGTAACCACTTACTATTTGCATCCGTCTGGATCCTAGGCATGAAGATTATCATGAATATCAATGATGCCTTGCTGTACAATCTATGCTCATATGGAATGGAATCAATCAAAAGCCTCTATTGACTTGGCTGAAAAATAGTTCTCTCTCTTCAATTGATTCAGGAGTTCAGCTGATCTCTTCTTCCTCAGGTGAGCATCTGCTTTCGGAAACTCACCAATATGCAGTTCACTTTTAGGAATTACCAATGCTGGAACATGGATGTTAACTATAGAACATAGTCCTCCCCAATCTCTGGGTAGCTTCATGTAAACTCTGGATCGACAAGCCCAGTAGTGATCCATTATCACTGCTGTTCCAATGCTCATTCCTGACACATCAAAGATTCAACCACAATTCTGATTATCTCCAAGTTTTCTTGTGCCATTGTTTCTGAAACACAGTTTTACATACTCCAGAGGCACTATCTGCCATGGTCCTCCTTTGTCTTCGACCCATGTCGGTAGTTTAGCAAGTCTAGGCTATAACAGTTTGCATCCGTTTTCCACAATATCAATGGTTGATTTGTAGCGGCCAAATACTACCCACGCTCTGCAGATGACAACTCCTTCCTCCCATCTGTCTTGAGAAAGTACTGAATCTGCATTTGGTCTCTGTTTTTGCATCTTCTAATTTCTTCTGCAGATTTTCCTGGACTTTCAAGTCTTCTGTCCACTTCTCATCTAATTCCAGCCCCCTTCACTCCAGGCTGTTTGTATCTTATCACATGATTTCTAATGTGGGCTCTTGCTCTTGTCTTTGTGTCTTGAACATAATCATCTTCGTCTGGATCCATCCATTCTGTTGCCCATACTAAAGAAGCCGTACGGCCCATGAACTGACCTCTAGTTCAACAGAGTGCAATGCTTGATAGACAGTGTGCTGGCTGCACATCTATTTCAATAGCTATGAATAGCTTAGACTTTCCCATACATAAGGCAGGAGTGCACATACATACCATTCCTCCTCAGAGGTTTGTTTGCCCACTTCTTTCATATGCTAATAGCACATATAGTTACTCAAGTGTGCTGTACTATCTAGGTAGACATATAAATCATGATCATCCTCTCGTGCACTTCTCTTAGGTCTCTTCCTGGCCTCATGAGCTCTCATGAAGTATGTCAACATAATTCCTTCTTACTGGGGCAATCATAGGGACACTTATCAGTGGAATCGATGTTTTTTTTTTTATTTGTTTTGGCTTAAGCCTTTACAAAAAGAAAAACATTACAAAACAATTTGCATTAGGTATAAAAAGGACCAAACTTGTGTTGAAATTTCTTATAGTCCACCAACCCTGCCAAATTTTCTAGTCCTATGAATACCATGTTTAGGTACATTTATCCTTTTGGATCGTTGTGTTAGATTGTCACACCACTTTCTATTAGCACCTGGATTGCTGCAAACGTAAGTGCAGCATTCTTTCCTGAGATAATTCTGTCCCAGAGGAAGTCTGTTACTATGTCTTCCTCCCTCCGTACCAGATCTCTAAAGAATCTTAATCGCTGTGGCCAGGTGCCTTCGCAATCCATTAGAATATGCTTTAACGTTTGTTTGGCAGGGTTTGAGCAGATTGAGCATAATTTTATTGCCATGTGACCTTGATTACGTTTTACCAGAACAGCCCCACAGTGGACGAGATTCAGTCTCATTCTAAGGAAGACTGAACGCAACTTTCTATTTGGAGATTTCAGTAGATAGCATGAGAGAGATCCTAGTTTCTTATCTACCCTCAAAAATGTGTTTTGATTTGGGTCCTCTCTTACTTTCTCCACTGTTTCAATCCAGTCCCATTCTTCTAGTCTGCATTTTACTTTAAGTGGATTTAGAGCCAGAGTCTCTTCATTTAAATCCAGTTTCTTTAGCATTTCCAACGTTTTCCTTTCCAGTGAAATGAGAATAGCAGATTTTTTCAATAATGCTTCGTGTTTAAGGTCTCCATACAACGTCGAGTCCTTGCTTAATGTTAAATGAGCTTCCAGTCGGCCATACAATTTAGAGATTTTAGGCCTAGTTTGAATCTTAGGCTTTTTAAGGTTGCACAATTTGGGAGACCCAGAACTCTTTTCCAGAGGCGACCCTCATAGTTCTCCCAGTTTATGAACCAAAGATCCGGTTTTGCTTCAAGTCCGTATAGAACAACTGGAACCACTTTGGCGAGATAGAACTTTACCAAGGGCAAAATGGAGAACTTACAAAATTGATAATTTAACTTAATCATCTGTGATGTAAATTGTGTTATTTTAGCTGACACTTCATTTTCTACTTTGTATGTTGCTGGATGGGCATAGATGTTATATCCCAGATATTTTATGGTTTCTACTGTTTTAATCCGTTCTCCTCCCATATTCCAGTTTATATATTTTGCTTTTGACAATGGGTGTTTGAAAATCAAAATGTTCGATTTAGATGGATTAACTGTCAATTTATTTAATCCTACGTATTCATCCAGTTTGTCAAGTAGGTGTTGTAGCCCAATTGGTGTTCTGTCGAGGAGAACTATGTCATCTGCATACGCCAACCAGCAGATTTCCCTCCCATTTAGTATTGGGCTTATCAAAGCAGACGTTTCTAAAAAATGGCCCATATCCGCCAGGAACAAGTTGAAGAACAGAGGCGCCCCCAAACACCCTTGTCTTACACCTCTATTAACTTCAACTAGTCTGGACAGATGACCCATCGCGTCGAGCCGTATTCTTAGATTGGTGTTTTTATGAAGTTCCACTAAAATTGATAGAAGAGATTCTGGCATTCCCCAGTTCCGGAGTTTGTCCCACAGTAGGACTCGTTCAACCTGATCGAAAGCTTTAGATAGATCTATCCAGGCTCCGTACAGCATTTGTTTTTTCCCCCCTCTTTTTTGCTCATTCAAGATGTTTAAAATCAGGCCATTAATAGATGTTGAGTGGCCTTTGCGGAATCCTGTTTGAAAGCGTGATAGAATGTTACAGTCTTCGACCCATTTCGAGACATGAGTTAGTAATAGTCTCATGAAGACTTTGCTTTCAATGTCCAGCAATGCTATCGGTCTGTAGTTCATTGGAATACGACGATCCCCAGATTTAAAGAAGGGTATTATAAGGGCCGTTTTCCAGGAAGCTGGAAAGGTTCGTTGCTTTAGTATTTCTTTAAAGAGAGCGGATAGTAATTTTGACCACAATGTTGGTTCACTTTTCAGTGCCTGATAGGTCAAGCCGTTTAGACCCGAGGCTTTTGATGTTGAGGAGTTGGCTATAATTTCCCGTATGTCTTCTTCACAGAAATTGAGTTGCCAATGGGTATCTGGTTTGGGTATAAATTCACGGGTCTCGTCGCTCTTAAATGTCTCTGTCAGGTAGCTCACCCAGCCATCTTCTGAAACTAAGTTACATAATGATTGTGCATGATCCCCTTCAAACTGGTTCATTACTTCCCAGAAGTTCTTGCTATTTTTTTCTCTGAGTGTTTTAAGTATGTGCTCGCTATCTGTTTGCATCCGAAGAGCATTATGAGAGATTGACCATGATTTGTAGTTGGCTTTTTGGGTTCTTATTTCAGTTTTCATACCCTCCGCTGAAAGTCCTGCCTTTTTGATGACTCTTAACGTTTTCCTGTGCTCTCTTTTTCTTCTTTGTATGGATTCGTCAAAGGCATGCAGATGTTTCTGTTTGACTTCTCCCGCTAAATATTTGGGTGCTAGGGTTGCCCATAGGAAGTTGGTAAATCGGTGTGGATCACAATGTGATTTCCATATGTGATCAGGGATCGTTTTGAGTTTTCCATTTAGATTGGTTCCCCCATCTTTATATTTTACGACTCTAAGTTTTCCTTTCTTCCCCTCAAGCAACTGTAGTTCTCGTTCAGCTTCTGTCATTAAAATATTTTCGAGTGACAACTCCAATCTACTGTGGTCACTGCCAGGCTCCTGTTTTATTTTTAATGTGTATGGCAAGGCATGCAGAGTTTTTGAAACAAGGATATAGTCTAAAGCTAAAGATGAGTTCCCTCTTCTCCAGGTTATGTATGGTTCTTTTACACCCTCCTGTGAGCCCACTACCATGTGGAGGTCCCATTGTTCCATAAAATCCTGCCATTGTTTTCCCAGAGTAGTTTTCCTATGGGTTCCTCGATCTCGGTCTCCTTTTAGGGGATATAGGCAATTCGTGTTGAAGTCTCCAGCTACCACGATCTTACTAGAAACTAGGGTTGTTTTTAATAGTTCGAATAGAGATGCTAAGTTCTCTAGAAAACAGTCTAGTTTCGATGTTGCAGGGTTCCAGTAAATGTTTACAAAGACCCAAGTTGTCGTAGTTTCTTGTGTAGATACTTCGGCTCTGCATGCCTGAATGCCCTGTGGATTTTTCCATAATTCCTTTACATTTTTAAAGACTTGGTTTTTTAGTGCTATTAGTAAGCCTCCTGAGGGCCGGCCCAATGGTTTTTGTACGGCTGACAGACAGTGAACTATATACCCTTCGATGTTTAGCGGATTGACCAACCAGGTTTCTTGTAAAAGAATCGCATCCCCCTGATTGAATAAGTGTGACCTTGTTTCTTTATCTCTGATGACACTAGAGCCTCTTGTGTTCCAACTAAAGACGTTGACATGGTTCTTTCTAAAGTCGTTGTGTGCCCAGGCCCGACTTCTTCAGAACTTCTGAAAATATGTCTGATAGGAACATGAGGGTGTTTTCTTTTGTTTTGAGGTCTTTTTCTAAATTTCCTTGCTTTGTAAGGATTGCATCATTTTGATATATTGTTTCTTTGTTTGGGCGTGGGAGAAAGCAGTGTTTGGCCATAGTGTTGTTTTTCTTATCATTGCATGAAACTTCCAGTCCATAGGATTCCAACTCAATTGAGTTTCGCAAGACATCCTCTTTTGCGTTTGCTGAGGTCATAATGAGTTCAACCAGGAATGGATCACTTGATAGCGGGAATTTCACGCTTTCGATGTCATTGGATTTAAAAGAGTGGAGGTCTCCTATTTTTTGTATTATCTTCAGAATCACTCCCCGATTTAAGGATTTATAGTGGCCGTGGTTTGAGCGCAGTCTCAACCAAATCCTTTCATTGGCATTGGCATTTCCCACTGATGTATTTTCTGTTGGTTTGTCGCATATTTCGGAGAGTAAATGGATACCTGCAGCATTCTCCTCACAATGCATCTGGGTATCAAGTTTGACGAATTTCCCTTCTCCGTTTTTGGTTTGGTTGTCATTTATTTCAGGTGTGTTTTTCCCCAGCATGTTTGCTGGAACAGTTACACCTGGAAGGGTTGTGCTTGGGTCCTTGGAAGCCAACGGCTTCTTTGTTAGAAAAATGGGGGCAATTTTCCAATTTTCCTGTTGGTTTATGGCAGTGACATTCCCATAAGGTCTTTTTGCTGCTGACTGCCTTCTTTTCTGTGTAAAAATTGGGGCCCATTTGACTACTTTGGCTATATTCTCTTTTTGAGGTTGAGCGACTAGTTTTTTTATTCTTGGTGTTTCCTCTAGATTTATCTGTTTTTTCAGATCCTTTCCGATCTCTATGCTTTTCTTTTTTAGATTGTTTTTTTGTCCTATCAACTCCTCTGTTTGTAAGCCAATGCTTGCTTTTGTTATTGGAACTATATCGTCCAATTGTTTGTCTTTAGTAAAATTGGCCTTTGTCGGGATGTCAATTTTGACCTTCTGGATTCCTTTTCCTATTTTGGATTTATTTTCTTTTATGCCAATACGAGGGTTTTTAGAGTCGCCCACAATAGTGTCCTGCTCCTCACTAATCCCAACCGATTGTTTTTTTTCTTGGATCTTACCTTTTTCTTTTTCAATTTTGTTTTGCTTCAACCCTTTGTTATGTTTACTTTTGTTTTTAGACTGTAAAGATTTAGAACTCTTTCTCTTTGCCAAACGATTTCTCCTTTTTCTTCTGCCTCTTGATGTTTGTTCCCCTTGTTCTTGCCATTCCTGAGGTTTTTCCGCCTGACTGGCTTTTGGGTTATCAGATTTAGTATCTTTTATATTTTTTCCGGTATCTGCCTCTTCCTCTAGTACTGTAGCTAGTCTTAAGAATTCTTCCATTATTGAATCTGAAAGTGGGGTGTCCTCCAGTGAGTATTCCTGAATTTTTTCTGGGGTTTCTTCTGTTTGAGCTGGGGGCAGTTGTCCCTTTAAGGCTGAAAAAATCTCTTTCAAAAGTGTGTTGTTTTGGTTTTCAATTTGATTTTTTTCTTTCAGTGATTGCTGAATCGAGGAGATGTCGAGTCCTTGTTTTACAATCTCAATATTCAGTGCCTGAATTGGGGTGCTCAGTTTTGTATTCATGGCATTTGCCAGGCCCACTAGAGTAGAGTCACAAAGAGAAATTTCTTTAGTCATTTCTAGCAATGTCCCGTTTTGCGATTGGACCTCTCCTTTTAGCATCTCAAAAACTGAAACCAATGCACTAAGAACAAAGTTCAGTGCTTTCAATGTGTCTGTATTTGGATTCGTTGTTGTTTCTTCGTCATCTTTTCTTTCTAAGTCCCTTTGTTCCAGCATTAGCTGTGCAACAGTTGATGAGGATTGTAGATTTTGTGGGGTTGGGATGAAAACATTATCTTCCTCAGGTGAGGTACATATTTCTTTTTCCAGATGTGCTGCAACAATATGTATTTCTGTACTAGAAGTCGGGGATTGGGAGTGTCTTGGGTCTTCCCAGAGAATAAAAGATTCGCCTTCGATGTCACTGTGGCTTTTATGTCGTTTATTCCCGAAGTGGTTTTCTATTTTACTTTGTATTTTTCTTGTTGAAATAGTGTATTCTAACCCTTTTTTCCAGTTATTCATTATAGCGATATTTGGATTTTTCTTTGTCTGACTTTTTGTTGGAGTACTATGTTTTTCACCAGCATGTACCAGAGCTTGAGTTTTTTGTCCATTCATCAGATTAGCATTCTCCTGAGCGAGTTGAGCAGTTGGTATGATCATTTCACTGCTTTGGTTTAAATACGATCCATTCCCTGCCCCTTCCATGTCTTTAGTGCTACGAAGTTTCATCAAGTTTGGTTTAATCAACAATCTGTGATGTCTACACCGTTTGTTGGTAGAAAGTTGGTAGAAAGTGATAAGCGATGTGTCTACAACTTAAAATAAGTCTGGGGGTAGTTAGTCACTTTGCCTCAGAAGTGCTTACTACCGAGGATGAAGATGTGGTGCTAGGTAGTCGCTTTAGATATTTCAGGTCTGAGGGAAAAAGGCTTTTATCAAGTCGTACTTAGAGAAAACAGCATGATCAAAGGATATAATTTCCCGCAGTCTCACGTTGCGTGAACAAGTATTGTAACGATGTAGACCTTACCTCAGGTTCACCTCGGCTATTAATGGCTGCTGTTGATTCTCATGCAGGTCACATGTAGTTTTTTGCGCCAACTGCGCCAAACAGCCGCACAACAGCCAGAGGGCTTGTCTCCTACGGGCTTAACGCCGCGAGGGTGGATGGCTCGGCGTTTTGTTGGTAACAAGGTCACGTGATACGTCACGTGACTCGCAGAAGCCCGCCTCCTCCAGGAAGCACAGGCACCGGCAAGAGCCTCCTCACGGCTCGCAGTGCTGGGTTCTCAAAAAGCAAAAACATTTGTCCTGCAAAGCACAACTGAGTTCACCAAGTGCTGCAGTATTCGCCCCTCGGGCGGATGGCTCGGCGTTTTGTTGGTAACAAGGATACGTGATACGTCACGTGACTCGCAGAAGCCCGCCTCCTCCAGGAAGCACAGGCACCGGCAAGAGCCTCCTCACGGCTCGCAGTGCTGGGTTCTCAAAAAGCAAAAACGTTTGTCCTGCAAAGCACAACTGAGTTCACCAAGTGCTGCAGTATTCGCCCCTCGGGCGGATGGCTCGGCGTTTTGTTGGTAACAAGGTCACGTGATACGTCACGTGACTCGCAGAAGCCCGCCTCCTCCAGGAAGCACAGGCACCGGCAAGAGCCTCCTCACGGCTCGCAGTGCTGGGTTCTCAAAAAGCAAAAACGTTTGTCCTACAAAGCACAACTGAGTTCACCAAGTGCTGCAGTATTCGCCCCTCGGGCGGATGGCTCGGCGTTTTGTTGGTAACAAGGTCACGTGATACGTCACGTGACTCGCAGAAGCCCGCCTCATCCAGGAAGCACAGGCACCGGCAAGAGCCTCCTCACGGCTCGCAGTGCTGGGTTCTCAAAAAGCAAAAACGTTTGTCCTGCAAAGCACAACTGAGTTCATCAAGTGCTGCAGTATTCACCCCTCGGGCGGATGGCTCGGCGTTTTGTTGGTAACAAGGTCACGTGATACGTCATGTGACTCGCAGAAGCCCACCTCCTCCAGGAAGCACAGGCACCGGCAAGAGCCTCCTCACGGCTCGCAGTGCTGGGTTCTCAAAAAGCAAAAACGTTTGTCCTGCAAAGCACAACTGAGTTCACCAAGTGCTGCAGTATTCGATGTTGTATCATGTACTTCTGGTGTAGTAACAATCACATATGGTCTTGGCGGTCTTCCAATCGCCATAGCTGTACCTTCCTGCTGCATAGGAAGATATAGAGGAACTACTGCTCTGTTTGGATTGACATAGTAAACAGTATGTATCATGAGGAAGAGAAGAATAACAATGAACATGACACATGTATTTATTATGTACCAATTTGTCAATTTTATACAGAAATAACCTCTTGCACGTCGTGGTGCCCTCTCGTTGTTTGCTACATCGTTGTTACTATCAATGTTGCCCATATTGTGTGCAACTACTTTTAAGGAAGGAAAAATCAATTTTTAATCAGACAATCGCATACAATTTGCATACAATTTTCTGGCAACAGTTGAATCTGCTCCACAAGCTACACAACCAGCTGGCTGATTACAAGATGATTGAAAGAATTCCGAATGAATACAAAAGTGTTATCTTTGCGTCAAACAAGATGAGGATGAGTTTCAAGCAAATAGTAAAAGATCAAAGCCGTCAGATTGTGAATGTCATCACTCAACAGTACCATCCATACCTTCAACAAGATGTTCAGGCAACAAGCAAATCTTCTCACAAATTTTACTTATCAGCCAATTTATCACAGGTCGATTCCTGGGATCTCTCAGAAATACATGAGCATTGATTTGTCACCCAACAAGATAAGGATGCTCTTCAATCAAGAAATAAAAGACCATTCCAAGCAGTTTATGTGCATCTTCATCTGATATGACCATCTGTACTTTCTGTACTATACTCAGGTAACTGGAGGATTTGCTCAATTATAGCTGTGAGCAGCATCCTCCCAATTGGACCATTTCTAGGATCTTTTCAGGAACATGTGAACGTCAACAGTTCTCCCAACCAACGCAGGATATGCACGAAGAATGAAGAAGAAAACAGCAAGAATTATCCAATGAATGTTGTCATTAGGCATTACCATGGGTGCCTCCAAAGAGTAACTCAGTGAGAAAGGAATCAGGGAACTGCTCCCTTTTCCAGTCATCAAACATGAACTCGAGATTTGGCATTTTTCTTTCTTCTTCTGGAACACAGTCAAATGTTTACCAAACTCATGTGGCTCAAGAACAATAACATTTTTCACTCCTTGTTTAGCAGCTACAAAGAGTGTCTCAAAAGAACAACAGTACAATGTACTCTTTATCTGTCTACTGGACAGTCTCTGCATCCTTCTTCCTCATCATCAATCTAGTCTGCACGTGCTGAACTTCTTCTCCATGGCTTGCTTCCAAATGGGGTGGGGGTGTGGGGCTCCAGCTTAAATATTCACGTCCCCCAGGTGCAACCAAGCGCGTCTCCCTAGCACCTTCACTGCCAATGCAGTTACGTCCTCTACTGCGAAAGGACTGTTAAATGTGGGTTGGTGCCATTTGCGGGTAAAGTTCCTGATCAAAACTTGATCTCCGGGAAACCATTTTGGCAATAATAGTTCTTTAGTTCCAGTGTTCATCTGTGTTCTGAGCCCGACACCCTGTTCGCTTGACTCGGTCTGAAATGACAGAAAAACCTGTAATTGTACATGTTAAGTAGGCATGTAACTCATCGCCTAAGAATTCTGCTGTTGTCTGGGCATCACTGCTAGTCCTCAATGGAGGAGTGAGAGGCATTGTCATTTGCCGCCCCGTCATTAGTGCATGGGGCGTGAGGTGCCTGCCAGAGCCTGGTTGATTCCTCAGTGCATATAATGCAAGAGACAGGCAATGCAGCCGTCCTTTTTTCAATGTTAACTTTAGCTTAGCTATCCTTTACTTCAGCAGACCGTTGAGTCTCTCACATATTCCATTTGCTTGTGGGTGATAAGCAGAAAAAAATGTATGTTTGCGCTGAGCAATAAACTAATTTGCTCGAACACTTCATTCACAAAATGTGGGCCATTATCTGATGTGAACACCTCATATATTCCTCATCTAGGAAATACTTCTCAGACTAAAAACTTTGCAGCGCAAGTGGCATCTGAGTGTGTGTATGGACCAGCTACGATCCACCTAGAAAAGGGGTACACCACCGCTATCAGATATCTATAACAATTAAAGACTTTCAGCATGTGAACATAATCAATATGTAAATGCTGAAAAGAACCATTTGTTTAAGGTATAACTCCTCTGACTGTTCACAGCATGTGGCCAGTAGTAAACCTTTGACATACAATGTCATTTACTATATAAAAAGCAACGTGTTCGAACAAATTCGGTACAAACCATTACTCCGCAATATTTGCTGTGAGGCTTTCCCTAGTGACATGCACAGGGTAGTGTAGCGGTTCCAACGCCACTCTTAATAAGGCTACAGGCATCACTGGTTTACCAGTGCGTTCCTGTTACCACAGTCCCTCAGAAGGGGATAAAGAACACCCCCTCAGTGTCCACAGGTCTTTCTCATCCTGTGGGCACCACCTTGAACTTCCATCAATTGTGTGTTTGATAAATTATTAAAGCTTTCATTTACTATCATCATCACCAACATTCTTTCATTCACATCAGGCATATCAAAATTCATTATATTAGTGAATATACAACTCTTTTTGCTTCTTCGTCTGCAGCTTGGTTTCTGCGTGAAATAAAATCTGCTTTCTTAGTGTACGCTGTGCACTTGACTATTGTGATATCCACTGGGAGTTGTAGTGCCTTATTAAGTCTGTCCAATAAAACAATGTGTTGCACTGGAGTGCCGTCTGCTCACAGGTAGCCCCTCCTTTTCCAACGTGCTAATCCTGTGTGCACTGTTGACGTAACATAGGCAGAGTCACTGTAAACGGGTTACTTCCTGGTCTGCGTGTTTTTCGAGTGCAACAATCAGCACTGCTAATTCTGCAGCCTGTGCTGAAAAGTGAGACGGTAGTCATGTACTTGTCATTACTTCAAATTCCCCATTAGCTTTGTGCCTTACCACAGCGGCACCTGAATATCTTTGCCCATCAGTTTGATCGATCCTTGAAGAACCATCAATAAAAGTTAAATGTTAAAGGTATTTATATCGCACACCGTCACCAACAGAGTTGATCCCAGGCGCTCAAGTGGATCTGTAAAACAAGAACACTGGTGGTGGTAGGTTAGTCGGGTGAAGAGGGAGTAGGAGAGAGATATAAGTAGTGTGCTGTTGGTGGTTTTAGTTTGGTTATCACTGTGCACTTTGCTTTGGTGTGAGTATCGGACCAGAGTGAGATTTCGTGTGCTGTTAGTTTGATCTATGTGTTGTGTGTTGCAGTGTGTTGAAGAACGTGCAGTTTGCTGGGCGAGAAATGGCTGTGTCGATTTTTGGGTGAATTAGGTATGCAGAGATTTAGGTTGGATTAGTGGTTTGTATATCCTAGTCCTTGCAGATCTTGTTCTAGATAAAGAGAATCTCCCCAGCTAGTAAAGCATTTTCTTTTACCCTCGGGATCTCATCATAGAATACCTCGTATTTTGAAAAATCATGTACATGCTCATCTTCCGTCAGTGGTTCAGCTACAAACATGGCAGGTTTTACTGTTATACATCTTACTATTTTAATCGTTGGATTCGATATAACTACCTCATAAGCAGAAGCACTTTGATACGTCAGTGTTTCCAAAACAGCAAATAATGCATGCTCAACAAACAACACCCCATCACTATGCTAGCAAATTTCTCAATAGTGAACGCAGCAGCTGCCAAAGATTGTTCGCAAGGGAAGTGACCCCTCATCACTGGGTCCAGAAGCCCACTGTAATATGCTAAGGGCTTATACCCCAACGTAGTTCTCTGCATGACTACCGCTGTCATTACTGTTCCATTTGTGTGCAAGAATAAAAATTATTCCTCAGAATAATTAGGAATCCCTAAGACTGGAGCCATGCAAATTGCATTTTTTAATTCATCAAACCTTTCCTCCATTTCCTCAGCCCATACAATCTTTTCCTGGCTTTGTTGTGCCTTTTTCAGGGCCTGCAACAATGGCCTCGTGTATGAACTACAATCAAATACCCATACTCTTACATAATTGCACAGTCCCAGAAATTGCTCCATGTGCTTTATCGTGCGTGGTTTTGCCATTTTCAGGAGTGACTTTCTTTCCTTTATGCAAAATTAACTGACCTTAACAACACCTCTTCTTGGCAATACTGCAATTTTTATTTGTCCACTTAGTATCTCTTCTCGGCTAAAATAATCATTTGATCAACTGAGTCACGTCTACACTCTTCCTCTGACATGCTGCAGAGCAAAATATCATCCACATATTGCAACACAACACTCAACAAATAAATATTGCTTAAGTCCATTTGCAGGACTCTACTGAAAATCGATTGGAGACTCACAATACCCTTGAGCTAATCTTGTGCTTTTCAACTTAGTCTGATGAAACATGTATGACGTCAGATCCTGAGAAACTTTATGCAACAGGATTGAGAAAAATGCATTTTTAAGTCAATCACAGTGAAATATCGCACCTCAACTGGGATACTACATAATATCGTTGCCGAATTAGTAACTAGAGGAAACTCAGCCTCTACAATCTGATTAATTGGATGCATGTCTTGCATTAAATGCCATAACCCTCCCTTAGATTTTTTGACCGGATACACTGCGGTATTGCATGGTGACCCTAACATCACTAAAATGCCTTGATCCATCATGGCAGATATTGGGCCTCATTACACGGTAGGCGGTGAGCCATGGCGCTATTAGCGCCATGGCTCATGCCGGTAAAATACCGGCACCGCCTTGGCGGAAAGGGGATTTACCGCCCCATTCCAAGGTTGGAGGGGCGGTAAATCCCCTTTCCGCCATTGCCCTTCCCCATTCCCATTTCTGCCCCATAGGGCTCTATGGAAATGGGGAAGGCGCTAATTACGCCACCGCAATTTTGCGGTGCCGTAATTAGCTCCGAGGTCCCTTAGCGGGTTGGATTTTAACGCCTGCAAGAAGCAGGCGTTAAATCCTCCAACCCGCAAAGGGACCTCGTAGTACGGCGGTAAGGGTTAACGGTCACCGTTGCCATTAACGGTGACCGTTAACCCTTACCGCCGTCCGTGTAATGAGGCCCATTGTCTTAAAAATACCCTTGTCTGCCTTTCGGAACATGGGATCCTATCGTGCTCGAGGTAAAATTACTCCTGGTTTCAGTTTAATCTTGACTTCTCCAACCCCTTTTAATAGGCCTACGTCATAAGGGCCTGTAGTCCATAAAGAAACTGGCTCTTTTGCCATGTCCTCATCAAAGAAAGTAGGGCCATGTCCCACTATCATCATCCTCTCTGGAATCTCACATTTTTCTGTCCTAACCCAGTAAGTTATGCTCATTTTGAACACTACATCATCATCAGAGGGGTCATGCTTAAATATGTCCTCATCAGTGACATCAGTTAGTCTGTAACCCTCTCCAATAGCAATGACTGTAGTCCATGATCTGCCGTTATCATCAAATCCTATGTGCATTTCCAAGACCCCTCGTACTACATCTGCTGGTAACTCCAAGAGAAAAATCCATCCCCCCTCTTCATCCATGGGAATTTCTGGTCTAAAGAGAAATTCATCAGGTATTCTCATAGTTTTACCCATTAAACCAGGCAGCCATGTTAACAAAATGTGTACCCCATAATGAAATACTTCTGGTTCTAACAGTACTCCTTGTAGGGCTATTTGCCCTGTAAATGCCATAATAAATTCACTCACATTTAAATAATGTATTCCTGGCATTGAACACACTATGCCTTCATCAGTAAAAGAAATTATCATGTTTAACTTCTTCATTAAATCTTGACTGAGTATATTAATTGGTGTCTGTTTTGAATACAGCAATGGGGCAGACATATCACATTCTCCTATAGAGACTGGCAATTCTTCTGTAAAAGGAACTCTACTTGCAACTCCTGAGAAACCTTGAGAATTCATGGCATTACTCAATAATAAAAATGTTCCCTCCCATATACATGAGTGAGTTGCTCCTGTGTCTACCAAAAAAGAAAAAGATTTGCCTCCTATCATGACATCAACCCTTGGTTCCTCTTGAGGATGTTGGCGTTACTGATAGTACTGAACAGTGAACTTTCTTATTGTGGGTACATACTTATAGTACTGTATTTGCGCTCTGTTGTATCTGGATGGGTGCATGTTGCCACTGCCCTTGTGGCAGATTCAACGGTGCTTGCTGTGGTTGCAAAGCCTGTTGCATTCTAGATGCTTGTGATTGATACACTGTTTGATCTTGGGAAAACCCTTCCCTACTTTGTGAGCCATATGCAGGTAGATAAGCAGCCGCCCCTCTTAAGAACTGCACATTCTGCACATACCCTTGGCTCCCACATGTTCATGCTATATGCCCTGTCATTCCACATGTCCAACATACAGAAGGGCATCTTCTGACTTGTCCTTCCTGCATGCGCTGTTTATCGTTCTGCATAGGCTGAAACCCAAAATGGTTACTCTGGAGGTTTCCCTGGTTATTCTGGAAGCCTCCTCTCCCACTGAAGATTCCCCTACCTTGTGGTATAAATCCATTCACTCCTTAATCAACCTGCCTTTGGATATTCACCTACGGCATACCTGTTGCTTGCTGCAATCCTGACCCTTCTCCACTAGTTAATATTGCCCCTTCTATATCATACTTTGATAGCTTTTTCTGTACTAACTTAGCCTCCTCAATCTTCCTACCATCTTCTCTTTTTTGATTTTTCTCCTGCAACAATCGGCAATATGTGCTATGGTCAGTTGCATTTCTGGCCGTGGTTTTGCTTCCAGACCCACCTATTTCTTGAGCTGTCTGTGTATCTTGTCGGGCAGCCCTTGACATAATATATGATAGAACACCAGTATAGATTTTCCCCACGACAAGCGCGTTTCCAAGCTCCATTGCTCTAGGAAATTCAGAATCTAAACAAGCGGATCCTCCCTTTCCTGCATTTTACATGCTATTATATCGCCCATCTATGACGTATCATGATATTGTACTCGAAGCACTTTCCAAACTGCTGCTCTACAATTATTTAATGGCGCTCCATCATGAGCTGTGTTCTGGGCAGTGACACCTGCGTGTCCTTCTCTCGACCAACTGTCATCAGCTCTCTCCCCTATAGCTGCTAAGTATAGCTGCTAGAAGTTCCTTAATGTCCCCTATAGCTAGCGTATTGCCTTCTGTCATTTTCTCTAATTCATAGAACCATTTTCGGCACCCGACATCAGACTCTGGAGTTTTTACCTTAGATTATTCTTAGCCATTTGATGCCATGATATATACTTTGGCCTGGCTCCACCTTTATCAACAACGGGAACTGTAAGATCCCAAAATCGTACTTGTCTCCCATCGTCTGCCTATCTATAGCAGGGACAATGGTTCCACACCGTCTTCTTCCCTGTAGTTACCTTAGCCTGCTCACATAAGGTGGTGAGTCCCCCCTTACACTATGGGATCACTCTTTACGTCGACCTGGCCGTGCCAGGGGCTCTGGCATCATTGGTTTAGGTAGGTCCAGATCATACCATCTAACTTCACTGTCTGTCGGAGAACATCCCTCAGGGCCACATGCACTAGCTTCCACCTCCCCACGGAAGGTTTCTCTGTCTTTGTCTGACATATCTTGTCCTTAACTAGTGGGCTTCCCTCTTTCTCATTTCTGTTTAATGTTAGTTTGTCCAAAGACAAGGCTCTGTGCTCAAGGCTAAAAAAACCTCCCACTTTGCCTCGTGTCTGAGCACCTTCAAATAATATTTTCCTTTATTTTTTTATTCACTTTTGGTTCTCATTTCATGATAAACCTTATTGATTTTTTCTCGAATGCTTTTTACATCAAAATGATCCTCTAGATATGCTCTAGATGGCCCTGGCATTGGTTCATGTGTCGGGAATAATTCTTCTATATCCTCCCATGATACTACTGGATTTGGTTCCATTAACTCTTTCTCAGTGCAATCAATTTTGCGTGCCCTTTGCCTTCTCTTGAGTTCCAACTCTTCGTCAAACTCTCTTTGTTTTTTTGCTTCCTCCCTGATCCTTTCCTCTTCTTGTCTTTTCATCTGTCTTCTCTCATTTGCCCTATGCACTTCTTCATCTCTGCGTCTTTGCATTCTTTTATCTCTTAATTTCGGTTCCTCTTCTTCTTCTCATTTCTTTTCTAGCTTATCTCATTCTTCGATTCCTCTCTGCATGTTATCATTTTTTCTTTGCTCTTCTGCTCTTTCCTCTTTTCTTAACTGTTCATCTTGATACAGTTGTTCCTGTCTTTTTCTACTCCTACTTTTGGCCTTGTCTTCTTTCAATCGTTTCTATCTTTCTTTATCTTTTTTATCTTGTTCATCCTGATCTTCCTTTTGCCTTACTTCCTCGATGCTCTTCCCATCAAGTTTGAGCAATATCTGACCACCCATTCATTTGTTCAGTATGAGCTTTGTCTTTGTCTCCTTTCCATCTCTTTATTTCTCTCTCTATATCTAGAGACATACCTGGTCAATCACTTCTCTTCTTTTCCTGTGGGACTTTAGGGATCACATCTCTTTCTGGAGTCTTTTCTGGATCCTCGTCGCTGCTGCATGCAGGTGACTTATATGTCAGGGTTGCTATATCCTGTTGCTGCCTTAAGCTCTCTTAGAGGATATAATCCTTCATCCTTCAGATTATCGCCATTTACTTTTTGCATGGAAGAGGGAGCAGAAGGCTGAACACCCCCCTCTTTACACTGGTTAATCATCCAGTCTTCAGGAAGTGGGTCTTCCCGTTCCTCCTGGCACATCTTCCAAAGCTGTAAGCTAGCTAACCGTTTTTCTAACTTTTTTCCTGTATATGATGCATGCAAATATGTCGTCATGTGTTGAAAAACTGCTTTAGGCAGAGATCCCACTTGTGGCCATGGCATGAACATTTTATCTACCGTGCCCTTAACCCATTCTGCACTGTGCTGCTTGAGCTTGGGTGCGTGTTTTGGCAACTGTCAACTGACATAGTCACAATCGACTGTCACTACTTACTGTTATTTTACACAAATAAATGCTTTCCAGAAAAATAATACAATATGAGCATGCACCAATCGTCGCAGCTCCAAGCCTCTATATCACGTTTCACTTCAATCTACCTATTCAAAGAACATCATTGGTCAACTAATAAATAAACAATTACATTTCGACTCTCAACATTCTCTACCTTAGTCTATTTCTTCCTTGTATCTCAATATTTAATTTCATCACTGTATACATCATATACAATATATAAACAGAAAGACAAACTGATAGACTCGCTGGCCCACATAAATCTCTGTCAACGCTTCTCGTGACTTTATTCCTGCCCCTAATAATGACTCCGATTGGAGTATGTACTGTCCTCTTTAACAAGCCTAGATCGTTCGTAGCCTAGGTACGTCCACTTGGACTCTAGGACAAGTTCCATCGAAACGCCCTGGACATAGGGTTCAGGGCTTATTATATAGATCACTCCTCATCTATATACCGTAAACTATGACGCTCTTTGTCTTACCCATGACACTCTTTGTCTTAAACCAAAAATAAAAGACCTCAACCAACCCTCTGTTACTCTTTCTCGATTATCACTCTTCCCCACTCAGTGCTCATTCAGTTAGCCACCTCACTCAGCCTACTCACCATTTGCTTTTTCGACTTCCGACACTCGGGATAGTCTCTTCCTCAACCAGCCTTTTCAGCCTTCGGTTCGTTCAGCATCCTTTAGAAGTCGGGAGGGGATTCCGCTTGTAAATAAGGGACCAGTCCCACATATACTTGCAAGATTTATTAACAACAAACAACTAACCCCTGATGCCTTTGACTCATGGCTCAACGCATCTCTGATGCGGCTCACACCCCCTTCAAACCATCAACCCGCCGTGGCCTCTTCCCCAGATGGTTCACTCCTGAGTTGAAGATCACTAAACAACTACATAAATACCTAGAACGCAAATGGCAGAAAGACAAAACCCAGGATAGCAGGGCCACCTTGGCCCGACACCTTTATCAGTACAAGGCCGAAATCCGGAAAGCAAAAAAAGCCTACTACAACTCCCGAATCCTAAACTGCAAAAACCCAAGCAAAGAACTCCACAAAATCATCTCCAAATTCGCCAATATGGTTTGCAACATGACCGCCCCGACTCCCTCACAATCACTGTGCGACTCAATCTCCCTCCACTTTTACACCACGGCTCTCGAAAGAACAAATACTCTAGCCACCAAACTGGCTCTCTTACATTCACCAAGCAATTCTCCCCCCATACCGGCCGGCCCACCAGCTGCGACCACCACGCAACCAACATTTGAATCCTTTAGTCTAATATCACCAGAGCAATTTCTCAAACTTCTATCTGCCCGCAAACCATCTGGCTCGCCGCTAGACCCTTGCCCAGCCACAACCCTCAAAGACATTTTCGCTTCCACCTGCGCAGGAGAACATGCAAGATCCATCATAAATGCCTCCCTTTCCTCTGGTATCTTTCCCGACATATTCAAAATGGTTCATGTCAAACCTCTAATTAAAAAACCTTTGCTCGACCCGCTCGAGCCCAAAAACTACAACCCCATCTCAAACACCAGATTCCTTGCCAAACTCATTGACCGAACCGCCTACACCCAACTAAATGCCTTTGTTGAAGCCAATAATCTCCTAGACCCCGCTCAATCAGGTTTCAGAGCCTGTCACGGAACGGAAAGCACCCTAACCTCAATTTGGGATGACCTTAAAATGATGGCAGACTCCGCGGGATGCGCAGCACTAATCCTTCTTGACCTATCCGCCGCTTTGACACAATCAATCACTCAATCCTCCTAGACCGCCTCCACTCCCTATGAATTCGTGGAACCGCTCCTAAATGGATAGCTTCATTCCTCAAAGATCGGTACCAAATAACGATACTCTCCACCTATACCTCCCAAGCCCAACCAGTCGACATGGGAGTCCCACAAGGAGCATGCCTATCTGCCCTCCTGTTCAATCTCTACTTGATCACCCTCCCACCAATAATTTGTTCGCACAACATCCTGTGCTACAACTATGCCGACGACACTCAACTAATTCTGAAACTCCTGAACTCAAAACCAACTCCCGACCAGACCTGGCCTCCTGCCTCCTTGACAAAGAACTCTGGATGACCTAAAGCCACCTCTTGTTAAACCCCTCCAAAACAGAAATCATGGTATGTGGCAACTCCGAACTTCTTCCGCACCCACTACCCTGGCCATCCGCCATGGGCAACTCACCAACCCCCTTCAACTCAGTGAAAAATCTTGGATGCACCCTTGACACTGACCTAACACTCTTGCGCCAAGTCAACAACGTCAAAGTCCTGCCACTACCACTTTAAAACCCTTAGGCGCATCTTTCCATATCTCTCCTTTCCCAACAGACTATCTGCGGTCCAATCAATAGTTATATTAAGACTGGACTACGCAAACCACCTATACCTCGGAGTCCACGCGTACCAACTGAATAAACTCCAAAGGCCACAAAACGCTGCAGCCAATGTGCTACTTGCGCTCGGCCCAAGAGACCACATCTCCCCAGCCCTTAAAATGCTGCACTGGCTTCCAGTAGCCCGAAGGGTGACTTTTAAAACCTTGTGCATCTCCCATCGAGCACTGCACAAAACCGGTCCTCAATATCTTCAAGACAAACTAAAACTCTATCACCCCCCACGCACCATAAAATCAAGCTCAGCCGGGCGCCTAGTCACACCGAAGACAACCTCAAGCAGGTTAAGTGGAGCATCATTCTCAGCCTTGGCCCCCACGCTATGGAACTCACTCCCACCCGACATCCGCCTAACTGAGAATCTAACGTCTTTCCACAAACTGCTGAAAACCTGGCTCTTCCCCTAAAACCAACCCGTACCAAACTAGCCCAAACAGACCAACAGCAACTCAATGACACCAATCCATCAAACCACCTGATGCGAGAAACTGACAGCTAATAACCCCTATACTAAACTAGAACAACAAACAGAATTAAACGAATAAAGTAGATCAAAGCAGTGAAATCGCTAATAAGAGTAAATCATACTGAAACAGTAGAGATTTAAACTCCTGAAATCGACAGAATGCATGCGGACTGAACAAAGTAAATGGCGTGGATGAATTAGCTAGAATGGATGAAACAGGTGGAACAAATGAATGCGCTGAGTGGAAGAATTAGTTAGAATGGATGAAACAGGTGGAACAAATGAATGCGCTGAGGGGAAGAATGCATGAGTGGAAGAACAGATACCTATATAGTTCGAATGAGTGTGGAAATCGAATGAATTTGTAGATCGGATGAGTGTATGGAATGGATGAACATGCTGAGTGGATGAGTGTGTAGAGCGGCTGGATGTGCAGAACGGACAAGGGTGTAGCACTGATGAGTGCGCAAATACAGAGAAGCGAGTAGAACGCAAGAGTACGTAAAACAGATGAATGTCCAGAACGGATGAGCGTAAACTGGATAAATGTGTAGAACAGATGAGTATGTGGATTGGATGAGTATGTAGAGCACATGAGGGTGGATGATGGATGAATATGGAAGTGCGGAGAGTGTGTAGATCCCTGGAGCAGATGAATGTACAGACCTGGCGAATGTACAGAGCGGATGAGTGTATAGAATGGATGAGTGGATAGAGTGGATGAGTGGATAGAGCGGATGAGTGGATTGAGCGGATGAGTGGATTGAGCGATGAGTGTATAGAGCGGAAGAGTGGATAGAACGGATGAGTGGATAAGTGGATGAGCGGATGAGTGGATGAGTGGATAGAACAGATGATTGGATAGAGCAGATGATTGGATAGAGCGGATGAGTGGATAGAGCGGATGAGTGGATAAAGTGTACAGAGAGGATGAGTAGATAGAGTGGGCGAGTGGACGACTGGACCAGTGGATGAGTGGATGAGTGGACGAGTGGATGAGCGGATGCGTGGATGAGCGGATGGAGCGGAGGAGTGGATAAGTGTATAGAATGGATGAAAGTATAGAACAGATGAGTGAAGAGATGAATATATAGAACAGGATATTGCTGCTGAATACGTGAAAAGTGCGAGTGCTTAAAGACGATGAGTGCGGGGAGCATATGAGCGCGTAGAGGAGGTGAGTGCGTAGAGGGGGTGAGTGCGTAGAGGGGGTGAGTGCATAGAGGGGGTGAGTGCATAGAGGGGGTGAGTGCGTAGAGGGGATGAGTGCATAAAACAGGTGAATGCATAGTACATGTGAGGGCATAAAGCGGATGAATGCCTGGAGCGAACGCGTGCCTGGAATGAGCGAGTGCCCAGAGTGAACGGACGTGTTGCGTAGAGCGGACGAGTACATAGAACGAATGAACACAGATTGCATCCAATACTGATGAGTGCGTAGAATCGATGAATACGTAGAGCTGCCGAATGTGTAGAGCATGGAGCAGACAGGAGTGCATGCATGGGGCAGGCAGGAGTGGATGCGTGGGGCAGGCAGGAGTGCATTACTTGAGGCAGAAAAGAGTGCATGCGATGGGCAGACAAGAGTGCATGCGTGGGGCAGACAAGAGTGCATGTGTAGAGCTGCCTGGAGTGCGCATGGCGGACTGGAGCGTGCGGAGCGGACTCGAGCGCGCGGGGCGAGCAGGAATGCATGAATACATGGAGTGGATGGGAGTGCACGGAACGAACTGGAGCGCATAGAATCACGTGACGTAAATAGTATGGTTTGAATGCAGAGAATGTTTGAAAGAGCATATACCCCATCATATCTCACCACCACGCTTACTCTCTCCTTTATATCACCACTCAACTAGAACACAGATATACTATGACACCATTCAGTATAACTGTTCTCATACCAACATCCGCCGCTCACTCCACATCATTCTAAGTAAACCCTGCTGGTTACACACCCCCCAGCCAGGCGTTCTTCTCAGGCCTAACGCAGCCACACCCGGTCTGGATAAATCCTGCCAGAACAAACACATACTCCTGATATCTCAACCACTACACCTACCGCTAAGAAGCAGCTATTACACAGATACCGCACAAGCTGCACACATACCCGGTGCTCACATGCACCTTTTGACTCTCTCTACTCTCTCTACTGATCTGAACTTCGGTTCCCAAGGGCGTTCAACCTACCAGCACCTTCAGACCATACCAATGGTATATAAGGCACTATATAAATGCAAAATAACAATAACAATAACAATAACAACTAATGGCCACTATGGACAGGGAGCTTCACATTCCTTCAGCTAAACGGCAGAAGAAATCTTATATTTCCGGGACCCCAAAGCTTACAAGGTCAATGGATTTTTAACCAGCATCTCTCTGCTACGACATGAACTTGAGTACCTACACAAGCCCTTTAATACGAGGTAACAATACTTTGAGATAGATGGGGATGCAGAATATTCTCAAACATCAATAATTGTCATGAATCAACACCGTACTTTGTGATTACACTAAACAAATGATACAGGTCGTTTGGACACCTCAAAGGATACAGTTTGTGAGGGCAGTCTCCCGGATTAGATGATACAATCTCGTACTCGGAAAACAATTCTGGTCAAATCAGACATTCCAACTGATGTCACCCTCTGACTCTTAACCCTATAGCCAGAGAGAGGAATCAATGGAAAGGGCATGTAAAGGGAACAACACTCACCAGACTGCAATAAGAAAAAAAACGACATCAGTCACTGTTCTAATGCATATGGTATTTTGTATCAGCTATTGAAAAACACACTAACCTGATGGCATTTGTAGTTTTCACAGAACCATCAGGCAAATCCAAAATAGAGAAACAACAACAGGGAAAGGGAAGTTAGTAAAGGAGCTAATCCTGAACGGCACGAGGGTCATGCTAGTGTCGGGTTGGTTCACTTCTGGGTAGCGTTCCAAATGACCTTCTTAATATGAAATTCTGGCATATCAATAGTTCAATAATAATCCAAAGGAATTGAGAGCCAGCAGGATGGTAGAGCAGAAAATGCCCCTCAGCTTACTACAAACTGACACAAGTACTCAAAGGAAACTACAGCAGGACTATACACATGTCGCTGGTAAGCTTTAGAAGGAACGTCCCCCTCTGGAGTACAACTAAAGGATAGCTATCCGAGTACGAGCCGTTCGGTGCCTATTCTTCCTATGGTAAAGCTAACAAAACCTTAACTAAAGGGTCGATAATGTGTACTCTGTAATTATAGTGCAGCCCTCACTGCACTATAGTTAAGATGTGTAGCAAGTTCCATAGGAAACATGACATTTTAATTGCTAATAACTTTTGACTTGCAGGACAAATTTGCCTGATATTTTGCAAACAAAACGCCCTTCCACCGCCAGACTGGACATTTTCGGAAAGATTCATAAAAAAATGTAAAAGTTATTAAGAAATCATAAAAACGCTGTTTTCGGCCTACCCATTAATTTTCCAATAGAGAACAAGTCAAAATTTCTGCGGAAGTGTTAGGTAGAATTCTCATAAATTTGCTAATTCCCTCTACCTTAGAGACCCACAGCAACTTTGCTGAATTTTGAGGACTTGATTTTTTTTAACATAGAGAGTGAGACCCTTTTTCACACTCTCTCATGTATTTTAATGTCATTTCTGAGCTTTGTGTTTCTTTTGGATTTGGAGTCTGACAAACTCCATAGGCATCTTATTTTACATTGTGTCAGATAGCATCTTCAGTGCAGTGGCACAGGGAAGTCTTTTAGATTTCCCAAGGTTTAAATACCTTATCTGGAATAATCTACTGTTTCCCAGAGCAGTAAAGTGAAATTGACTTTACTTGTATTTGTAAAATTCTAGACCCAGCACACACTATCTTACAATAGAGTGCTGGAGGGGTTACCTAGCATCCCCTTTATCTAGCTTCTCATGTAACAATTTTATGTTACCCTTTGCTCACTGAATGCCTAGTGGCAGTGGTTTCCTTTGAAGTACTGTGGTGTGCATTTACCGCGGGCTGCATGCGCAGTTGCAGTAAAGCACCCAAGGGTGTCATTTTTATCAAAATGGGCCTGGTCTTCTTTTTTTGCCATTTCTTTTTGGAACAGTCCTTCATGAGATTTACTCTGCGTGCCACACCAGGTTTTGTCCCTTTGTTCACTTTGACTTTGGGGGGATTCACAAGTGAAGCCCTCCTCTGGCTCCAGGGTGTCTGGGGTGGGCAGGAAGTGAGGGAGGTGCCCAACACTCCCTGTGCTTAGTCTCCTAGGAGACCCAAATGCACTCTGTAGTGATTGGCTGGCTGACTGTCCGGCAAGGAGAGCCACCCTGCTGGGTGACTGACAGCTAGGCTGGAATTAATGGGAGAGAACTGAATAAAAGGCAAGGCTTTTGGCTTGGAAGGCAGAGTCGACAACTGGATAAAGGAACCAAAGAAGAACTTGAAGAAGACGCCTGCTGCAATTCCTGGACAGTTGGTTTGCCCGGTGAAGCCCTGCTGCTGTGCTGAAACTCCAAATTCATATCGACAGAGAAGCCCCTGCAAGGACGACTTCTCCCCTTGAGTTAGAGGGACCAGTCAAATAAAAAAAAAACAAATTGGACATACTTATCAGAGATGGTTGAATTTCCATAGAGTTGCTGCTGGAAACCGTATAGCCAGGGAGAGGAACATCAGATTGTGTGTGTTGCTTTTAAGCTGGTTTAGAGCTCCAGGAGGATTGTCTGGACCTCCAGGAAGCAGGACTGACTGAGCCTGAACCCCTTCAAAGGTGTGGGACCTCTGAAGCAAGGAAAGCCCATCACGACAGCCAGCAACCGCAGTGTTGCTATTTGCGTTAGACGCAAGGAACTGAAACACCGAACAGCCACTGATTTGAAGATTGCCGGTTGCGAGCGGTGACCGTCCAATTGCAGTGCAGGAGTCCCCAGAAGTCCTCCCTCTTGTCCCCACGACTGAGGCCCAGGAACAGTGAGATCTGCAGAGATGATCAGGAACAGAAGTCATCTGCTGCACTTGTTCTTCAATACAAAGCTACTGTAAAAAGTCTGAGAGAACTTACCTCTTGCTGTTGAGTTGCTTGCATCTTCTACTACTCACAAGTCTAATGGCTTGTGGCCGTACATTTGATTCTTCCTTTCTTCAAAGACATCTAAAAACACTGTGCAAAGACTTTTTCTACTTACCTACCAGAGGTGCTTCGTCCTATATAAGACTTATGCCCATTGACTTTGGTTTAGCCTATTATACTGAATGACTCTGCTTAGGGGATCCAAAAGTGTTTGCCTGCTGAAGAATATTTATGGTCTCTTGTTTGTTCTAATCACCTTTTCGTTTTACCAACTTCTAAGAGTGTTCTAAATGCCAATAGTAAGATATTAATGTCCCCAGCACCCTAGCTATTGAAGTCACCTGAGGGTGTAGGTTGTAACTGTGGGCCGTCCCAAAAGGGGCTTTACTGATTTAGAAACTAAGTGTGTACAGTATTACAGTGTATTTGTGTGTTACTATTATATTGCTCCCTTCTGAGGAAGGCTTATTCTAACTGACTGATAAATAATTTAATAATTGTTTATTCAAGAAACCTTGTGTGTAAGAGTTTGTTTGAACACTTGTCACTGTGAATCTCTGTGTAACTCCCCTACAGCTCACATTGACACCTCTTGAGATAAGCCTGGCTGCTCAACACGCTACCAAAACTGTGTAGTTCAAGCTTATACCAAAGGTTGGGTTTCCAATTACCTGTAGTCAGGGTTGTTGTAGTTGTCCCAAAGGGTACTGCATACAATCTTACAAAACACCACAGTTTCACAATGTTCAGCCCATTCATTTTCCCATAAAGAAAACGTGCAGTTTTTGAACAGTCGTAGCGTGAAAACCAGTGGTTTCAGCCGTTGCCGTGAGCAGATTCTTTCTCATTTCAGTCTACATGGATTTCACAAATGGTGTGACCTCCCTATAACGTTGCCCCATCGGTAAAACAGTACCAAACTTTGCAAAATCATTCATAGAGGGGTATATATTTATAATGCACCCAAAAACTGTTCTTCCTATGGTAAAGCCAATTTAACCGTACATACAGGGTCACTATTGCATGCTCTGTAATATATATGTTTGTGTATGTGTGTGTGTGTCTGTGTCTGTGTGTCTATAAAAAGTTTTTCTATTTGTCCAGGTCGGTGAAACAGTTGTGGTGAGTGAAAACGGGAATACATTTATTGTGTACAAGGTCTTACAAAACTGATCATCACTGTCTCTCGATGGTCATCCAGTTCACTCAAAGTATCACTATAATAACCTCTATAGAAGAAGTGTTTCATAGAAAGCTATCTTTCCAGCATCAGCCCTGGTTCCATTACCGCACATTGATATGACGGTGAGGATATTATTGCTATTAGCACCCCAGGTTTTTAATCCGGGGCGCTGTTAGAAATGTATTCGTTTGAATTGATGGATCACTCGTGTGTGGTTTCCTGTTCATTCAAACTCACCTAGGATGGCCACCATTGAAATGGAAGTGGGGCTCCATGCAGAGCCCCTCTTCCATTTCTGTGGCGATCCCATGATGCGTGAGCAGAAGCAGTAGCACGTAGACCAGAGCAATCAGGTGGGAGGGGTGTTGTGAGGAGGAGGATGCAGAGAGGTCGAAGGGGAGGTGAGGGAAAATGGGAAGACAGGTGCAAGCACAACCAGGTTGCTCAAAACATGGGCTTGGATCATTGGATTCAGCTGTCAATCCAAGCAACCAGACTGGCTGTGCCACCCCGCCCCTCCTCCCAGGTGCTAATAGTAGTTACTGACTGAACTCTGCACATTCTGATTGACTCAGTGGAGGTCAATCACAATCTCCATTTGCTAATAAGGGTTAATTAAACTTTGGGAGTCAAAATTTCAAATTCCTGAAGGCTGGGACATTAACATTCAGTTCCTGTAGCTTATTAACTGGGAACCTGTTTTGAGGGGCTGAAGCTAATAAAGCATACTAAGTGCTTCAAATTGAAACACAAAAAGGTAGACATCTCCTCTGCCATTGTTTGAGAAGGCACTACATCATGTGTTTAGATTAGCCATAGGGAGAAGAGCACTTTAGTCATGTTTGATGCATGATTTATTCAGGAGGACACATAGTTCTTTTTGCATTGCAATACGGCAGTTTTAAACATTAAAAACTATCTCTTCTGATGGATTCTGGGAAACATATGACCTTCTATAGTGTCTTTCAAAGTTATTTGATTTATGTCATAATGACTAAAGGGATGGTCTAGTATAACATTTTATTTAAAAAATAGATAGGCCACATAAAAAAAAAAATACTAGCATCCTCCGTTTTAAAACTTCCTATGTAAAATTTTGAGCTATTCAAGCTCAAAATTCGAAAAAGCAAGCACAGGGGCGCAGCCATGGGAGCACCGGAGACCCAAAGTGATAGCCACAGCAGGCAGAAACACACGCGGTTGTGTTGGAAAATGCTGCGGTTTTTCTTTCCAAGTTTCTCAGGCTCCTCCGAGCCGGAGGAGCCTGAGAAACTTGGAAAGAAAAACCGCAGCGTTTTCCAACACAATAACGTTGTATTTATGTTTGCGGTCGCTTCAAAAGCGACCCCAAACATAAATACAACGTTTTTAAAGCTGCGGTTTTATTTATTAAAAAAACCGCAGCTAGTGCTTATTTTTTGTAAAAAAAATAAATAGCACTTACCGAGATTCAGCTGCAGCTTTCCTGCTCTGGTCTCCGGTCCGCGTCCTCCGAGTCCCGGCACTAATGAAGGGAAAGCCACCCAGCGGTAGACTTTGTTTACTACAGCTGGCTGGCTTTTCCTTCATTAGTGCCGCAAAAGCAAAAGCCAGCACAGGAGGGCCTCCATTTCACAAAATGGCTGCGCCCCTGTGCTTGCTTTTTCAAATTTTGAGCTTGAATAGCTCACAATTTTACATAGGAAGTTTTAAAACGGAGGATGCTAGTATTTTTTTTTATGTGGCCTATCTATTTTTTAAATACAAATTTTTACTAGACCATCCCTTTAAATCTCCAGGGATATCATTTATGTCTGGATATTCCTTTTTTTATAATGTTTTGACAGGGTGTCAAAATATCGAATATCTTACTTATATGCCCTTTAAAGGATGAAATGGTATAATTTGGTATGTGCAACTTAATGTACTAGAACTTTATAGTAGGTACATTATTTACCATAGATATTTTAGTAGTAGATCTCCACTGTCTGGAGATTACTGAGTTTGGTACTAGATCTGTATCTCGGGGAGTAAAATGTTCATGGACTGAAACATGGATACCATAATGAAATTGCAACTTAAAAGAAATAGCCATGATCTGTGTTGCTTCTGCAAAAGATACATAAATCTGGTCCAGCATATGGCCAGCATGGTGCATAGGTGCAGTGATCAGATATCATCTTAATTTATTTGATTGTATTGTATTCTTTAAAGCACTGACCTAGCTCAAGCGCAGTAGAGTGCTTTACAGGGTGTGGGCAGCCAGCAGTTGGGTGGGCTTCTTTTAACAGTAACACAGTACTGTAAGTTTCAGTCTGTGCCTCCATTGGGATAAGTCCTTGGTAAGGTATTATTGAAAAAGTCACATTTTGAGAGCCTACAAGAATTTGAGATTAGTTGGGGCAGCCTGAACCAATAAAGCGATTGATTAATAGAGGTTGGGTGCATGACAAATGAAGACGTTTTTGTGGGTCCTCTCTTTGCAGGTGAGTTGTGATCCAAGCTGGCTGATTGATTTGCTAATGGTGTGCTACATGTGACTGCTTTGTACATATAGATGCAGTCTTGAACTGGACCGTGCCGTGAAGAGGAAGTCAGTGTATTAAAATTGGGTTATTCGATCAAGTTTCTGCATACCCGTAATGAGGCATGCTGTGGTTTAGTGTACTGGTCTTAGGGGAGCCGGGTGAACCGCTGAGAGCCCTGTCATGTGTGAGATAATAAAGGCCTGCCATTACGGTACAGATATACTGAGGTGGATGACCGGTTTGATTTTGAGAAAGATGAAGATTATGAGCCATACCATTTGGGCCTTCTTAGCTATGTGTTTCAAGAAGGTCAGGCTACTTACTGTTCATGGTGAAGCATAAGGATATTGCTGATTCCGAGATCTGTAAATCACATCCTTCTAGGTGAATATCATTGAGCCTTTGTTAGATTAATTGTTGTTTAGCGGGGGCCGATGAGCATGAATACAGTCTTGGAGGGATTACATTTGAGTTAAGCAATCAACATCCAGGACTGAATGCTGGCTAGGGAATCACAGAGACAACTGATGTCCTGGAGTCTTTTCACTGTTTTGTATAACTGAGTATTGGTGGTGTATTGGTGGATGGTGATATTGGGATCTTTAAGGAAGGTGCAGAGAGTCTCCATGTAAATGTTAAGGAGGACTGGTGAGAGGATGGAGCCTTAGGGGGCTCTGCAGGAGTTTGGGGTTCATTTTAAATGAAACATGTTCATCTAGACAGCCTGGTGCCTTCTTACGAGTTTGGAGATAAACTAATTCAGGACAGTTCCAGAGATTCCCATCCAGTCTGTAAGGAGGAAGAAAAGGATGAAGTGATCAATGGTGTTAAATGCAGCCAAGAGGTCAAGGAGGAGCAGGAGGCAGGAGTCACCCTTATTTGTGACTTGAAGAGCATCCTCCATCACCTGGATGGTGGCTGTCTTGATGCTGCACTTATGGCAGAACCCGACTGATAGTCATGGTGAGATATTTAAGGAACGAGGGGGTCGGTTTTGCCCCTCATACATTCTACGGAAAAGGGATCACCAGCTCTTGCACTAGTGTAGGTACACCTTATTTGCCCTTCTGTGGCCTCAGAGGACAAGTCCCTGGCACATACAGAGGTGAGGCTATTGCAAGACACATTTGGACTCCATTTTGTGTACCACCGACTCCATCTTTGGACTAGGCTGCATTCTGGTATCTGTGAAGTCTCCTCTCCCTTCAGCAGCGCTGCGCACAGCGAGCACTGACAGTCACCACCTTTTTCCTCCTGCGTCTATGCCTCCCAAGTCCCTTTCTCATGTATGCTCCAGTGCAAATTGTTGTGAGAAAACAGTGTATTCTTTTCCTCTTTCCTCTGAGATCACTGCCCTGTGTATGGCCAGGCCGAACCATGACTTGTGACCCATCTATCTCCACAAACCCGCTCCTGCACCTCTCACCCCCACTGTTGGAAAATGACTGCCTGCTTAACCCTGTGCCCCTCCAAAATCTATTATTTTTGATTTAGCAGAAGTGTGAGCCTTCCTTGCTGACCACCCTAGAGTGCCTCACATAAAACCAGACTCCTGTCACGGTATATTCTGTGTTAAACTAACATGTGTCACTCCACCCACTCCCTCTCTGATGTGCCAGACTTGACAGCTATCAATCCCACCCCCCACATGTCACCTGGAGGGCAAGACCCCCAAACCCTTCACCTTGCGAATGATCTGAAGCAAGATAATGTGAATATATGTGTACAATTTATAAGCCTCTCATAAAATATCAAAGGTATAGTAATGATCATTATTCACTGTATGTCTTGTGATAGTGTGTAGATTAGTTAGCCAGAACCAGCCGCCTCTCCCGGACCTGACCCAAC